>NC_077228.1:154483617-154792784 GCF_027887165.1 Monodelphis domestica | reverse complement strand
TTCCAAGTGAGCAATTGAGGTTTCAGAGAAATGTTTTCACAGTCCCATATTGTGAGACTAGCATATGCCTTTCTTTCGCCTCCTCACCCTCCAATCCCACCTCACAGGACACCTCCTCATACCCAATACCTCCCCCCTACCCTGCGCCAATGTCCTCCACACACTTAGATCATAGCTTTGCCCATAGCGGCTGCAATCTGAATCTAGGTCTCATTCTTACTAGGTTTCTATCTTTATTATGTTGGACTATTTATCAATGACCCAGTGGCAAAACATTGACTTCTCAAGGTATATACACATGGAATTTGTTTTTCTTTCTGGGAAGTCCATTTAATCTCTCTTTGTCTGATGAGAGCATTGTCTGACAGAGTGATTTTGACAGTGTGGGAGAATTCCCAGTATGGGAACTCCTTTTGTCAATGAAGATCACACCTCCCTCATATCTGAATCCAGTTTTCTTGGCTCCAAACCCAACATAATACTATCCCAGGAAGCCTCTGCATGAATTCAGACTTTTGTGAAGTTGTGGCCCTTTCTTTTCATGATCCCTTTGTTACCAGTCAGCTTTCTTGAGTATACATCCATATAAACTCCTCTGAATTCCTCCATTAATGAATGTACTCTTTGGATGCCTCATTGTAACATGGAGGTGAGTCTGAGTTCTCAAAGGCAATGCCAATAGAGCAAAAGCTTTAGAACATCCATACCAAAGTAGAAAAAGGTTTTAAGTTTAGGCCAAGGGATTATCTATAGATCTGTCATACAAAAATTCAACCTCTATGCTTAGAGAGGCATAAGCACTGGAAGGCTGCCACCAGATACTAAATTTTCCTGGCCATGAAAACTTATTAAGACTTTTGTCACAAGGAAGGATTCTGTGAAGGGTGGGGATTTGTTGGGAAAAAGTAATGATGGGAATAAAAAGTAGAACTAGAATGGTGTACACTTATAGTCTCTCTTATCCAAAAGGCAAAGGCTGGTGAATTTCTTGAGCTCAGGATTTCTGAGCTACAGTGAGTTGTTCAGTTGTGTCAAGATTCTTCATGACTCCAACAACCATAGCTATCCATGGGGTTTTTCATGGCAAGGATACTGGAGCAGTTTGTGATTCCTTTTCCAGGGGATCTTTTTGTCAGGCAATTAAAGGTTAAGTGATTTGCCAAAGGTCATATAGCATGGAAGCTTCTGGAGGCTGGATTTGAACTCAGATTTTCTTGACCATAAGTCCAATGCCCTTAACCACTGAGTGACAGTGTATGCCTACACACCTCATTAACCCATACCCTTGAACTGAGCTAAATATTATTCTCTTGATTAAACTTTTACTGATAAAAATCTTTTTTTTGAAAAATCTACTTGCCCAAACTGAATAATAATGGGGTTCAGGAGCCCCACTTTCTCTATCCATCACCCCACTCCTTTTTTTGAATGATCATTCACTATGATGTCTCAAATTGAGGAAATTCTAAGTAACTTTTTCTGTTTCCTTACTTCCTTTTTTCTAGGATCACTTATCTGATCAGCTTTCCTAGAGTTCATTCATAGTGGTATCTTACTGATCCTTAGCTAAGGTGGGACATATAAGGAACATTTATCACCTCCTACCAGCATGTAGTCATTAACTCTGAACTCACTTATATTATATTAATGTGTTTATATTGTTTGCCAAATTTGAATTTCAAAGCCTTTGGTTGTTTCTGGTTTTCTGTGTATAGTCTCTGAAAGTTCATCATTTTTTAAAATATAGAAATAAGCTGAGCTTTGTAGAATGCTATCTTGGGGTGTAAGCCTATTTCCTTTACTTTTCTATATATCATATTTTATGAACTTTTATTTAACTTATTTAAAAAATAAAAACCCTTACCTTTGGTGTTAGTATCAATCCTAGTTCAGAAGAATATCAGGAAGAAAAAGTTAAAAAGAATACATGTGTGAACGTGAGGCTAGACAATCGGGGTTAAATGACTTGCCCAGGATCACATAACTAGGAGATTATCTGAAGTCAGATTTGAACCGAACTCCTCCCAATTCCAGGCCTGGTGCTCTATCCACTATGCTATCTAGCTTTCCCTCTTTAACTTATCTTTAACTGATTTTTCTTGAAATATGAACTGCTCCTAAATAGTTGATTATAGTGTGAATATTTTGATGCAGAAGTGCTAGAACTTGGAGATTGTATTTCTAAGTGAGTCAGATCTGGGATTCTTCTCTGTTGATTGTATGTGGATTTCTATACATTGACTTTGTACTCTGTTTTCAATATGTCTAGACAATTGTCATGTATACTTTACTGAAACATGATAATAAGACTTTGTTTCATCATGTTTTTGTGGGAAGGAACTTATTCTTAAATTATCTTGATCTTTTAAATTGCTCTAATTTATTAGAACCTAGAATTACTCTCTCATTTTCCCATTTTTTTGATTTTTTATTTTTTTGCTCTGATATTTGTGGATTCATCTTTGCATTTTTGTTTTCTATCTGCAATTTTCTTTTTGTTACATTAAGTTTTTCTACTAGTTGTTCTAAACTGTTGGTTCTCTAGTTTGCTTTAAAGTTATGCTTTTAGGGCTCTAGCTTCCTTTATTATATAGTTCTTCAATTCTTCTGTTAATCTATTCTCCTTTTAATAATGAAATAAAAGCAACTCGAGGTGGAGTCAAGATGGTGGCATAGAGGCAGAAAAAGTTTAGACCTCTGAAAACCCTTCCTTATCAATTAAAAACCAAATGCTCCTAGGGGACTGAAAATCAAACCTAACAACAGGACAGAGCCAAGGAACCCTCCCGCTTGACTCAACTTAAAAGGTACACCCCCCAAAAGCCTGAATTCCATAACACTTGGGTTTAAGGGGAAGGAAGAAGGAAGGTCCCAGGACCCTTCTCCCACCTACAGTACTGAGCCTCTAGTAGTGGCTAAAGTCTCTGGGTGGGCAAGGGCAGTAGTCTGGAGTGAGTACCTTGTAGGCAAAGCTATGCCAGGCTTGGCTTTGAACTCAGGTGGTAGGGAAGCAGTTGGAGAAGAACTACAGAGCAGGCAGCCTAGACACAGAAGAGACACTCCATATTGCCCCCCCCCCCCCTCCGCCTTTCCTGAGGTTTTGGCCACAGGTCACACCCAGCTCTGCAAGCTCAACTCCACTGGGCTTAATCTTATGAAGCCTTCAGTGGGCAGGGAAGCTCAAGTTCCAACACCCCTCTCCCATAGACTGTTCTGAGAGCCTTGCTAAGCTCCAAGGGTGAAGGTTGACAGAAAAGTCCAAAACCACAGATGCTGCACATAATGAGAGGAGCAAGAGTGCAGGCAACTATAGGGGGAAAAGAAGGGGGCAAATATGAGCAAATATAAAAAAAAAGAAAAAAGAAATTACCATCGACAGCTTAGCTTCTATCCAGGTAATGAACAAAGAGCAAATGTAACATAGGAAGATCAAGGAACACCAAGCAAAAACACAGAAACTCCAGTGAATTGGACACAGGCTTTGGAATAACTCAAAATACAATTCAAAACACAATTAATAGAGGCTGAAGACAACTGGAAAAAGAACTTAAAAAGCAAGATAAGTCATCTGGAAACAGAAAATAGTTTCTTGAAAGCAAAAATTAATCAGTTTGAAAATGAGGCAAAGGAAATGAAAGATGAGGCAAAAAAGATGAAAGAAAATCTCTAAAGAGAATCAGACCAGAAGGAGAAGGATGACCAAAAAGCCTTGGAAAAAAATTCAGTCTTTAAAAACAAGACTACAACAATGAGAAGCAAGGAACTTCACAAGGCAGCAAGAAACTATAAAACAAAATCAAAAGAATGAAAAAATTGAGGAAAATACGAAACACCTCATTCACAAAACAGAAGATTTAGAAAATTGTTTCAGGAGAGACAACTTAAGAATCATTGGTCTACCAGAAGTCCATGACAAAAGAAAAAAAAAATCCTGGACATCATCCTACAGGAAATTATTCAAGAAAACTGCCCTGACATTCTAGAACAAGAGGGAAAAGTGGAGATTGAAAGAATCCACAGATCAACTCCTGTACTTATTCCCCAACCAACAACACCCAGGAATGTTATAGCCAAATTCAAGAACTACCAGACCAAGGAAAAAATATTAAAAGCTGCTAAGAAGAAGTCATTCAGATACCATGGAACCACAGTGAGGATAACACAGGATCTGGCTGCATCTACACTGAAGGACTGAAAGGCATGGAATATGATATTCCAGAAAGCAAGGGAACTAGGTCTACAACAAAGAATCCATCAAAACTGACTATATTCTTACAGGGGAAAGTATGGTCATTTAATAAAATAGAAGAATTGCAAGCATTTGAAAGAAAAGACCAGACCTGAACAGAAAATGTGATGCCCAAACACAGAACTCAAGAGAATCATCAAAAGATAATTTAAAAAGAGGGAAAATAACTCTGAATGTGAATGGAATGAACTCACCCATAAAATGTAAGCAAATAGCAGAGTGGATTAGAAACCAAGACCATACCATATGCTGTCTACAAGAAATGTACATGAGGAAGGCAGACACACATAGGGTAAAAGTAAGAGGATGGAGCCAAATCTATTGGGCATCAACTGAGAAAAGGAAGGCAGGAGTCACAATCATGATGTCTGACAAAGCCAAAGTATTTGGTCATTTTCATACATTCTTCATTGGAAACATAGATCATTTTCTTTTTCTCCCCTGCCTCCTCCCGCCACCACTGCACTAGCCAATGTGCGATTCCACTGGGTATCACATGTGTCCTTGCTCCAAACCCATTTCCTTGTTGTTGGTATTTGCATTAGGGTGCTCATTTAGCATCTTTCCTCAATCATATCCCCTCCACCCCTGTAATCAAACAGGTGCTTTTCCTCGGTGTTTTTACTCCCACAGTTTGTCCTCTGCTTGAGGATAGTTTTTTTTCCCCCTCATATATCCCTGCAGATTGTTCAGGGACATTGTAAAGCCATTAATGGAGAAATCCATTACATTCGATTGAACCACTGTGTATCAGTCTCTGTGTATAATGTTCTCCTGGTTCTGCTCCTTTCACTCTGCATCATTTCCTGGAGGTTGTTCCAGTCTCCATGGAATTCCTCCACTTTATTATTTCTTTTAGCACAATAGTATTCCATCACCAACATATACCATAGTTTGTTCAGTCATTCCCCAATTGAGGGGCATCCCATCATTTTCCAATTTTTTTGTCACCACAAAGAGCGCAGCCATGAATATTCTTGTACAAGTCTTTTTCCTTATTATCTCTTTGGGGTACAAACCCAGCAGTGCTATTGCTGGATCAAAGGGCAGACAGTCTTTTAGTGCCCTTTAGGCATAGTTCCAAATTGCCCTCCAGAATGGTTGGATCAATTCACAACTCCACCAGCAACGAATTAGGGTTCCCACTTTGCCACATCCCCTCCAGCATTCATTACTTTCCTTTGCTGTCATGTTGGCCAATCTGCTAGGTGTGAGGTGATACCTCAGAGTTGTTTTGATTTACATCTCTCTGATTATAAGAGATTTAGAACATTTTTTCATGTGCTTATTAATAGTTTTGATTTCTTTAACTGAAAACTGCCTATTCATGTCCCTTTCCCATTTTTCGGAGAATGGCTTGATTTTTTGTATAACTGGTTTAGCTCTTTATAAATTTGAGTAATTAGACCTTTGTCAGAGGTTTTTGTTATGAAGATTGTTTCCCAATTTGTTGCCTCCCTTCTAATTTTAGTTACATTGATTTTGTTTGTATAGAAACTTTTTAATTTGATGTAGTCAAAATTATTTATTTTACATTTTGTGACTCTTTCTGAGTCTTGCTTGGTTTTAAAATCTTTCCCTTCCCAAAGGTCTGACATGTATACTATTCTGTGTTCGCCTAATTTACTTATAGTTTCCTTCTTTATGTTCAGGTCATTTACCCATTCTGAGTTTATCTTGGTGTAGGGTGTGAGGTATTGATCCAAGCCTAATCTCTCCCACACTGTCTTCCAATTTTCCCAGCAGTTTTTATCAAATAGTGTATTTTTTGTCCCAAAAGCTGGGGTCTTTGGGTTTGTCATAGACTATCGTGCTGAGGTCATTTACGCCAAGTCTATTCCACTGATCTTCCTTTCTGTCTCTTAGCCAGTACCAAATTGTTTTGATGAACACTGCTTTGTAATATCTGGGATCTGGGACTGCAAGGCCACCTTCCTTTGTAATTTTTTTTCATTATTTCCCTGGATATCCTTGATCCTTTGTTCTTCCAAATGAACTTTGTTATGGTTTTCTCTAATTCAGTAAAAAAGTTTTTTGGAAGTTCAATGGGTATGGCACTAAATAGATAGATAAGTTTGGGTAGGATGGTCATTTTTATTATGTTAGCTCGTCCCACCAATGAGCAATCAATATTTTTCCAATTGTTTAGATCTAGTTTTAATTGTGTGGAGAGTGTTTTGTAGTTGTGTTCATATAGTTCCTGTGTTTGTCTCATTAGATAGATTCCTAAGTATTTTATATTGTCTTGGGTGGCTTTAAATGGACTTTCTCTTTCTAATTCTTGCTGCTGAACTGGGTTGGAGATATATAGAAATGCTAATGACTCATAAAGGTTTATTTTGTATCCTGCTACTTTGCTAAAGTTGTTGATTATTTTGACTAGCTTTTTGGTTGATTCTCTAGGATTCTTTAAGTATATCATCATATCATCCACAAAGAGTGACAGCTTGGTCTCCTCATTGCCAATTTTAATACCTTCAATTTCTTTTTCTTCTCTAATTGCTACTGCTAGTGTTTCTAGTACAATATTAAATAGTAAAGGTGATAATGAGCATCCTTGTTTTACTTCTGATCTTATTGGGAAGGCTTAGAGTTTATCCCCATTTGAGATGATGTTTGCTGATGGTTTTAGAGATATACTGTTTATTATTTTTAGGAAAGGCCCTTCTATTCCTATACTTTCTAGTGTTTTCAATAGGAATGGGGGTTGTATTTTATCAAAGGCTTTTTCTGCATCTATTGAGATAATCATGTGATTATTGTTGGTTTGCTTGTTAATATGGTCAATTATGTGAATGGTTTTCCTAATATTGAACCATCCTTGCATTCCTGGTATGAACCCTACCTGATCATAGTGGATAACCCTTGTGATGACTTGCTGAAGTCTTTTTGCTAGTATCCTATTTAAGATTTTTGCGTCTATATTCATTAGGGAGATTGGCCTATAGTTTTATTTCTCTGTTTTTAGTCTTCCTGGCTTTGGGATCAGTACCATGTTTGTGTCATAAAAGAATTTGGTAGAACCCCTTCTTGGCTTATTCTGTCAAATAGTTTGTACACTGTTGGGGTTATCTGTTCTTTGAATGTTTGATAGAATTCATTTGTGAATCCATCTGGACCTGAGGATTTTTTCTTAGGGAGTTCTTTGATGGCTTGTTCAATTTCTTTTTCTGATATGGGGTTGTTTAGGTCATTTATTTCTTCCTCTTTTAGTCTAGGCAATTTATATTTTTGTAAGTATGCATCCATATTACCTAGATTGCCATATTTGTTTCCATATAATTGGGCATAGTAGTTTTTAATGATTGCCTTAATTTCCTCTTCATTAGATGCGGGGTCTCCCTTTTCATCTTGTATACTGTCAATTTGTTTTTTTCTTTCCTTTTTTTAATTAGACTGACTAGTATTTTGTCTATTTTATTTGTTTTTTCAAAATACTAGCTTCTGGTCTTATTTATCAAATCAATAGTTCTTTGACTTTCAGTTTTATTGATTTCTCCTTTTATTTTTAGGATCTCTAATTTAGTCTTCATCTGAGGATTTTTAATTTGTTCACTTTCTAGTTTTTTAATTTCCATGCCCAATTCATTGACCTCTGGCCTTCTTAATTTGTTTATATATGAACTCAAGGATATAAATTTCCCCCTGAATACTGCTTTGGCTGCATCCATAGGTTTTGAAAGGATTTCTCACCATTGTCATTTTCTTCAATGAAGTTATTGATTATTTCTACGATTTGTTCTTTAACTAGCCGTTTTTGGAGTATCATATTGTTTAATTTCCAATTAATTTTTTATTTATCTTTCCATGTACCCTTACTAATTATTATTTTCATTGCATTGTGGTCTGAGAAGGTTGCATTCCTTCCCTTTTGCACTTGTTTGCAATGTTTTTGTGCCCTAATACATGGTCAATTTTTGTGAATGTATCATGTGTTGCTGAAAAGAAGGTGTATTCCTTTTTGTCCCTATTTATTTTTCTTCACATGTCTATTAACTCTAATTTTTCTAAGATTTCATTTGCTTCTCTCACCTCTTTCTTATTTATTTTTTGTTTTGATTTATCTAGTTCAGATAGAGGAAGGTTTTGATCTCCCACTAGTATAGTTTTTCTGTCTATTTCACCCTTGAGCTCCTCTAGTTTCTCCTTTAGAAATTTGGATGCTCTGCTATTTGGTGCATACATGTTGAGTACTGATATTTCCTCATTGTCTATACTGCCTTTTATCAGGATGTAGTTACCTTCCCTATCTCTTTTAACTAGATTTATTTTTACTTTGGCTTTGCCAGATATCATGATTGCAACTCTTGCCTTCTTTTTATCTGTTGATGCCCAATAGATTTGGCTCCATCCTCTTACTTTCACCCTATGCGTATCTACCTTCCTCATGAGTGTTTCCTGCAGACAGCATATGGTAGGATTTTGGATTCTAATCCACTCTGCTATTCGCTTGCGTATTATGGGTGAGTTCATTCCATTCACATTCAGAGTTATGATTACTAGCTGTGTATTTCCCAGCATTTTGATTTCTATTCCTGGTCCTGCCTTTTCTTCTTTCACTATTTCATTCTACACCAGTGTTTGTTTATAATCAGTCCCCCTAGTTCCCACCCTTATTTTATTTCCCTTTCTACCCCCTCCCTTCTTATCCCCCCCTTATTTTTCCCTGTAGTCTTTTTAAAATTCCCCCCTCTCCCTCCCTTGTACTGCTTCCCTCCCCACCAATCCGTTTTTTACCCTTCTACTACCCTATAGGGCGCAAATCTATTCTCTGCCCCAATGGATTGGATTGTTCTTCCCTCTTGGGTCAGTTTCAAAAACATGTAAGAGTTGAGTATTTCCTATCTCCAACCTCTTTACCCTTCCAGTGTACCAATGTTCTCCCCCTTCCCACCATGAGCTACTTTGTGATATATCAATTTACCTCCATTTGTTTCTTTTCCCATTTCTTTTAGTATTAGCCTCTTTTTTTTTTAGTTCTGGTTGTATATATATATATATATATATATATATATATATATATATATATACACCCACATGTATATGTATTTATGCATGCATGTGCCTATATACCTATTTATGTCTTGTCCTTTCATCCTATACAGTTTGTCACTGTTCCCTCTAAGTGTAATTCTTCTAGCTGCCCAGGTGATAGTAACAGTTTTTAAGCATCACCAATGACCTATTTTCTTATAGGGATACATATTTTAACTTATTGAGTCTCTTTAAAAAAAATTTGTTGTTGTTGTTTTGTTTTGTTTTTCTTTTTCCCTTCTTTTTAAATTACCCTTTGATGATTCTCTTGAGTTCTGTGCTTGGACATCAAATTTTCTGTTCAGGTCTGGTCTTTTCTTTACGAATGCTTGGAATTCTTCTATTGTGTTGAATGACCATACTTTCCCCTGTAAGAATATAGTCAGTTTTGATGGGTATTTTATTCTTGGTTGTAGATCTAGTTCCCTTGCTTTCCACAATATCATATTCTATGCCTTTTGGTCCGTCAGTATTGATGCAGCCAGATCCCGAGTTATCCTCACTGTGTTTCTGTGGTATCTGAATGGCTTCTTCTTGGCAGCTTGTAATATCTTTTCTTTGGTCTGATAGTTTTTGAGTTTGGCTATAATATTCCTGGGTGTTGTCAGTTGGGGATTAATTACAGGAGGTGATCTGTGGATTCTTTCAATCTCCACTTTCCCCTCTTGTTCTAGGATATCAGGACAGTTTTCCTGAATAATTTCCTGTAATATTATGTCCAGGCTTTTTCTTTTGTCATGGTCTTCTGGTAGACCTATGATTCTTAAAGTGTCTCTTCTCTAACGATTTTCTAAATCGTCTGTTTTGTGAATGAGATGCTTCATATTTTCCTCAATTTTTTCATTCTTTTCATTTTGTTTTATAGTGTCTTGCTGCCTTGTGAGGTCACTTAATCCCAGTTGTTGTATTCTGGTTCTTAAAGACTGGATTTCATCCCTGGCATTTTGGTTGTCCCTCTCCTTCTGGTTTGATTTCTTTCGAGACCATCTTTCATCCTCTTTACCTTGTCTTTCATATCCTTTTTCTCATCTTTCATCTTCTTCACCTCTTCTTTCATCTCCTTTGCCTCATTTTCAAGCTGGTTGATTTTGGCTTTCAAGATACTATTTTCTCGTTTTAGTTAAAATGCTTCTATTTCCAGATGACTTATCTTAATTTTTAAGTTCTTTTCCCAATTGTCTTCAGCCTCTCTTAATTGTGTTTTGAGTTCTTCCACAGCCTGTATCCAATTCATTGGGATTTCTGATTTATCGTTTGCTGATCTCTCCCCTCTGTTCCATTTGCTGAGTAGAAACAGTCTATTGTAGTTTCTTCTTTTTCTGTTGTTCGCTCAAATTCACCCCTTCTTTACTCCCCGTATTTTTCTGTGCTCTTGCTCCTCTCATTTTTTTTTGGTTTGGGGGCTTCTGTCAGTTTCCCCTCTTAGAGCTTTAAAAGGAGATCTCTTTGTGTAATCTCTGGTGGAGGTTTGTTGGGGTTTGAGCTGCACTGTCCTCTGGAGGCTTTTGATTGGATTAAAGTCTATCAGTCAATGAGGATGGGTGTGGAGCATGGGCTTCCCTGAATTCTGAAGACTTTTGCTGGGATTAAGTTCAGCTGGGTTGGGTTGGGTATGCTCTGAGGCCAAAACCTCCTAGAAGACTGGAGCAAATATGGAGGATCTCCACAGCTCTGGCCAGGCTGCCAGCTCTATGCTCCCTCTCTAGCTCCTTCCCTGCCATCTGTGTTGGAGACTCTGAACTTATCACAGCCCTGGTTGCAATGTATGCCCTCCAGACCAGCACCTTTGCCCACCCAGAAGTTCCTGCTGCTGCTGGGGTCTGGGAGTCTCAGCACTCTGGGTGGGAGGGGGGATGGGTCCTGGGACCTTCCTTCTGTCTTCCCCTTAAACCTGAGTGTTCTTGGATTCTGGCTTTTTGGGGGGCTTACCTTTTGAATTAAGTCCAGCAGGAGGGTTCCTTGACTCTGTCTTGTTAAGTTTATTTTTCAGTCCTCTGGGAGCATTCAGTTTATGATCGGTTAGGAAGGGTATTCAGAGGTCTGAACTTCTGCTCCTTCTAGGTCGCCATCTTGACTCTGCCTCCAAAAGCAACTCTTTTTAATGTTATAATAGTGGTTGTTCTATTTTCATTTGGGGGTTCCAATTGTTAACTGAATTATTATCTTAACTGAATACTTAACCATATTACCAGAAGTCACCAGGAAATCTCTTTCTTTTATATTCATGCTTGTATTCTCTTTAATTTTTTCTTCCTTTCCTTTTTTTTAAATAATTCCTTGCCCAGGTACCTCAAGGAAGTTTTTGTCCTTTTATTCTTATCTCCATTCAATTTTTCATTTGTAAGCCATTTAATGTCTCAGAAACATAAGTATAATATTTGTTATACTCATACCTAGGAAAAGGAAATCCATGAATTTTAATATAAAATTAGACAGCCAGTTCTATCAACTGCTACAATCTTTGGAAATAACCAGAAGTCCTTATTAGAAACTCTGAAAATTTCTTCATTTACTTCCTTATATTCCTCTAATTAAACCTACCTTTCATCAAGCACTAGTGTATAAAGTTAAAAAATTTTATTTCTTATTAAATTTTATTGTTTTTCTGTTTTGTTTAATTAGTAGCATTGTTTTCTACTATTTTTCATTGCCATATTTCAGCTTCATTATAGATTAACTAAACTTTTGTGGATGAATCTGGAAGTATAACAACTATTTGCAATATTATTTCAATGATAAAAATGCATTTTCAAATTTAAACAATCAACTTGCAAATGAACTTTTGGAATGCAACATATTTGCAAATTACCAGATATCTGCATTTTGGTCTTCTAATTCATATTTGCATAATTCCCCTTCTCAGAGTAGGGATCCAGTATCCCATTTCTCTATGAACTTTCTCAGTATCTATATCCATTTCATTATTCCTCTTATTTCCCATTGTTTTGTCTTATAAATATTACCTTATTCCTAGTGTTAGAAAATATTTGAGCCAGAAAGAATTTTCAAAATTACTTAGTCCAACTCTCTCATTTTATAGATGAAAATACTTAGGTCTAAAAAGTTTAAACCATTTACCAAAGTTACATGACTGATTGGTGGCAAAGTTGAGATTCCATCTTTCTTAACTTCAAGTCAATTCCTCTTCTCATTATTCTGTCTATTTTTCACTGAACCTACAATAGTGCCCAATTTTAGCCATAATGTACTACTGGAAAACTCATTATAAAATGAACAAAAGGTCCCTTTTTATTGTTGTTCTTGTTGAGCAAGAACATATGATTGGAGATTGCATCACTGAGAAACCAAATAGATCATAGGAAAAAAACCCAACAAAATACTAATATATCACTACTCTTATCACTTAAAATAGTAAAATGATGGTTCATATCTGATAAATTGGGCATAAATGAACTTTGCCCATTTATTATACAAGGGAGGTCAATGTGCCCCTTGCATATACAGCACAAACAAATCAAAACAAAAATAAAACATATGCCAAATTATAAATTTGGCCCTCCTCAAATTATGTTAACTATGACAAATATTAATGAAAGATATGAAAGACAACATGGTAAAGTAGAACTAGATCTTGACTGGGAGTTGATTCCTAGATTCTCTTCCAGGTTCTTCCATGTCCTTGGGCAGCTTACTTAATCTTTCTGAGTCTGTTTCCTTATCTATAGAATGATGAAATTGAACCGTATGCCCTCTAAGGTCCCTGACAGTTCTATATGCCTATAATTTAATTAATGATAATTTTATCAGCTTCTTTGGTATTTAGAGAAAGTTTTGAGGGATAATTTAGATGTATACTTAGAAAAAATTCCCTGGGGAAGTTTGCCCTTGGAAGACCCTGGTATTTCAAGTTAATGTATGAACCATTCTTTTCCAAATCAACCATTGCATGGTGTTTACTTTGTTTGAAGAATTTTACTTGTAGGATTTGAGAGAAACAGTCTATTGATTCTGATCCTTTTCTGCCTCCTTTCTTTTCTCTTTTCTCTTCCTCTTCCTTCTATCCAATATCAAGGACAACCTTTAAGAGGAAAAGAAGGTACAAAAGGACAATCAGATGAGTGTCCATGAAAGGGGGAAAATGAGATAGTAACTACACTTTTTTTTTTGCTTGGAAGGAAGAACACAAGCATTCATTTACTATCCACTATGTGCTAAGCACCATGTTATGTGCCTTACATTTATTATCTTATTTTATCATCATAACAAGCCTGGGAAATAAGTGTTATTATTATTCCCATTTTAAAGTTGAAAAAATGGAGGCAGAGAAAGGTTAAGTGATTTGCCCAGCATCACATAACTATAAATGTCTGAGATGGGATTTAAATGCATGTCTCTCTGACTCCAAGCCCATTGCTCTATCCATTATTCCACCTAGGTTTCCTTGAATGACAGTAGAAGGAGCCTGAAGATGATTACACAGTAAGACAATGTGGTACAGTACAGTAAAAAAAAAACATACTGGACTTGGACTTAGGAGATCTAGGTTTCAGTCTTAGTTTAAATACTAACTAGCTGTGTGACCGTGGGCAAGTCATGTTCTCTAAACTTGGATCCTCATCAGTAAAATGGTAAATTATGTGTACACCACACACATAAAAGGAGTACCTGGTGGTAGAGCTTTGTAAGTCATGAATGGTTATATTAATATTGCATTAGACTCAGAGCTTTAGGAGAAGGCAGGGTCTTCTTTAAGCTACTATTAAAGCTATCAATATGGATTTGGCTGTGAGAACTATTGATGAGTGTATAGAAGAGAAGTAGAGATGCTAATTAGCCAGCACTGAGTGAGTAGAGTAGTAAAAGGAAAAGTGTCCTAAAGCAGAGATGACTGTACTTAACATGGATTTAATAACTGAGATTATTGCTTTCAGCTACTGAAAATGGAACTATGCCACCTTGGGAATAACTTAACCTACCATTTGTATCTATAATTAAGTAAAAAATTTGGGGTCTGTTTCCTTATTAACAGGTTGATAATTCAATTCCGTTTAATGTAAGCTGCATGCAGTGTAAAGCACTGGTACTAGGTGCTGAGAATTCCTGGCACTTATACAGCTTTTTGGTTTGGAAATCACATATTCTCATTTAATCTTCCCAACAAATCTCCAAAGTATGTGCTATTATTGTTTGCATTTTACAGATGAGGATGCTGATGGTCAGTTTTGTAAATCCTTTCACATCCATTCATGGTCCTTTCTCCTCCACGAAGGCCTTCCATAGTTAGCTAATTGACATTGATCCCTCCTGTTTCTGAAATCCCAGCACCCTTCACTTGTCAATTAATTGTACACTGACTGGTTACAGTTCTTTTCTTTTCTTTTTAAAACCTTTCTACTTAGAATTTCTACTGTGTATTGGTTCTAAGGCAGAAGAGCAAAAAGGACTAGGCAATGGGGGTGAAGGACATAAATGACTTGTTTAGGTTTTTAAATTAATAAATGTCAGAGGTGGATTAGAATATATTTTCCTCCATATTCTAGAACCACTGCTCTTTCCACTCTATAGGCAGCTAGATGGTGTAGTGAATAACTGAACCTGGAGTCAGAAAACCTGAGTTCAAATCCAGTCTCATATGTTTACAAGCTGTGTAACCTAACCTCTCCCTCTCTCAGTTTTCCTCATTTGTAAAACAGGGGACACAAAAATGGAGGTTGTTGTGCATGTCAAGTTGTTGTGTAATAATCCCCAAGGTTATTGTGAGAATAAAATGAGATCATATTTGCAAAGTGCTTTTCAAACCTTAAAGTTCTATATAAGTGTTAGCTATTATTATATGATCATATGTTTCCTAAGATCAGGAACTATCATATTACTAGATAATTTAGTACATTAACTTGAACATAATGGTTGATTCAACTTTTGGTTGACAATAACAATTATTGATTCAGTGAGTTATTAAGAGTTTTATATATATATATATACATATATATGGCACTGTGCTAAGTACTGAGGATATACAGACAAAAAAAATTAAAGTTTCTGCCCTCAAGAAGCTTAAATTTGCACAGGATATATATAGCATTAGAGACAGATAAGTCTGACGTAAGGCAGAGTGTGATAGAGGCAAAAGAGAGATCAAGACAAAGATTCAGTTTTAAGAAAATTTGAAAAGACAGAGCTCACTGAGATAAAGGTACTTAGGGAATGGAAGGATTCATGGAGAGATGTCATCTGACCATAATCTTTTTTTTAAAACTCTTATCTTTCATCTCAGAATCAATACTGTATATTGGTTCTAAGGAAAAAGAGCTATAAGGGATAGGCAAAGGAGGTTAAGTGACTTGCCTAGGGTCACACAGCTGGAAGTGTTTGAGGCCAGATGTGAACCTAGGGCCTTCTGTCTCCAGGCCTGACTCTCAATCCACTGAGCCACCTACCCCCTGACCATAGTCTTAAAAGAAGAGGATTTTAATATTCAGAGACAGGGATGGATCATAGCACTCTATATTGAAAACTGAAGTGACCTATGCCGAAAGTAATAGAACCTTTTGGGGGTCATTTAAGGATATGCCATGTGGCTTAACTGGGACCCAAGTTAAGATCCAAGACTCAACTGGAGAACCCAAGGAAGGAGAATGGTAGGGCAGCTCTGCTGATATCTAAAACTAAGGTAGCCAGCCAACTCCTAGAAATAACTTTCAATGACAATGAGAATGACTTCCAGAGTAGGATTGGACAGGTCAGAAAAGTGGTACAACCAGAGATATCACCAGGGAGCATAGCGTAAGATACTCTTCAGGCAATGGAAGGAGGAGGACTGCTCTCAAGAGCATGTCAGTACCTCAAACTCTCATGGGAATTTTGAATCTATCTTCACTCCTTACATCAGGGAAGTTCAACTGTTTAGGGAGAGCAGGAGTCCTGTTCAGGCATGTCTGGTTGGTTTCTCATCTCCAAAGTCACAAGTAGGGAGGTGCCAATCAGCTAGGAAGTTCTAGACTAGCAGCTTCTAGGCACAGAAGTCTCTAGATACAAAAGACTGGAATATTCTAGGAAAGGGACAGGGTAAGCATTGGGACATCCTAGGAAAGAGGAGGGATTATAGAGAAGGAGTAGATAAGTTAATAGTTAGTCAGTGAATGGGTCAAAAACAAGAGATGTCATCTTGTTTAACATCTTCATTTCACAGATGTGGAAACTGAGGTTCATGGAGGTTAAATGAATTGTTGGAAGTCACATAAGGAGTAATTAGTAGAACAAAGATTTGAACCTAGATCCTCTAACTCTACACCCAACACCCTTGCCTTTTTAGAATGCCTTATAAGAGAGGACAAAGTAAAGTGGTCATAGATTTATAGATGGAAAGAAATTTAGTGGTCACTAGTTGAACCTTACCTGAGGTCTCAAGAGGCTTAATGAATTATTCAGGTTTGTATAGGTGGTAGGGAAGAAAGCCAAAATTCCATGTCTAGATGCCCAATTCCAAATTCAGTGTTCTAGCCTTTGTATTACACATCTCTATGTGTAATGTATGTTTCAGACATGGAGGACAGCTTTAACAAATGTATAAGATTGTGGGTGATAGGTTATCTCATTAATTTACTAGAACACAGAGCAAGAGGAATAACATGAAACAAGTCTGGAGAAGTGGTTTGGAGAGAGATGGTGGAGACCTTTAATGAGGCTGAGGAATTTGTATTTTATTCTGTAAGTCATAGGTAACCTCCCAATAAATATTTGTTGATTCACTGTTTGATACATTGACTGATTTCTATTTCATAGACTGGTAGCTTCGAGTCCTCCAATGCAACATGAAAATTTCAGGGGATAAGGTGAGAGTTATAATCTCCATTCTGTTACTGCTCCAATGTATAATTTGAGTGAGTCCCTTCCAGGCTCTGGGTCTCACTTTTTAAATCTAAATTAAAAACAAGAAGATTAATGACAGAGTAATACAGGGAAAAGGGCACAATCAGAAGAACTGTGTTCAAATCCCACCTATGACACTACTTGCATGATCTTGGGTGGCTCACTTACTTAATCTTGAAACTCAGTTTCCTCCTATGTACAATGAAGGCATTAGACAAGATAGCCTCCAAGATTCCTTCCAGCTCTTGAACTATTATCTGAGTTGAAAATTCATCTCAGTAACCATTCTCTAAGGGAAGCTTTCTCTGATTTTCTCTTACATGTTAGTACTGTCTCCCTCCTTAAATTATCTCAGATTCTCTTTTCCATTTATATGTTGCATTGCTCCAGTCAACTGTAAACTTCTCAAGGGCAGGCACTGTCTTTTAGTTGTTTGATCCTTTTATCTTCAGCATCTAGCATGATGCCTCCCATATAATAGGAACCTGATAAATGTTTGTAGAATTAGATATATCCTAAGCTTCTTTTTGAGATTTGAGAATTTTAGAGATTATAAATCAATTTGCCACCTACCAAAAACTCCTTCCTGGTTCAGACCAATCATGTATTCGCCACCCACTTGCACAAGTTTGTAAACTTTGCTTAATCGCCACAAAAGAATTTCTTCAAGTATTTTGTAATCTAGATTCAAAAGTACTAACAACTTCTAGTGTTTAATGTCAGTTTGCTTCCCCCTCATTGAAAGATAACCAGTGTCAATAATCATTGGTCCAATCCCCTACTTGTAGGGGTTCATTTAAATGGTCTGAAAATACTTGATAGGAGCTGATTATTAGCCCACTCCTTCCCAGACCTGCTACTTAAGGAAATTATTATTGGTCACATGCTAAGTCATTTGTTTTTGCTTAGAGTTCTGCTGTTTTTCCCTTTGATGCTGGTGACCAAGGGGCAGATCCCCTATTTATCCTGACTTATCTTCTGAAAAAATATTAAGCATTCTATACAATATCTTTTGTAAACCAGTTCACTGCTGTATCTAAGAGGCCACATAACTGTCACTACAGTCTTTTCCTATAGATATTTCCTTCATTAATATCTGACAACTCTGTACAAAATAAATTTTGTTTTGTATTTCTACTCTTTAGAATTGAACTTCAGCTCTTGTTCTCTCAATTCTGCCAATAATTTCTGTCCTAAGACAGTTATAGTTCCATGGGGGAGCAGCAAATTGTTCAGTGAGAGTGGCATGATGGATTGAGAACTGACCTCTTTGAGTCAGAAAGGGTTCTAGTCTTGTCTTTGGCATGTATTAGCTATACAACTTTGACCAAGTCACAACTTCTCAGTACTCTTGGCTATTTTTCTAAGATTATGAGTTGAAAAGCAATGGGTTCAAATCAAGAAAACATCTAATGCCCAGTGGATTTACGCGTCGGCTATGGGGGGTGGGGGGGAGGAAAAGAAAATGATCTATGTCTTTAACGAATAATGCTTGGAAATGATCAAATAAAATATATTAAAAAAAAGATTATGAGTTGAAGAACAGGTATTGATCTGCTCTGTTAGAGGTCGATTTCTTCATGGGGAGTCCATTTTTTCTTTTCTTTCCTTTTCTTTTGGGGGGTCCACTTTTTCAAAGAAATTACAGATCTATTAAAAAAGTATGTTTGGCATTTGCCGTGTTCTATTATAATTTCTCATATTTCTAGATCTTTTCTTGATCTAACAGTGCAATAATGCTTCTCCTTTTACCATTTAAATTATAAGGTCCTCTGTCTTGTTCTAGAATAATTTGTTGACCCTCTAAAACCTATTTCCAAATATAACTAACTTAAAAATAAAAGGTATTTGCAAGAAATAGTCAGTCCCCAAAGCATCATCAAATTATTCTCATAATTACATTAAGTTTAATATTGAAAAAGGCAAGTAATTTATCTTCTCTGCCTCTAAAATGGGCCCTTTGTAGACAAATTAATGCTCTCGACATTCTTTAGGCCACTTGAGCTGTGGCCAGATTCAGGACCTCATGCTAAGATCTGGCTTATCTCTAGTTTATAGGATGGTTAAGTCATACTACTGAGATCCCTCCCCAAATAGACAAGAGATAAACCTTTTTCACTCTGATTCTTATTCCTCATAAATATTAATCAACCTCATTGATTCACCTTTCCATTTTACATCCATTAATAGACACCTTTTGGATGGATGTCAAATATTTTACCCACTTTAACTAGGCTCATTGATTCTCTCCTTGTCTTCCTTCATTTTTCTCAGATAATGAGCCTTCCTTTATAGGATTTATCCTATCTTCACTCTCTTCCAGTCACTATTTTTTTGCCCCTTCCTTTCTAATCTCTTGAGAAAGAGCCTCAAGAAGGCTTAAATCTGCCTAGTAATTTCCTTGGTTCTCTGCTTCCATCTATACTGGTTCATCCCTTTCTCTTTCCGAGTCTGCTCACCATGTTCCACTACAGTCTATAGAACATTTCTTTCTGCCACTGCAGCTGCTCCTATTCTCTCCCTGTGCTGGTGGTCATATTTCTTGTCCTTTCCTTAACCACTCAACAAGCATATCACATAGGAGTGCAAAGGAGTTAGTTGCCAACTACTTGGATTTTTATTGGACAAGATGGATAGTGTCCATTGGGCAGTCAGAGAAATCAATTGCCAGAGCCATTGGGCCATCTTGATCCAAAGAAACACAGCAAGTACCATCAATAGGGTCTTTTTCTCTTTGCCCACTAACTTTTTTTTCCCCACCAGCTTCTAGTGGTAAGAAGCAAAGCTATTATCTATGAAGTTAGTGGCATAAGGACAATTTCAGGAAAGTTCTGCCCTTCCCATATCCTTTCTAAAATTTTCTACTGGCTTTCTCCTAAAGCAAGACACTCCCAGATGCAAGGGTTGCTTGGGCAAATCCCTGACAGTAGAATTTCCATTTGAGCTGAAATAGCTGAACCAGGTATGAATTACATGTAGATTTTGTAATTATAATAATAACTAACACTGACATAACAGTTTTGCATTTACAAAGTCAAGTCTTGGGAGGAAAGTGCTATTTATCAACCCCATTTTACAGATGAGGAAACTGAGGTTGAGAGAGGTTAGGTGACATGTTTTCAAAGAATGATGGTTGATAATTTAATTTTAGAAATCTGATAGGACTGTGGATGATTTGAAGATGAATGCCTTGATTCCTTCACTGGATGTTTCTGTAAAAGGAAAGTCACATGAATATTAAGCCTCCTGCTGCTTTGAATAGGTCATGCTCCTAAATAAGGACCTTCATTCCAGGGTACAGCCAAAGAGTAGGTTTCCATGGTATTGACCTGCCACTGTGCTGACTTTTCACCTTTTCCATTCTCTCCTTCTTCAATCTTAAAAGGGTTACAGATACAAACAAGATGTCCAGTAACCACATTGGCATTATTTCAGTACTTGGAAGGCGCTGTGGTTTCAGCAGTGTGCTCATCTCTCTCATAGAGCACCCCATCAATTCTATACTAGATATTCTTCAGAAGTTGCTATGGCCAAACACCTAGCAGCCACTTCTGATAATAATAGTAATAATAATAGTTAGCATTTATGAAACCTTTTAAGTTTTTTTCGGTGTGCTTTACAAATATCTCATTTTGCTCTTACAACTATTCTAGGAGGTAAGCACTATTATTACCTCCATTTTACAGTTTAGGAAATTCAGATAGCCTTCTTGAATCCAAAGCACCTGCCAGGATAAGATATCCAAGTAAGGAGAGGAACATCATTTTTATATTAAACATCCATATCATTTAAGGTGTATCTCTTAGATAAAAGAAATAGGTCCTACTGCATGATCCTAAATGAGGAGATGTAGGCTGTGTGATTTGAGGGAGATATCCTATCTGCTCACTGAATATCTTCCTCAACCCCCTGCCATCATTGTCTTCCATTATATATGATCTTGAAATTCTCATCAGCAGCATCACTCTTGGATTAGACAATAGATGCAGGGTCACTGTTTCCAAAGGACCACAATTAAGATGTCAGCATAGAGAGGAAGGGAAGTATTTGGCTGAGGGAGGTAGAGCAGGGCATCTTGATCCTTCAATGCTCTCCTTCTAGCACAGTGACTTGAGTTGGTTATTTAGGTCAGTTTGCTGTTAACTTTGGATATGTTTGGGGTCACAGAGAGCCTAAAGATTTTAGACAAAGAAGGCTTAAGTTTCATTGAGAAGAAGAAAAGGGAGGCAAAGCAACCACAAGGTCTTGCATTTGGTTAGGAACAGAATGGAATGCTGAAACTGGGAGTATTTGGGGACAGTAAAAAAAAAACAAAAAACTAGCAATAAAACATTTTCCCCATCAACCTGAGAGATGCTTCCCCATGTGCATGTACTATAATTGAGTAGGATGGCACATGGAAGGCACCCACACAGAAAGCCCATGTGGTTAGGGCATATATGTGGAGGGGCACTAATAGAGGGATCATATGGAGAAATGTATTGAGGTACAACTCCTCAATTGCAGCAGAACCTGATACTGTCTCTGCATTGTTCCCTCTGGGCTTGCTGCCTGATGGCGCTCACCCTTCTGGACCCATGGTTGCTACCAGGCCTTGTCAAACATGATATCACTGGGCACAGAGTAGGAGAGCTTTTCTCTGCTTCTAGATTCTGTTTCCTGTTAGAGTTTTCAGGTGAGGTGCTACCTCTTCTTCCAGAGAGAAAGGGTACATTCTACTCTATTTCTCTTTTAGTTTATAGCCTAGAGACTACATTTTTTTTAGAAAGTTCATGCTTTCACACACCCAGTCATTGGACTAAAGAAAAACAGCTCTGACTTGTATCCCTCATAAAGAGTCAATTCTCAGAGCTTTAGATATCAAGTGTTTCTTTTCTGGAAGAAATCTCCTTGTTCTATAAGTCAAACTTATAGGAATACAAAGTAGCTCTATAGCTAGCTTGTGTTGCTCACTGGCTACAAATCTATTTTTTTTTTTAAAATCCTTACTTTGTTTCTGAATAACAACTCTAAAATAGAAGAGTAAGGGCTAGGTAAATGGGGTTAAATGACTTGCCCAAGGTCACACAACTAGGAAGTATCTGAGGTCAAATTTGAACTTAGGTCCTACCAACTGAGCCACCTTGCTGCCTTTATGTTTATCTTTTGAACTTGTACTTCCTGTTCACCAAGAGCAAGATCTCTGTGAAAAGACTAAATCTGATTTAGAGTTAGAAATTCCTTTTAATTCCAATTAAATATCCAAATTATAAGCTACCCATTTAGCAACACCCTAGTATTTTCCCTTCTGAAAAATTGTCAAATGTTCTTTTGTTATGTGTTCCTCTCCCTAAGTGTATCTTAACCCCCCAAGATTCTTTTCTGTGTCCCTTACAAGAAGATGGAATGGAGAAAAGGAAAAGTATAAAACTTGGTTGAGAGGCTTCAGATGTTGCCTCATATATCTCATTCTTTGTATCATATTCTTGCCTACATTATGCAACATGTGGCAGGCCTTAAAACTTTCCAGTCTTTGAACTCCATTGTACATTATAATTTTTTTGGTTTTGTATTTTTCTACTGGTGGTCTCTAGTGTTCTGCTAAATACTTGGTATATAGGTTTTTGCCTCTTGAATTTTGTATAAAGTCCTAGGGCAAGTGAATAAGAAAAAACAAAAACACAGTAAATATAATTTGGGAAGCAGTTGAAGAAATTGGGAATATCCAGCACCTCCCTGGGTTTCCAAGGATGTTCCCCAGACCAGATAGTGGTTCATGTACTCTGGCAACTGCTCTGGTGTGAGTTTCACAGTAGGGATGGACACCCACCCTTGTTTTATCTTTGTGTCTTCAGAGGCAAACACTTTACTTTGCACTAAGGTCTCTTAATAATAAATGTCTGCTAAATTGACTTGATTTGAATTAAAGGAATTCCCTAGTCCTATATTTGCATTCAGAGCATTACAGAGATCAAAATGAAGGCACAATTCAACATCCTCTATAGAAAAAGACCTAGTCATTACTTCCAGCCAGGTTTTTCAGATTAGCTGAGTCTAGGCAACATCTTCCCAAATTTTCAGGCAGGTTTTATAGCAAGGCCCCCTTGCAGGCTGGGACAAGACTCTCCTGTAGCTTTATTTAATTCTAGAGAGACCACCAGCAATGTTGGTTGCAGCTCACAAATCTGCTAAGTCTTTCATCTTAATGCTGTGTTTTGGTGTTAATTAAAGGCTCTGAGAAAGCAGGATTCTGAAGGAGGCAAAATGGGGGTGAGCCAGGCCTTTAGGAGTGTAGCTGTGCTCACATCTAGAGTCCTCAATGAAAATATCCTCTTGGTTTGAAAGTTTCACATTAGTCAGTCGTTCTGAAGGTAATTGGCAATAAATGAGTAGTTAACAGTGAGGATTCTCTCTCACTTATCCTATTTACTCATATTTTTTCCTACTCCTTCCTCTATTCCTAATTTTGAGGAGGAAATATGTGTTGTTGTTGTTTTCTCCTCTCCATCATTTCCTTCTGGCAACAGCTCCGGGGGCAGCATGAATTGGCTAAAGGCTTGATAAGAGACACAACCAGCTCTGATGAAAGCAAAAGGACAGGTTCTTAATCACAACTCATTCCTCTTCAGCTGCTCCTTCTGATGTTTCAGGCCTCCACTAAAGGGGGAAATTGTTCTCCAAGCTGGAGCCTCTGAATTGAGTTCTGTTAATAGCACGCCTAGGAGCAATTTATCTATGATTCCCCTACTTTGGTTTAGAGGCACATTGTCTTTTAAAAGCACTGTGGAGGAGGGGAGAGAGAAGAACAGAGAATTTGGAAAGGAGGATTGATTCCTCCAGTAAATGTATTCAATGAAAAGTTTACTTCCCAGGACCCCACAGGCCTCCTACTACACTCTGACTTTAGCAGACCTTTCCATTCTCTTTATAGTTAGCTAAACTGGATGATCACATACTTCCTCATCGCATACTCCCCTGCCTCCATATAGCTGTATAGGTTAACCTCCATGCCTTCAGGGAATGAGAGATTTCAAGCTGCCCAAGAGGTCTAACCCCATCATTTTACAGATGAGGAAAGTGATCTTGGAAGGGGTTAAGGGACTTGCCCAGGGTCAAATAGCTAGTAAATACCTGAGTCAGTGTTTGAACTAAAATAATCTTTACTCCTCTCCTAGTACTCTACCCACCTGTTGAAAATACTTTTCCTTTAAGTCTCAGCTTAAATGCAACTTTTTTCATAATAGGGGAATTAGCCTGGTGTGAGGGAGGCGGACTGCCATAGTGGATAAGGCACAGTCTTGAAGTCAGGAAGAGGTAGGTTCAAATCTCATTTCTGATCACCTCAGGACGTGTTTAGTAAGGTTTGGGATACCAACATTTAGTATAAAGAACAATGGATCACACGACAATATAGTAAAGCATGCCAACTTTATTGATCAGATATACTGACATTCATATTTTTAAAATTCTGACTTCCAAATTCCCTCCTCCTCCCATTAAGAAATCAAGCAATGTGATTGTGTCAATTGGACATGTGAAATCATGCAAAACATATTTTTACATTCTTCTTGTTTTCAGTTGTGTATGACTCTATGTGACCCTATGTGGGGTTTTCTTGACACAAAGACATTGGGGTAGTTTTCCATTACCTTCTCCAACTCATTTTAGAGGTGAGGAAACAGAGGCAAAGAAATTAGAAAAAACCCCACAGTAAGTATAATTTGGAAAGCAATTGAGGAATTTGAGAATACCTAGAACCTTCCCAGGTTCCAACCTAGGATGTTTTCCAGACCAGAGAGTGGTCCTTACCTAAAGTCACACAGCTAGTAAATGTCTGAAGCCAAATTGGAACTCAGGAAGATGAGTCTCC
Source organism: Monodelphis domestica (assembly GCF_027887165.1). Taxonomy (NCBI): domain Eukaryota; kingdom Metazoa; phylum Chordata; class Mammalia; order Didelphimorphia; family Didelphidae; genus Monodelphis; species Monodelphis domestica. The sequence goes on along the minus strand of NC_077228.1, from coordinate 154,767,822 downwards.
TGACTCCATGACTAGTACTTTATCCATCACACCACCTAGTTGCCTATTTCCATATTATTCATGTTGTAAAAAAGAAAAGAAAGAAAATGAAAAAATTATGCTTTATTTTACACTCAGATTTCATCCATTCTCTCTCTGGAGGTGAATAGCACTTTTCATGGTGAGTCCTTTAGAATTATCTCAGATCATTACATTGCTGAGAATAATTAATAATTCATAGCTGATCATTGTTGCAATATTGCTGATACCATGTACAATATTCTCTTGGTTCTACTGACTTCACTTTGTGTCAGTTCATACAAATCTTCCCAGGTTTTTATAAAACCATATCCCTGGCCACCTCTTATAGCATAATAGTATTCCATCAAAACCATTTGCCACAACTTCTTCAGCCATTCTGATGGACATCCCCTTGATTTCTAATTCTTTGCTACCATCAAAAGAGCTACTATAAATATTTTTAATAGGTCTTTTCTCTTTTGTTTGATCTCTTTGAGATATAGACCTGGTAGTGGTATTACCGGGTCAAAATGTATATACAGATTTAAAGCCCTTTGGGCATAGTTCCAAATGTTCTCCAGAATGGTTGGACCAATTCACAATTCTGGTTGCACCAGTTCACAACTCTGCCAATAATACTTTAGTGTCCCAATTTTTCCATGCCCCCTCTAAAATATCATTTACCTTTTCTATCATGTTAACCAATCTCATAGCATGAGGCGTTACCTCATAGTGTTTAAATTTAAATTGAATAAGTAGTGGTTTAGAGTATTTTTATGTTACTATAGATAGCTTTGATTTCTTCTGAAAGTAACCTACTTATTATATCTTTGACCATATATCAATTGGGAAATGGTTCCTATGTAAATCTGATTTAGTTCACTATACTATTTCACTATACAGTTGAGAAATGAAGAAATGAAGTCAGAGAAACTTGCTGTAAATTTCTCCCCCAGTTTGCTTCTTTTCTTTTAACCTTGACTGCATTGATTTTGTTTGTCCCAAACCTTTTAACTTAATGTAACCAAAATTATACATTTCATTTCCTGTGATCATCTCTCTCTCATTTGGTCATAAATTCTTCTCTAATCTATGAGTCTGACAGTTAAGTTTTCCATGATCTCCTAATTTGGTTATGATATCACCTTTTAGCTGTCACGTACCCTTTTTGACCTTACCTTAGTATATGATGTGGTATGTGGATCTATGCCTAGTTTCTGCTGATTGCTTTCCAGTTTTCCCAGGAATGTTTATTAAACAGTGAGTTCTTACTCCCATAGCTTGGCTCTTTGGGTTTATCAAATGCTAAATTACTATAGTAATTTACTATGTATTGGGTATCTAATTGGGTAATCTAATCTATGTCACTGATCTACCACTATGTTTCTTAGCTAGTACCATATTTTTACACGTTTTTCATAATTTTTTTTGCTTTTCATAATTAATGCTTTGTAATATAGTTTGAAATTTGATCACTTCCTTTACATTTTTCATTGATTCTCTTGATCATCTGGATCCTTTGTTCTTCTAGATTCATTTTGCTATTTTTTATAGCCCCATAAAATAATTTTTGGTTGGTTGATAGGTATGACAATGAATAATTAAATTAGTTTAGGTAGGATTATCATTTTTATTATGTTGTCTCAACCTTCCCATGAACAATTAATATTTCTCCAGTTGTTTAAATCTATCCTTATTTGTGAAAAGTGTTTTATAAATATGGTCATATGATTCTTGGATTTATCTTGGCAGGTTGACTTCCAAGTATTTTATATTGTTTGTATTTTATTTGTTTATATTGTTTATATTGGAATATTATATATTCTAAGTATTGTTTATATTAAATTATTATATTATTTTAAATGAAATTTTTCTATCTCTTTCTACTGGACTTTGTTGTGAAAATACAGAAATGCTGATATTTATGTGTTTATTTTATCTCTCACAACTTTACTAACATTTTTAATTGTTTCAATTAGTTTTCTAGTTGATTCTCTATGATTTTCTAAGTATACCATCAAATTATCTGCAAAGAGTAACAGTTTTGTTTCCATATTCCTGTTCTAATTTCTTTAATTTCTTTTTCTTGTCTTGTTGCTAAAACTAGCATTTCTAACACAATATTGAATAATCGTGGTAATAATGGACATTCTTGCTTCACCTCTGATCTTATTGGAAAGTCTTCTAGCTTATCCTTTATTACAGGGAATTCTTCCTAGTAGTTTTATAGAGATCCTGTTGTTGTTTATCCTCATTTTTTTTTTCATTTTAAAAGAGAACCAATGACATCATAGGATGGTTTCTTGACTTGTGAATGGATTGGATTTAAATTGAGGTAGAGTTGTACAGAATCGTCAGCCTCAAGATACAACTAGAGAGATTCTACTCATCATTTTTTAGGAAAGCTCCACTTATTCTGATGATTTCTAATGTTTTTAGTAGGAATGAGTATTTTGTCAAAATCTTTTTATGCATCTGAGATAATAATATGGTTTTTGTTGTTTTTGTTATGATATTATCAGTTATGACTACAATTTTCCTAATAGTTTTGAACAAGCCCTGTATTCTTGGTATAAATCCTACTTGGTCATAGTGTATGATCTTTCTAATATATTTCTGAATTCTCCTTATTAGTATTTTAGTTTAAAATTTTGCATCAATATTCTTTAGGGAAACTGGTTTATAGTTTTTTTTCTCTGACGTTGCACTCATAAGTTTAGGGATCAGCACCGTATTTGTGTCATAAAAGGAATTTGCGAGGACTCCTTGAGCAGACATATTTACAGTTAAGGAGGACAGTCAGTATGGATGGAAATAGGTCAAGTCTTTATGGGACCCAGATGGAATTGGATACCTCAAACAAATAAAATCAGGTTTGTTTTTGTTATTTTTCTCAGGTTCTTATTTGACTTCAGCAGGATCAGACCTTGGGGAGAGAGAGCAAGGAACCTCCAGACTGTCACTGGTGCTAATTCATGCTATTGTGATGGTGGAGTAGAGAGAATTGTTGATTCTGAAGATCCTGAAAAATTGTTGGCAGGTTGATATTCAAACTCCCCACCATCAGGAAAGAGACTTTTGGACATTGCTGTTGATCTTTTTTTGACAGAGTGACTCAGGGGATTTGGGCTATTCCAGGGCTTCTTAGTTTAGTGCAATGGGGAAGCTACTGAAGTCCTTAAATAGATCCTTGCTAGCTGCTTGACCCTGGAAAGTCATTTAATCTTTCTAAGTGTTAGTTTCCTTATCTATAAAAATGAGAGGGTTAGATTTAATGGCCTCTAAGGCCCCTTCTAGCTCTAAATTTATGATCTGTGATCTATATCTTCTCTGATACCCCTAGGTATCCTTCCTTCTAACTTCCTTCTAACTTATTTATTTGTATACACATCTTCCTTCCTTTTACTAAGCTCCACTGCCTCCCTCATTATGGTATAGAGATGGCCCTGAGTTTTCAAAGGCTATGTTAGCAGAACTTAAGGTCTGTCAGGTTCATCCAAAACAGAAAGGCTTTGAATAAAAACTCACACTGTATGTCAGTCACCCAGAAAATTGAAGGCAGTCACAGGTTTGTCCCAGAGCACCAACACAGGGATATATACTTTCTTCCTGAGTACTGATCCTGGGTGCAAGGATTGAGTGTAAAGTGCTTTTGACTTGTAGTCTACTCTGGGCCCAGAAGCTACCATTGCTAGAGTTCCAAGTGCCATTCCTTTCCAAGAGTAACTTCCCACCCACCCTTTATTGTGGCACAGGTGGACACTCTGGGAAATAATCTGCCTTCTGTCCAAACTTAATTTCACCCACTGGTTAGATTGTCCTCTGCACAATAGCCTCCACACCTCAGCTTACTGAAATTTGGATTTATTATTTCTAGTTATGTTCTTTGTCATTATCCATGGATGTGCTATCTCACAGAGGTCATCAGCAGAAGACTGAGTTGGTGTTGACTATTTCTTTGGTCAAGTAATTCATGATCTTCAGTTAATGTGTACAAATATTGCAAAGGGAGAACCATCGCCCATCAAATAAGGAATCTATTGAATTACCAAATAATTTGCATATTCTTTGCTAGACCATAAATGTCTTAAAGCAGGAAATATGGTGTTTTTTATCTTTTTTTGTGTCAACTGGCTAACAGTGCATTATGTTTAGTAAGGTGCTCAATGAATACTTGTTCAAATATAATAAATTGCACCTCCTATCCCAAACTCAGTACTTTGATTATTATGCCAAGTTAGTATCAGCCAGAATTTAGATGATAGATATTTTGGTTCTGATTATTAACAGTGGTGAACTAAAAGATAAAAACTAAGAACTCTTTGGAAGTTAGTGGCCAATCTTCCCATCTGCATCTGTTTTTGGAGGGCTGCCCTAAACTTTTAGGAGAGATGGAACATTTTATACCCTGTCCCCATGAAGAGGTTCCCCAACTCCCTTCAAAAAAGAATAAAGAACACTCATTGAAAACTATAAAGATGTTTGGCAAAACTAAAAAGAGAGTCAAAAAGGCCAATTAAGTATAAATATTTCAGAACAGAGTTGTTTTCTGACCTAGCCACTAAAATCCAGCAGACCCTAATTCTCTAAATGTTTGGATGCAAATAGCAGGGCAGGGAACACTGGTCAGCCAGCTTCAGAGAGAAGTCAGTTAAGAGTATTCACATCTGTCAGAAGAATACATGTGTGGTATGATGGTCAAATATCAAGGGTGGGGGGGAGAATCAGACATCTGAAAATCTTTCCATTGTCTCTCTTCAAGGCTTGTGTATGCCAATAGCCTGTTATGATCTTTGTTGCATGAGGAGAGACAAAGCTTCCTGGAATACAGAGGTGAAGATGTCTCTGTATTCTCTCCTAGTCAGACTCTAACTGGACAACTGTTTTCAGATCTAAGTATCAGAGTTTAGAAAATCCTTGGTAAGCTAGAAATTGTCCAGAGAAAAGTAAACAGGGAAAGGCTTTGATTCCATATCAGATGATGATGAGTTGAAAGAACTGGGGATGTTTAGCTGGGAAAAGAGAAGACTTGAGGAAACAATAGTTGTGGTCAAGTACATGAAGGACTATTATGTACAAAGATTAGATTCATATTGTTTGGCTCCAAAGGAAAGAGCCAAAAGTAATGAGAAGTTGCAAAGAGCTAAATTTCAGCTTAATAGCAAAAGAAATTTCCAACAATTAGAATTATTCAAAAGTGGAGTGGGTTGCCTAAAATGTTAATGGATTCTCCCTCATTGGAGATCTTCAGAAAGAGGCCAGATTAGATTAGAGAATCCTTTTGGGGTATAGAGAGTAGATGGCTATTGAGTTGTTTCCCAACTTCAAAATTCTGTGATTCTGTAGCATGTCATATCCTTTCCAGGAATCATTATGCTCTCATTGTCTTTATTTGAACTTTGAAGCCAATGGTATCTTTCTGTCTAGTTTTTTTTAATCATAATTTTTCTACGATTTATAAAATGAATGCACAAATACAAATTATAGATGAGAGACTATGGTCTATTTGATAAGGTTATGAATAAAGATATGTAGATTTTATGAGTACATTCAACTTTAACAAACTATTATTAAATTATTTCTATGTGCCAGGCATTGTGATTGGCACAAGAGAGCTGAAGATGATGAAACATTGCCATTTCTTTTTCTACTTCTTCAGTTAGTTTAATATACCATTGTGCTGAGGTCGAGCCAAGATGGCAGAGTAGCAGGAAGTACAGCCTGATCAGGAAATCCAAGAAAAAAAAATCACAGTGAGTCATTTTTCCAGCCCAGATTGGCAGAGATAGACAGAGAGGTCTGTGGACACCGGGGACAGGACCTAGCCAAGAACAACTACAAAAAGCATTATAGCACAGGAAGAGACTTTGTGCCAGGGCAAGATGAGGTGCCAGAACCAATTCAGTGGGACTTGACCCTGTACAGGATGCAGAAAGAAGTGCCAACTGTTAAGTTCTGTCACCATCAGGTTCCAGGTTGTGGATCCAGGGCTGACTAAAAAAGGAACCCACCCCTTAAGGGTGTAGTTCCAGGGTAAGGCATGGTCATGGGTCCTAAGCTATTTACTGTGCAAGAAGAAAGTTCAGAAACAAGCAACATCTGTGTCGCTCTGACCTCAAAAATGAAGTAGGAATTTCAGTTTTATCCCCCAATCTAGTCTGAAGCCAACAGTCACATAACTAGGGCAGAAATCCCAGACTGAAGGAGACCTGAATTTCCGTCACTCTGAACCAGCAGAGCTTTTTAGTTGCTTAATAGTCAATGAGTATAGCAGGAGTCTACTGGTTCCCTAACTGGAGCTAGTTCACAGCTATGTTGCTCAAACCTAAATCTAGGACAGGAATTTGTAGGACTCAGAACAGGAGAGTAGCAATTGATTTTACCTTGGTTTAGAACTCTTCAAGAACACTGAAACTTCCAGATTCATCCTGAGTTATCCCTGAGATCCTGGTATGACATAGCACTCAATCCTCCCAAGAAAACAACAAGAGGACACAAGCTTAACCCAGACATTCCATCCACAAGTGTACAGGGCCTGGTCTTAACATAAAGTCTGAAATCAGGAAGCAGATTTGAAAAATGAGCAAACAAAAAAAGGAATCTTGCCATAAAAATCTATTATGATGACAAAAACACTCAAGACACAAACCCAAAAGAAGAGAATGATTTCAAAACATCTACAAGAAAAACATCAAACATAAAAATAGCTTGAACATATTTCAATTAAAATTCCTAAAAGAGATAAAGCAAGTTTTTTAAAGCATTAAAAACATTTTTATGAATTTAGTGAAAGTGCTAGAGGAAAAAATGGGGGTGGTTGTAGAATGAGAGTTATGGAAGAAAGAATGGGGGGTAGAATTAATGGCTTGGCACAAGGGGTATGAAACCTTACATTAATAAGTTCAATTTAGCTCAATTCAATAAATATCTATTGATTTACAATGTAAGCACTGTGCTAGGTGCTGAAGATATACATAAGAAAAAGAAAGACAGTCCCTACCCTGAAAGAACTTATGGAAGACAACATACAAAAGAAAGCTGGAAAGAGGGGCAGGAGGAGGGGAAGAATACTAGGGCATGGAGTTATCTTCTTCCGTGGAGGTCAAACCAAGCAGACCAAGGCAGATGAAAAGTGGAAAATGAGCAGGAAAATCCAAATCCTACCCTCTACTAAGGAAAACTTTGGGAGGAATTCAGTGCTCCACTCTCTTGCCTTCTAATAAGAAGGGAAAGGAGGTTGAGGGGGTTGGGAAGGTGTAGTGTACCAAGGCTGAGTTAAATAGCATGACACTGAGATTTCAAGTGATCAGTTTATCCTGGGAGGAGCATCTTGTTAGGAGGATAGGAGCTAATAATTCTGAGAGATAACAAGGAATATTAAAGTCAAATGATGGGGGAAATAGAATGGAATAAAGGGATCTTGCTACAAAAACAACTCATTTGAAAACAGATTGAGGAGAGATCATTTAAGAATCACTAGACTATCTGAAAGTCACAGCTCCCCTTCCCCAAAATCATATTTCAAGGAATTCTAAAAGAAAATTACCCATAATTCTTAAAAACCAGAGAACAAGTGGAAATAGGAAAAATCCATGCATCACCTCCTGAAATAAATCTCTGCTTCAGGAGCATTTTAACCAAAACCCACAAGTTCTAAGTCAAATTTAAAAAAGAAAAGAAAAGAAAACTGCAAGCAGCTAGAAAGAACTGAGGAATCAGAATCATTCATGATTTAGCATCTACTAAAGGAGCAAAGAGAGCTTGGGGTATTTTAGAAGGCAAAGGATATTAGGCTTGCAACCAAGGATAACTTACCTCATAAAACTGAGTACAGTCCTATGGGGGGTGGGAGGCAGGAAACATATATTTAATGAAATAGACTTCAGTCATTCCTGATGAAAAGACCAAAGTTGCATTGAAATTTTATAATGAACACATAGGAATCAAGAGAAACATAAAAACTTGGGAACAATCATAAGGGACTAAAAGATTTATGCAAACAGTTGTTTGCATTAAAATATGGGAGGATGATATAACTATCCTCTCAGAATGTCATAAAGGACTTTAAAGGGAGTCTAATTAGACAGAGATCTATTATGTTTTGATAGTATTAAAAGTGGAAAGTTAGGGAAAAGGAATATCCTGGGGAGAAAAGGGAGAGTAAAAACTTATCTCACATAATCTGAATGCTCAAGTAGAAGTTTATGAAAATAAGGAGGAAGGAGTGAAGGGGGAACTGGTAAAAAGGAAGGAAGAATATACACAGACATATGCAGTTGGTTACAGAAATACACTTCACTCAATAGTAAAACTCGAGAAAGGGAAATAGAGTGTAGAGGTGATAAGAGGGAGGGTAGATTAAGGAAAGGATTAGTCCTAAGCAAAACAAATCTTTACTTGTAAAAATGGAGATTTGAACCCTGGACTTCAATCCCCAGAAATCCTTGGCCATTTCCCAGAACGCCTTGTAAACCTCACCTGAATTCCCAGGTGGACCGAGAACAGAAATTGTATTTAAGCTGACTCTCCTCCTACTTCAGATCTCTCGGCTTCCACTTCTAGGGACACACATCTCCCAAGATGTAGTAAGTGAAATTGAATGGGCCTTTCGGCCCTCCTAGCCACGTGCTTTCTTATTTTGTATTTTCTTTATTTCTTAAATCTTTAATAAACCTCATAAAAATATAATACTTTTAGCAGAGAAACTAATTTTAACTGCTACAAACTATAGGATGTACAGAATATATAAAAATTTGAGGATGTACAAAAATATTCAAAGCATCTCTGTCATGGCAAAAAATTAGAAATTGAGGAGTACCCTAGCAAATGACTGAACAAGTTGTGGTACATGAATGTGATAGAATAATATTATGATATAAGAAATGAAGAAAGGAATGATGTTAGAGAAACTTGGGAAGACTTGTATAAATTATTGAAGAATGAAATGAGTAGAAGCAGGAGAACAATTTATATGGTAATAGAAACATTATAATGATAAATGACTTTGGAAGATTTAGGAACTCTCATCAACACAACAACTAACCATGATTTCCAAAGATCTATGATGAAACATATTACTCATCTTCTGATAGAGAGATGATGGACTCCAAGTACAAATTAAGACTTTTTTTTTGGACATGGTCAATGTGAGAATTTGTTTTGCTTGATTCTACATGTCTGCATAGGGAGTTTTGCTTTTTTTTTTTTTTGTGAAGTATGAATCAGACTTTCTTTTTCTAGCATCAGCAACTTTTAAATTGATCAACCCAAACTGAAAACACCCCTACTTAACACTTTGTAAGCCATCAAATAAGAGAATTAACAAGTCACTCATTTGGAGAAGTAAGAGAATTAACAAGTTACATATTTGGAGAGCTCTACCCTTTTAACCCAATCAATCAGAAACTTATGAATCCTATTGATAAGAGTTGACACCTTCAGAGGATGAGAGGTGTGAATCCCACAGACGCTTTCCCCCTGAACAGTGCTAGGCAATTTGGGAGCTGTGATTAGCCCCTGTGAAGAGGGGAAGGGGCAAAAAGGACTATAAAAGTCCTGATCTTCTTTGGTAGTCATCTTCGACTGGTGACCTGCCTCTTGGAGGTAACTTGGGACTTGGACTGCCTCTTGGGTGAGTGAGTGAGTAGCTGGCCTTCCTTTCCTTGTGTCTGGAGAGAGATTCGTTTTGGAGAGGACTTCCCTTCTTTTTTTTTTTTTAAACCCTTACCTTCCATCTTGGAGTCAATACTATGTATTGGCTCCAAGGCAGAAGAGTGGTAAGGGCTAGGCAATGGGGGTCAAGTGACTTGCCCAGGGTCACACAACTGGGAAGTGTCTGAGGTCAGATTTGAACCTAGGACCTCCCATCTCTAGGGCTGGCTCTCAATCCACTGAGCTACCCAGCTGCCCCCAGGACTTCCCTTCTTAGAGGAGGCTGTGTGGATGGAACTCTGGGTCCTCTGGTTAAGGGTTAACAAGCCCTGCAGAGCTGAGTACTGGAGCAGTATTTAGTGTGATGGGCTAGATATTTTTTCTAACCTCTTTTTGTAATTCTCTACTTCCACCCTTTCCACCCTTTTTGTAAATAAAAGCTATTGAAAGTCATTTTGACTTGAGCTATAATATTTTTAATTGGTGACCACAAGATTATTTTAGAATCCTCACATATTTAGTCAAACCCTTAAATTTAATTCCTTACACTTTTCTCTCAATGAGAATGGGGGGGGGGGTAGTAGGGGAAAGAAAGCAGATTTTCATTAATCGCAAAAATTTTAATTAAATTCCATATATACTGTGGTATGTTGCCACTATGATCCTGGGTAAGTCACTTAATCTCTCTGAGCCTCAGTTTCCTCAGCTATAAAATGAAGGTTTTATACTAGATAGCTTCCAAGACCCCTTCTGGTTCTAAATCTATGGCACTTTATTCTAATTTACTTGGAGTACCATTTTTAGAGCAATAAATATCTTTCCTTTTCTGGGCCTCATTGAATTAGATGAATGCTAAGGTTCCTCTTGGTTTTAAATTCTATGATACTACAATCCAAAATAGAAGACAAATGTACCAGAGAGGCACAAGCAAAGTGATATGAGTGCTTCAGAGTTTCTTGGTAGGTGAAATTTGGCAATAACTCTCTAACTTTAAGTTCCTACTTTGTACTATGGATAACCTATCCATTTTCCAAATATTCTGTTTCTGCAATAAATTTTCTGTACAGTTAACATGGTGATATGATTTTAGGGTTGGTAGCCTGATTATTTTACTTAATAACATTTGAAAGTTGAATTTTCAAATTAATTTACATCAATAATGTGTGCTTAAAAAAAACCTTAGGGATTTAAATGTACTGTAAGTTCTTTGAATGAATTGACAGTGTGATATAGCAGCCAAAATTGTTGATGTGATCTAGGAACAGAAGGATACATTTTAATACACAGGAGGTCCTAATGTATTTTGATGGGAATGGAAAGCCATATGATGCAATAAAGGAAACTGAGAAGGAACCCAATAAAAAGAGAATCAGGAGAGAACAATGTCATGTAAGTCAAGGAAAAAAAAATGCCTAAACTGGGGTGGAGTGTGGGGGGCAGGTTGGTCAATGGTATGCAAATTCCAACCTACCAATGGCCTGAGGGGAATACAGGAGTTCTGAAACAGGAACTTGGTGGCAGGAGCCACCAGAAGGCATGGTCTTTGAAATTGGGGGAAAGTTAATTCTGGAAGCCAGCAGTGCTTGCTGGCAACCCAGATGGGTCAAATTCAAGGTAGGGGACAGATTTTTGAGATACTGGTAGTTATGGAGCTTTCACATAGGAGGAAAAGGTGCTAGTTTAGACCACTGGGCAGAGAAGTCAACTTGACAAACCTGTTCGAGAAAAATATGGAAAGAAGAGGTCAAGTCAGAAAAGCACTTTACATATGTCATTTGATCCTCAGGGCAATCATGGGAGGGAAGGAGATCCTTTTTTATCTCCATTTTGTAGATGAAGAAATTTGGGGAGATTAAGTGACTTTTCCAAGGTCACATACTTAGTAAATGCCTGAAATAGGAGATGTCAATTCTTCCTGACTTTAAGTTCAACATTCTAACAATTGTGCCACCTTTAAATTTGCCTATAGGACCATGAGAGATCAGTGAAGACGTGACAACTCTCCTCTTTGATTTGCTGGGATCCCCCAGTGTTTACCTACAATGTTTAAGCAAAAGGAAAACCCTTAAACAAAGCAAGTCAAAATAAGGACTTGTGTGCTCCTTTAAGGAAGCAAGGTAAAGAAAAGATACGGGTTCTTTCTCCGAGACAAAGCTGAATGTGGAAATGACCCAGACAGAAGAAGGGCGGCACTGGAAACCAGTAGAGGCCACCAGGGAGTCAAAATTCTGAGACTTGTTGACACAGGCAAAAAGGTATAAATGGGTGCAAATGGGCTAGCATGCCACAGCCAGGTAGATGCTTAAATGCACCATTTTTGGCTTTGAAATTCTATAAGTCAAAAAACAAAGATGCAATGTAATCTGTGCATCTTCCGCTATTCGTCAAGGCTGAAAAAATCCAAAGTTTATATATGAGTGGGCCTTTCTTGTATTGTCTATTAAAGCAGTCCACCATGAAGAAAGCAGAATGTTAGAGACAATCAGTTCAGAAATAGGGTGCGGTTAGAGGACATGGGAGCTAACCTGACTATGGGACAAGAAGCATCTTTGGTGAAATTTCTCCAGAAACTTTGGCCCTTCTAAGGAACTAGAGCAAGTAGTCATCCTATATTGCCATTCCTTTGTGGTAAAAGAATGTAACAAAAGACTATTGTTCTATAGGAAATGAAGATATAGATTGCTTCAAAAAGACATGACAAGACTTGTATGAACTGATGAAGTGAGAAGTGAATAGAACCAAAAGAATAGTCAACAATATTATAAAAATGAAGAATTCTAAAGACCTGTATAAATTGATACATTGATGAATGAAATGATGAAATAAAACATGTTATCCATTACAGAGAAGTGATGGGTTCAGGGTGAAGAATGAAACATAAATCTTTTTTTAACATGGCCAATTAAGGAATCTGACTACGTGTATTTGTTACAAGAAATTTGTTTTTATTTTTCTTCCAGCAGGTGAGAGGGAGAGGGAGATAAAAACTAGATTTCTATGAACCAAAAAAAAAAATGAAATCAAATTTAAAAACTCATAATTTGTCATTACTTCTAAGTCAAAGACTTTCAATAGATTTGTCTGAAAATTCACACCCATGCCATAGGTTCACCATCACTGTTCTTTCCTAAACTCAACATGCTGTAGCCTTCTTCTAGGAATTATTCAGTTTGCCCTCCATGTCTAGAATTCACTACCTCCTCATCCTCACTTCCTTGAAACTTTTTTTTCATGAACTAGTTCAGGCACCCCTTTCTCCATGGAACCTTCCCAAATTCATTCCAGCTCAAATTTTTCTCTTCTTTCTCAATTTTTCCTAAGGTATTTTGTCTTGATTTTTCCTCCTTTTCCACCATCATACTCTATCTTGTAGTCTTTTTTTTTTAACCCTTACTTTCTGTTCAAAGGCAGATAAGTGGCAAGTACTAGGAAATTGGGGTTAAGTGACTTGCCCAGGGTCACATAACTAAGGAGTTTCTGAGGGCAGATGTGAACCTAGGACCTCCTGACTCCAGGTCTGGTGCTCTAACCACTGAGCCCCCAACTGCTGCTATCTTAGTTTAGTTTTGTATGTGTAAATGTTGTATTCCTCCTTTCAGTAGACTATAATCTCCTTGAAGACCAGCAATATAATTTTATTTAGCTTTGTTTCCTTCACACCTACCATAGTGCCTTATGTTTAATAGGTGCTTAATAAATGTTCTTGAAATAATGAAAGAATATTAGAATTGTCTCAAATCTCTATTTAATGTGTATGATATTATTAACTAACTTTTTTATGTTTAAGTGTTCTCTCTCTCGATAGATTATAAATTTCCTTAGGGCAGCAACTATGATTATACTTCATTGCATCTTCTACAAGTTCTAACACAGTGCTAGGTTTATAGTAAATAATAATACTCAACAATTATATAGAACTTATTATGTTCCAGGGACTGTGCTAAGAGCTTTATAGTTATTTTCTCATTTAATCCTTAAAACAACCTTGCAAGTGAGGTGCTGTTTTATTATGCTCATTTTACAGATGAGAAAATTGAGGCAAACAGAGGTTAAGTGACTTGTCTAGGATCACCGCAGCTAGGAAGTATCTGCATCTAGATTTAAACTCAGGTTTTCCTGACTCTAGGCTCCATGTTTTATCCACTCTACCACCTACCTGCTTTTAATACTCAAGTATTCCATAGCTATTTTGACTAAAGGAAAAAAAAAGGAGTTCCCATTTATTTCTAGGATGAGATCAAATCCTCTCATGGCATTTAAAGCCCTTCATAGTTTGGTTCCAAGCTACCTTTCCAGACATTTCACATTATTTCCCTTCATGTGTTCTATATTTTAGCCAAACTGGCTGGCTCACTTCTCATTCACTCCACATATCCAGTCCATTGCCAAATCTTGTCATTTCTTTTTCAACAACATCTCTCAGCTAAGTCCCTTCTCTCCTCTCATATTCTAATTCAGGCCCTCATCACCTCTCACCTAAGTACTACCACAGCCTTCTAACCTGTCTCCCTGCCTCAATTTTCTCCCCACTACAAGACTATCCTCTACTTACCTGCCATGTTGATTTTTCTCAAGTGGACGTCTGATCATGTCACCACCCTTCTCAATAAGCAGCAATGGCTCCCTATTACTTCCAGGTTAAAATACAACACTCTTTGGGGTATTTACATCTCTTCACAATCTGTGCCCATTATATCTTTTTTAGGCTTCTTATACCTTCTTCCCCTCCCTGAGCTCTACCATGTAGCTACGCTGGTCTCTTGCAGTTCCTCAAATGGGTCTTTGCACTATCGTTCATCTCTAGGGTGTTCTTCCCCTTTACCTCCACCTCTTAGTTTCTCTGGCTCCCTTCAAGACTTGGCTCAAATTCCACTTTCTGCAGGTCTTTCCTACCACCCCCTCCTCTTTCAGATTCTCTTCATCTGCTTTGTAAATGTGTATGTGTGGGAAGAGGAGCCTAGTCAGTAAGAAAACCTGATCCCTGAAGAGCTTCCTATCCTTTCGGAGTTCTCCCCAAAGGTTTTAGGATTGAAGTCAACTGGAAGTCACCCCCTAATCCCAAGTTGGGAAACTAAATCAATTTGGCTTGGAGTTTTGTTGTTGCTCTTCCACTAGGGCTGCCACTGTCCGCTCTTGGAACCAACTCACAGAACGGGTTTAATCGCTGAGCCATCCCAGAGGAAAAGAATATTAAAAGGCTGAGTCTCTACACTAGTCCCAAAGAAAGTAACTCTCTTCCTACAGAAATTTGGAACCTGGGATTTACCAAAAGATACCTTCTCACACTCGGGTGAGAAACCAAATGATTATTTTGGTTTGGGGACTTGGTTTGGGAGAAGGGGGTATGGGGAGCTTTGTCTTTTCCCTCTTCCACCAAGGCATCTCCATTCCACTCCATACAAAGTCACAGAGTACATTTAATTGTTAAGTAACTTAAAAAGGAAAAAATATTGAGCTTTCTATCTCAAAAGCAAAAGTTAATTTCTACAATGATCTCAGAGCCTGTGCAAGTTGACCACTTGGAGTTTACTGGAAGTCATTCCCTTACCCTCTAGGTGAGAAATCCAACTGTCCTCAGTGAAAACTCTTCAGATTTCCTCAGCACATGAGGTCATTCAACTGGGATCTGGACAAATTTTTCTAAGAGTTCCTTTCCAAAGAAGTCACACTGAAGTTTCTCCAGGGGCCCCTGTGGTGCAGGAAACAAGGACCACAAAAATACCTCTTGGTCTCTATGTCATAGAACTTCTGAAATTTTCCCCTGTGCAGACCCTCCCAACAACAGTTAGGATCCTTCTCACTGCAAGGGCACTCCTGCTGGAATTCCAGACTCATCCAATAATAGGATAGGTAAGGCTCAGGGAAAAAAGAAAGCAGGGTCAGTTAAGCCCTGAACAAGTATGAAGACCTCAAGGAAAGGGATGAAACAACTGAGGTTGATTACTAGAGGTTTATGGACAATCAGGTAAGATAACCCCTGGATTTTACCTTGTGAATCTACAATTTTAATGACTCGTGCAATGAGGCAAGCAATCTAAATATGTATGAATGAAAAAAAGAAAATTTGAGCATTTAGGAGAGTGGCATTAGCTCTTACTAAAGCAAAGTCCATATTTCCCTTATTAGACTTACTGTCAATACCTGTACAGGACTTAGTAATACATTGACTATTAGTACTTAAAACATTCAACGAACTAATAAATACAAAAGTCTGCAAAAGGAACTCTGGCATGTAAGCAAAATATATACACTGAAAAAAATAAGATTATATGATGACAGCCTAGAACAAAGATAAAGAAAACTATATTGCCAGCTTTTCTTTAGTGAATTCTGAAAACTAGTCTACTGAGTAGTGAAATGCTTGAGTAGATAATTTCTTCAGAGGGTTCCTCCAAGTAAGAAGGGACAAATTTTATCCTAGATGAGCCCCTACATGTAGCAAGGCTGACTTAATCTCCTAAAGCAATGCTGGCTACATTATCCCTTTATGTCCTAGGAGTACCTCTGAGGAACTGGGTAATGGCTTTCTCTTCTGCTATTGGCTCAAATTCCCATTTTGGTGTTCCTAAAACCATTCTGATTATCTCTCCAGTTTCATTTAACTAATAGGCATGGATTAGCTTTTACAAAGAAATACAAAGAGGAAATAACAAGAACCAAACTATGAACCATTTCCATCCCAACACCTTAAGGGGAGAGGACAGCACCCCTCAGAGCCTGGAGAGAGTGAGTTCAAACTCAATTTTTATCTGGCATTCATTCCCACCAATTCCATTTTTACACATAGCTTTCTCCCCAAGAATGGGAGATTCAAATTCCATTTAGTCCAGAAATAAGAAAAGAATTTTATTTGAAGAAGAGATTTATGGTGATGTAATAGCCTAACAGTTGGTGGAATAGCCTGGAGGCTAGTAGAGTAGCTTCTCTAGAGCTGTTACTCTGCATCTCCAGGTGCAGAGTACCAGCTCCATGCCCTGAAGATCAGGGTATTTATGATTTATTTATTAGGGTCTAGGGGCTAGTCATCTCCCTTTCCAGAGAAATCTTTATCTTTCCAGAAAACTCTGGAAAAATAGGCATGACCAAATTCAGGTGGAGGAGTGGTTTTTGGAGATGGCATGTATATCACAGGGAGTAAGGAGCTTGTGCAGGTTTGGGGGATTCTTCTGGAATACCAGAGTCCTTAGGGCACAGATCCCACGTTCCCCGTTGTCCTCATTGCATTTACCACTGGTCTGAGTCACAAAGGTCTTTGCTTGGTGCTTCCCTGTTAGGCTAACTAAAATGTGCTGGAGCCAGCTCAAAGTGACTTGTAAGAACCAATTGTTAAATTTTCAATATGAGCATTTACACCTCAAAAATAGGCAAATGCAAAAAATCAAATGTATTGCTTTGCTGATTGTCTAGACTAAAGAAACGGATTGAGAAAATGTTAATAATACAGGTTAAATTTAAGAGTGTATCGTGTGTAATTTGGGGGGGGGGTTTGCTGTTAAACTTTTAATTGTACATGTCTGGTTGCAAAGTCCAGCAGGATCTCAGGATTCCCAGAGCTCCGGTGGCTTGCCATTTTGACCTAGAGAGTCGTCAACAATAATGAGCTGATAAAACACAGGGTGGCAGTCCCAGGGAAGAAAGATAAAGGACCAAGCAACCCCCTCCTCCCAATATTTCTGTCTCTTTCTATGTCCTCCTTCCTCCTCCCCCTCACTCCTCTCCTATCTCTCTCTTTCCTTAAAGGTTTACATTTCTTTCTTATTCAACCACAAGCCAGGCAGGAAAGAGTCAGCCCAAGAGACTCATTTTGGCCAAGTAGTGACCTCAGAAGGCACCAGACCATCTATTTACCAGTTTATTAGCCTGGAACTAGTTACTAAACATCTGCACATGCTCCAAGTCAGGGATGGGATACTCTTCTCCTCAAAGTCATCAGGCCTTTCCCTGTAGCAGACATTTCTGCCTCCTTTAGGTAGGGATTTTAACAGCCCAGCACATTATTCTTGTTGACCAACCTCCATCACTTATATCGTCTATGTACTTAATTATATGTTTCCCTCCATCACTTTAGAAAGTATGACTCTTGAGGGCAGGAATTAATGTCAGTCTTTCTTGGTATCTGAGGTAGCAAGAAGCTTTTCTTAGCTAGTATTCTCTCTTTCCACAAATTGTATTTATTTATTTATCTGTTTAAAAGTTCTAAATGAATATAGTGCCCTCTTGGCAGAATTTAAGCTTCCTGAGGACATTGACTATGTTAAGTCCTGCTAGCACAGGGAGTTAGAAGCTGGCCCTAAGACTTCATTAAAATAGATAGGTCCTAGATGAAGAGTTCTCTTTACCAATGCAAGTCAGCCCCAAGGCATTGTGGAGTAGAAATCCAGGCTCAGAAAGAAGATTTGGTTTAGGTTCCACTTCTGACACCTACTAGTTCTCTGACCCTGGACATCTCACTCTAGGGCAGAGGTGCTAAACACCTGGATTTTGGTCTAAATGAAGCCCATAACACTCCTGATGTTGTGGGAACCAAATTAAAATGCAATTTTAAAATATTTTGAAAAAAATAGATGATGCCAATAGGGGCACTTAGATGGTGCAGTAAATGGAACACCAGGCTTGGAATCATGAAACCTGAGTTGGAATCCAGCCTCAGACACTAGCTGTGTGATCCTGGGCAAATCACTTAACCCTGTTTGCCTCAGTTTCCTCATCTGTCAAATGAGCTGAAGAAGGAAATGGCAAACGACTTCAATATCTTTGCCAAGAAAACCTCAAATGGGGTTGTGAAGAGTAAGACGTGACTAAACAAAGATTTTAGTAGGTGGTTTTGTAAATCAGTATGCAACTGGTAGGATTCTTTATATAGGATTTAGTATATATATTATATAAATATTAATATATATTATATATGTATATTATACATACATGTTAGTATATATACATATATATCTTTATATATTCTTTATATAGAACTTAGGGTCCTTCCTCCCAGTTCAGGTCAGTTTGACACCACTCTTCTAGACAATTCTCTAAGACTATAAATTGCCTTTCATGCCATAGGTGCTTAATAAATGCTGGTTGAATTGAATGAGTATTCCAAGCTGGTTAACTCTATGTTTATTCATCTTCAAGTGATTAGAGAGCTATATCTGTTTGGAATCATTTGAATATAGCCCAGGGCAGTGAGATGATTTCTGTTGATTTCTTGATTTGAGATTCTGTAATTATTCATCAATATGTGTGCATTGTATGACTCCAAATTTCCAAAGATACAAATACACAGTGGAAGAAGAGAGGTGTTAATATAAGAAAAGTGTCAACAGCTTTCACTTTTTTCTTTCTGAATTCCTAGTTTATATATTCTTCAGAACTCTCATTTACCCTCATTTCTTCTGCTACCAATTTTATCCATTTCACGGGTGGTCAGTAACTCTATCAACTTTTCTTAAAGACCTGAGTGGTCTTGTAGATGATAAAGCAGGTTAAATGATCCAACGAATCACTGAACTTTGTTGTTCTGACCCTTGTACTATCAGACATAGACTTGAAAAGAGTATATAAATTTAAATCAGTCCAAATCAATTTTAAGTTGATGTATACTACTGTGCTTAGGAAGAAAGGAAAAGCAATACCAGAGCGTAATTCCACAACCTCAGCCAGATTGACTATAAAAAGTGACCTTACTTGATGGGATGGGAGTAAATCCAGTTCTCAAAATGTGTCTGAACCACATTTCATTCCATACAATAGTTAGACTTCTTAACAGCTAGTGTTAGAAGTCAGAGTGAGCATGCTTATCACATACTTTCTTGACATAAATCTCTTCTTCTGGTTCTGTAGATGACTAACTTTTCAATCAAATCCAAGAGATGAGCACTTACAATGCAAAAATTACCACTGATTCTTGTTAGAAATAGATGATTCAGATAATAAAACATGGGAAATAAAGTAGATGATCACCAATCGTCTAAACAAACGATGGCATGTTGGAATATTATTATGGCTCAAGAGATGACAACTATAAAGAATTCAGAAAAAAAATGGAGAGCCACAAAAAAAGAACTATGAGAACAATGTGAATACTATGATAATGAATGATAACACTAAAAGGTGCAGTTGTAATGAGCAATCTTGGTTGGTCCTGGAAAACAGATAATTAAACTATTTTTCTTCTTATTAGGGAGATGGGCCACTATGGATACAGAATATGGTATAATCTGGGTTGCTTGGTTTTAGAACTTCTTTTAAAACTTGGAAGATTCTCAATTGTAGAGTAGGTACCAATATTTAATAGAAGAGGGAATTTTCTCATGAGAAACTATATCAGTGAAATTGCAGATCTGGTTATACACACACACACACACACACACACACACACTTTTTTTTCTTTGTGACATGGGAGATTTCAATGTATATATATATACATATATATGTATATGTTTGGTGGAGAGAAGGTTAAGGAAAAAATAGCTGTGAATTAAAAGAAATGCAATAAGAAGAAATTATTTTTAAAAAGAAAAATAAATTGAATCAGTTCATTTGCTCATCATTCATTTCTTTGTTCATTCATTCATTTCTTCAACAATTACACTAGATATTGATGGCTGACTATGGTGTCCTATCCAATAGTAGTAGTAATAATAGTAGTATCTAACCACTTATATAGCACCTCCTATATACCAAGCATTGTGCTAAGCACTTTATAATAATTATTTCAACAACCTTGAGAAGTAGATACTATTATTATCCCTATTTTACAGATGAGGAATCTGAGGTAAAGAGAAGTTAAGTGACTTACCTAGATTCATATAGCTAGTAAGTATCTCAGGCTGGATTTGAACTTGGGTATTCCTCAGCAGTGAATGGTCTAAGCAGATGGAGCACCAGGCCTGAAGTCAGGAAGATTCATCTTTATGAGTTCAAATCTGGCCTTAGACACTAGCTGCATGACCCTGGGGGCAAGTCACTTATCCCTGTTTGCCTCAGTTGCTGATCTATAAAATGAGCTGGAGCAGGAAATGGCAAACCACTCCAGTATCCTTGCTAAGAAAACTCCAAATAGAGTCTTGAAGAGTTGTCCTCTACTGAAATGACTGAATGAAAACAACAAAACTCCTGATTCCACACCCAGGACCCTAGCCCAGGAGCAAAAAGAGATGTGGCTAGCACATTCAACAGGTGTGCTTTTATATGGTTTACTAAGGTTGTTCTTCCCAGGTCCTTGCAGGTAGGTGGACAGGTGTTTTAAACTGACAAATTCTTTGTTATAATCTGTTATACCGGGGCTGAATTGAAAAGACTTCAGAGGAAGTGAAACTCAAGCCATCCAATTTTTCCACTCATTAGCAGCTCCAGTATAAGATTTGGTGGGAGAAGAGTTTGATGTTATTGGTTAAAATGAGGTTTGTGCTTATTTGTGGCTTTCAAGTGTGTCAGCAGTACCCCTTCACTCCCCAGCCCCATCTCTCATTACTGCAAAAGTTGCTCTAAAGCTCAGCTTTGCAGCTGGAAGAAAACATCCCCATTAAGGAGAGCTCTTTGAGGCAATCATTTGGGCTACATTTCCTTGTACTTCATTTCTTTGAAAAACCAGACTGATAGAAAACAGCTCTGTTTCACCCAACTGGAACTTCAAACAGACTTTAATGGTGTGTGTTTCACAGGATGGCCCCTCGAAAATAAGCATAATTTAAAGTGATTTTTAGAGGGCCCAAGGAAGGAGATTCAGAGGACATGTTTTGTCAAGTATCTGAAGCCCAAGACTGAGGAACCCTTAGAAAATAAGAAAAGGTTCTCTAGTCTTGAAGCCAAAAGAACATTAAGAAGGTCTTGTTTCTTTCAAGCTCCAAAGGGTTGATCCAAGAACACTAAGAGATGGTGTGCAGCCCATCGCAGAAAGGCAGCTTTGGAGAAACCCAATGATTGGTGAATCTACAAGAGACACCATTTATCAGACATTCTGCTCAATTTTTTGTTCTTCATATTTTATTTGTACAAGGAGGTAGAGAAGATCTAGTGGGTAAGTGAAGCTACGATGCCTCATTTGTCACTATATCTCCCTTAGCATCTAGCTCAGTAATTTGTAAATACTAGAAGCTTAATAAGTATTAGTCAAATAAATGAATAAAATGAATAAAACATTACATCTTTGGATCCTGCAACTTTTCATCAGTAGTCCTCCCTGCCTCCTAAGACTCAAATATTCTCCACTCTCAGGTCCAACTCTTGGCTTCCCTGGCTTCCTTCAACACTCTGCTCAAAGAGGTCTTTCTTGATCTATCTCCAAGCCCCCCTATCCCAAGTCCCTATTTCCCACACATACACACTGATAATGCCTTTCTTCTAGTGTTACCTCCCATTTGTACTCTATATAGCATGTCCTAAAAGTCTCCACACATTTTAAATCTTTTATACCTTAATATTGCATGATTTTTTGAGGTATCATATATCTTATATATAAATAGTTCTTTATATGTTGTCTCTCCCACTAGATTTTGAGCTCCTTTAGTGGAGGGACCATTTAAACATTTCTTTATATTCTCAGCACATAACAATGCTTATTGATCGATTGTTTGATTGATATGAACCTGATTCATAAAAGCCAATCAGGAGACTCCCTTTCAGAAAGATTTTGTAGATTGGTGAGTTTTTCAAGAGGTTAAAATCATAAAATATGCTCCTGGAAGATTCTATAAATCATCAAATAAGGATCTTTGATCTCAGTTTTATCATTATCTAGCTCCATGACCTTAGGAAAGTGAGTTCATATTCCTAAGCCTCAATTTCTTCATTAACAAAATGAAGGGATTGGAGGGAATGTGGCAAAATTGGAACACTACTGCATTTCTGGTAGAGCTCTTAACCAATCTAACTATTGGAGGGCAATTTGGAGGGAATTGTGCCCAAAGGACTATAAAACAATGTTTATAGCTGTTCTTTTTGTGGTGGCAAAGAATTGGAAATTAAAGAGATGTCCATCAATTGGGGAATGGTTGAACAAATAGTGGTCTATGATGGTGATAGAATACCTTTGTGCTGCAAGGAATGATGAACAGGATGATTTCAGAAAGAACTGGAAAGACCTATTTGAACTGATGTATATTGAAATTGGTAGAACCAGGAAATCATTGTACACAGTTAACATCAATACTATGAAATGATCAATGGTGATTGACTTGGCTATTATCAGCAATACAACAATCTGGGACAATTCTGAGGAATTTATGACAAAGAATGCTATTAACCTCCAGAGAAAGAACTGCTGGAGTAGAAATACAGATGAAAGCATATGACTTTTCAATTGTTTATTTGGATTTATGTTGTGGGGTTTTGATTTTATAAGATTACTCACAAAAATGAACAATATTTAAATATGTTCTACATGAAAATACATGTATAACCCAGACTGAATTGCCTTGCAGAACTGAGAGGGGAAAGGGGAAGGAGGGAGGTAAGTTCCATTATATAATGTGTAGAAATGTATTACTTAATTGATAAACAATTAATTAAAAAATAAAATAAAATATCTCCTTCTACAGGAAAAAAATGAAAGGATTGGACAATTCAGAGGTAGCAAACTCTCAATGGAGCCAGAACCAAATTAAAATGTAATTGGGAAATGCTTAACAAAATAAGAAAAATATACATAGATAATGTTAATGTGTGATTTTCTCAGTCAATAAACACAAACTCTTCTCCCACCAAATCTTATACTGGAGCTGCTAATGAGTGGAAAAATTGGATGGCTTGAGTTTCACTTCCTCTGTAGTCTTTTCAATTCAGCCCCGGCATATATGACATATTATAACAAAGAATTTGTCAGTTCAAAACACCTGTCCACCTACCTGCAAGAACCTAGGAAGAACAACCTTAGCAAACCATATAAAAGCACACCTGTTGAATGTGCTAGCCACATCTCTTTTTGCTCCTGGGCTAGGGCCCTGGGTATGGAATCAGGAGTTTTGTTGTTTTCATTCAGATCTATTTTTATTTAAGTTTGACACCATCGGATTAGAAGATCTCTGAGGTTTTTTCAACTCTAATTCTATGATTATATTAATTTTATATAACTACTTCATTGTTGCAAATGAAGCACCTGAGACCCCAATAGATAATTACTTGTATAAAGTCATAAAGAGCAGAACCTGTATTCAAACCCAGGTCTTTTGACTCAAAAAGTGAATTTGGTTCAGTTAATCCTTTATAGCTAACCAAATTCACTATTGGAAGGACATTGCCTTTGTCAAAGTTTGTAGGTTTTGAGCCACAAATGAGTCACCTGGATGCCTTCACTTACTGGGTAGGTTCAGGGTAAGGCCATATTTGAAATAAATGTTCAAAGTAAAAATAAAAGTCTTCCGTTTCCTGCTAAGAAAGTCTGAGTACAAATTTGGGGAGGAAATATAAAGGAAAAGAAAATTGCTCAGTCACCTATAAAGACACTTCACTGATGGGACAAATACTGTATCCCTATTTGATGGAAGTTTCCCAGAGCAAACAAGGATCAGAAATTTTTGGAAATCCAAAGGAATAAGACCTGGTCCAAAGGAAATTGAACAAAGAGGTCCATCAGTGGACAGCAAACACTGAGGTTAGAAGCAGAGACCAAAGTGGAGTCAGGATTTGGAAAACTGCATGGCAACTTTAAGGAAAATAAATTACTCTCTGCCGAAAGCAAATATGAAAGAAACAGGCTCCAACTACATGGTAACTAGGACAGATGGGCTGTGAGTGAGGTAGTGTTTATCAGTGCTGCTGTTTGAGGAGAAATACATAAAAGTTTGCACCACCAAATCAGAGAATCTTGGTGGCACTATTAACATGGTGACAGCTGATTCGTAGGTGGAGAGGTGGCATCAGGAGAGGTTAATGAATGACTCAGAAGCATTATTTATTGTTGTTATTTATGCCCTTCCTTATCTTGGTTTATAAAATTAATTTTTCTGTATTAGGATATCTATAGCCTATATCATATAATTGGTCAACAGGAAGCACCTTTGAGATGACACTGGTACAATCCCAGATCTGACATGGGTGTAGAAAGCATGAGAAAACAGAAAAATAGCACTGGACTAGATTGGTAGACCACCATTACAGAGTTGTTGGAAAATTAGGTCCCACCAAAGTGTAGATTTTCTGGAAAAACCTGGAATCTAGATTTGAAATCTCAACTAGAGATCAAGGGTCAGAAGGGATTCTCTGGGTCATTTGCTGAGATGAACTTCTGACATGATGAACAAACCAGTTTAACTCAGTTTATTAATAAAGGGAGGATAAAAAACACAAATGGTGGCTTAAATAAGCCACCCCTGGAAATCCATTTTGCGGTAACTGTC
The DNA here is from genome assembly GCF_027887165.1 of Monodelphis domestica. NCBI lineage: Eukaryota > Metazoa > Chordata > Mammalia > Didelphimorphia > Didelphidae > Monodelphis > Monodelphis domestica. The sequence goes on along the minus strand of NC_077228.1, from coordinate 154,742,839 downwards.
CTATTATATTTCTGATGTTGCTAAATATCTGGAATGTCTCATAACAGAGAAGGTGAAAATTCTAGGACTTTATCTGGTGGTTTTTTAACAGACTTAAGGTATTCTTACAAATACAAAAGGCACTTAAAGGAAGTTTGCTCTTTTTTTACCCTAGTAATATTTCTCTCAAAGAATCTTCCTCTAAGACTTCTGAAAAAGAAAGCTGTCTACCTCTATAGAAAGAACTGTTGGAGTAGGGAAACAGATGAAAACATATGATTTTATCGATTGTTTATTTGGGTATAGGATTTGGGATTTTGGTTTTATAATATTATTCACTTACAAAAATGAATAATATGGAAATATGGTTTGCGTGATAATACATGTTAACGCAGTTGAGTTGTTTGTCAACTTGGGGAAGAGAGGTGGGGAAGAAGGATAGGAGACAATACGGATCATATAACTTGGGAAAATTTATATGGAAATCTATGGAAAAATAAAATAAAGATAAAACTTAAAAAAATATAGCTTCCTCTAACATAAGGATGATAATTAAGGTAAAAATGGAAGGTTCGCATTGGGCAAGGAGGTGGAAAGGAGGTATTCATTTGTCAAATCCTTAGTATTCATAGCTAGATAGAAAGCAAAGGCTTACTCTAATCTCATAAACTTTTTTTTTTTCTCCCTGGGCTCTGGGAAACCACTTTGCAGGACAGAGGCTTCTTTGGTCACAGCCTGGGTCTTTTTGTCCCCCAAGTCTGACCTTGCATGCTAATATGTGAACAAAATTATTTCCATAGTTAGATCACCCAGGACCTCCAGGAACCAAGGAAACCAAGAAGATTGGCTTTTGTGACTATACCCAGGCCACCCATGAATAAGTCCATTGAGCAAGTGGTAAGAAACAGCTATTCAGTCTATAAATATGCCCAGGGTTGGCCTCCAAAGCCAGTGATGTCAGAGAAAGTGCACAGACATCTCCAAAAAGACAAGTTCGGCATGATGAGGTCCATGCACAAAGGATAACTTCCTCTCTGTCACTATGTGTCCAAGCTCGATGCAGTAGGGTTGGTGGGTGGCCAGCCCTCCCTAGAGCCCTCTGAGGAACATCAGGTGTGTCTGAAGCAGCTCCATCAGCCCCAAGGTAAGGCTGAATGAATGATGGCGGTTCTCTGCCCTTAGGTGAAAGAGAAGGTAGGAAAATGGGCTGGAGCTGGAAGAAGAGACAGCTGAAAAGGGAGAGAAGAGAAGGGATACCAGGACTGCCAAAAAGCTGTTGAGAGGTCTCACAAAGAACTCCCTTCGGCATTTGGCTGGCTGGGCTTGCCATTGAGTGTGAGCAGAATGGGGAGAGTGCCTTTCACAGAACTGTTAATGGGAGATACAAATTGCTTACGTAATGCCCCTGCACCAATGAAGGAACAGCCTGTCAAAGGAAACTTGGAGAAATTGCAACCGGAGATGAAGCTGGGACAGAGCCCAAAGTGCTTTGTGCCATTCGTGGTTGGGAAGAGGGTGGAGATGGGGGTGGGATGAGTCAAAGTTTGGTTCATAGCTCCAAAAGGACACAGCCCCGAGGTCAATATCACTCTAGTCACAAGATATCATGACAAGAGACAGTAAACAGGGAAATCAATAGGAGGAATAGGAAGCATCTTTGAAAAAACCTAATGAGATGCTTGAGTTGCAGCCAGGATTCTACAAGGGCCATTCAGCACTTGGCTCCAGAGCTCACCCTGGGGATAATGCTTGCTCAGATGTTCCCTGGGCATGGGGCTCCCAGGAATGATGGGGCACTGCTTGTTCTGGTGCTGTTTACTAGCCAAATGGAGTCCCAGGGTCAATTTTGTTAAGCCAGACAGAAAATTACCCCTAAATTGTTCGCCCTGGGCGTACAAGAGAGTTGGCTCAGGACTGATAGTTGACAGCAAGTTTCTCATGATATCCAGGCAGGTCCTTTTTTGGTTCTGGAGGAAGCAATCTACCGGGCTGAGTTGTGGAGAGAGAATGGACTGAATAGAGAGTCAAATGCCTTAAAGGGGTTAAAATAGTAAGATTCCCTGTTTCAGGATCGCTGAGGTGGTCCTCGTTTTAGAAAATGATGTCCTGGCACTAAGGAGAGGTGTTAGTTGGTATCAGCTCAGGTCTTCCTGGCCACAACTAGCCAGTATTCCTGTAGAATTTATATTGCCCTGAATTGTTCCTAGTTTTGTATTTCTAGATGACCCCTCTCTCACGACTTGGTCTTTACCCTAGAGTTCCTCAGTACTTAGAGTATACTGTACTATCATGAGCTCACCTTTGCTCTATATTTATTCACTTCAATTCAAAAAACATTTATTGATTGATACTATGTGCCACCGACTGTGCCAGGCACTAGACAAAAACAAGAGTTTTTCTTCAAGCTTAGATTCTACAAGATGTCTACATGTATTTAAGGAACTATACATTTGTAGGGAGACCATTTCTTATAGATTTTTTTGCATTTTAGAACTAAAAGAGAATTTAGAAGTCATTTTTATTAATAATACTTCACTTTGGGACAGCTAGCTAGCTCAGTGGATAGAAAGCCAGGCTTGGAGATGGGTAGTTCTGGGGTTCAAATCTGGTCTCATACACTTCCTAGCTGTGTGACCCTGAGCAAGTCACTCAAACTCCCCTCCTACTCCACTTCCCTCCCAATCTAGCCCTTCTTGCTCTTCTGCCTTGGAATCAATACTTAGTCTTGATTCTAAGACAGAAGGTAAGGACTTAAACAAACAACCAAAAAAAAAAACCTATACTTTATATTGGACTTGCTGAACCCTTTTCAGAGCCATTCATCTACCTCTGGTGTCCACCTTTCACTCAACTCTCATCAGTGGCTCCAAGAAGCTGTAGCATGTGCAGCAGCCACACACCAGTAAATAAAACTTATGCAGGCCAAATCTGGTTGAGGGCAACCAACAGGTCTCAAACCTATCTGGGAGTTAAGGGGGTGTTTACCCCAAAGCATGTGAAGACTTCCATGGGTAAAAGGGACAAATGAAAAGAATTTGTTCCAATAGCATGAAGACAACTGAAAGAGGCTCTGTTTAATTCTTAGAGCTTGGTCAAACTTCAAAGAGGCCAAGATCATCCACTGCATCCCAGGTCATGGCCACTCATCCCAACTTTTGTCTTGCCACTGGACTTTGATGACTCTGGAAGAGAGAGTGAAGCTGATGACTTTGTGCAACTCTGCCTCACTTAAATCCAATTCATGCACAAATTAATACACCCCATTATGTTATTGGTCCTCTTTGATAATGAAAGACCACCCCCAACAACAACCTCACAGTATACTACTTTAGGGTCTGTAAATCCCTTTCCTAACAACCAATCCTATTACATAGATAGAACAAACCATTATCCCTACTTTACAGATGAAGAAACTGAGAGGTTCTTTGAGGTTAAATTATTTAGGAAAGTTCTTCTTTTATAAAAACTGCTAGGGAAACTGAAAAGGAATCTAGCAGAAATTAGGCTTAGACCAACATTTATACAATACCTGGTAGTAAATTCAAAATAGATATGTGATCTTAATATTAAAGCTCATGCCATAAAAATTAGAAGAGAAGCAGAAGCAGATCATTTACCTCTCACAGCTATGGATATGAGAGTGATTCTTAAACAAACAAAAGGTAGAGGCAATTACAAGAGAAAAATAAATACTTTTGATTATATGAAATTGAAAAACTCTCCTTCACAAACAAAATTAATGTATCTAGGTTACAAAGAGTAGTTAATTGGGAAAAAATCTTTTTATCATATCTTAGATGAAGTTTGTCCAAGATACATAAAAACTTATCTATCTATGTATTTATCTATCATCTATCTATCTATCTATCTATCTATCTATCTATCTATCTATCATTCTATCTATTTACATTTTTGTATAATGAATGGTTTTGGTTATACACACATTTTTCTGGGTACAGATATGTTTTTATAAACCATTCATATGCACATATAGGCATATATAACCAAAATCATCTTCCAATAGATAATTGGTCAAATGATATGAACAAGAAAAGAGGTCTTAAAATGAAGGATTACAGGGGGAAGATAGGTGATTCAGTGTATTGAGAGCCCAGCCAGTGGGAGATACTGGGTTCAAATATGTCCTCAGATACTTCCTAGCTCTGTGACCCTGAACAAGTCACTTAACCCCCATTGCTTAGTCTTACTACTCTTTTGCTTTGGACCTAATACACAATATTGATTCTAAGATGGAAGTTATGGGCTTAAAAAATGAAGGATTCCAAATTATTGATAACCATATGATGAATATTTTAAATCAGTAATAAGAGAAATGTAAACCAAAACAACTCTGAGGTTTCACCTTACACCCAGCCAATTGTTAAAAATGGCAAAAGATAGGAATAGTCTATTGAGAAGTAGCTTCAAGAAGATAGGTGCCCTGGTGCCTTTATTCCTCTCTAGACTACTTTTCTGACTCTAGACTTTTCCTTTGATCAAATGATTCCTTCCAGAACTTCTGTTTTAAGAAAGACCTTCAGACCACCCATGCTTTAATTCTTCTCTTGCTGTACTACTGATGGTCTTCCCAGACATCTCCATTTCTATCCCCCAACTCATTAGAATGAAAACTTGAAGGTGGGGATTGTCTTTCTGCTTGTAGTTATATTCCCACCTATACAGAGAGGTTGTCACTTCAGATCATATCCAAGAAAACAGTGATTCCATGGTTAAGTGTAAATAAAACTTAAAGAGCCATTCTTTGATAGGTCCAGAGTATTAGGTGTTCCCTCCATTTGAGAGCTGGGCTGTATCTTCACTAGTTTTCTGACCCACAGAGGAATTTAGTCTTCCCGGAATCGCTTACAGTAAAGTTCTAAATTACCACTAAGAAGCAAAACCAAACCAAACCCAGTGACAGCTTTAAACACTTGGTGAGAATAGTGAAAGGATTTTGTTGAAATGCTCGTTTTAGTATTTAAGTTGAGAAGAACAGGAAGTAGGCAATATTTAAAGCAAACCGTTTTCATTCTTTTTTTTTTCTTTCAAATTACTGTTTTGTGTAGTTTTAAGCATAACTAGAAGACTATCCAGCAGAAGTTTGGTCCATCTGCTACTTTAGCATCCACTAAAAGTCTGTTAGACCTCTTAAGGAAAATTTTGAAGAGAGGTCTAATTATTTGTTTGAAAGTTTTTGCTTACAAAAAAAATAGAGCAAAGGGCCAGTCAGTCAACTGGTCACAAGAATTTATTAAACATTTACTATGTGCCAGACATTGTTTCGAGTACTGGTGATAAAAGGAAAGACAAAAAAATCCCAATCCCTGCCCTCATGACATTCATGTTCTAATGGAGGGACAAGTTGTGAATAACTAGGTTTACATGATTCCCTAGTTATGGCAGATGGAGACCTAATTGCTCCACAAAGCCCTTTCTCATAACTACAAAAAGTACTGCCTATTTCACTTTTCTACATTTTATCCCAGAAAAGATTCAGTTTAGTACCATCTTAAATAAGCCAAGGTTGTTTTTTTTTTTTAAACCCTTACCTTCCGTCTTGGCTCCAAGGCAGAAGAGTGGTGAGGGCTAGGCAATGGGGGACAAGTGACTTGCCCAGGGTCACACAGCTGGGAAGTGTCTGAGGCCAGATTTGAACATAGGATGTCCCATCTCTAGGGCTGGTTCTCAATCCACTGAGCCACCTAGCTGCCCCTTTAGTACCATCTTAGAGAGGATCTTACATCATTCTCTATTTGGCTCATGTATATATAATTTTTTCTCTCCAAAAATGATCTCTTTTAAGACAAGGGTTTTGCTGCATACTTCTTCTATCATCTCCCATCATGCTAGGCATATGAACGATAGAATAAAAAAGCATTTTAAAAGCTTACAATGGGTCATGCACAGCCAAGAGCATTATAGTTGTGCTCAATAAACACTTGAGAAATTGAACTTACTGCAAAAAATTGAATGTTCTTCTTCCACAGGGACTGGAACTTAATAATGAAGTTTTGGTGACTGTAACATACTTAGTGGGAATGGACCTACGTCTGAGCATAGAACCATAATTAGGAATTTAAAAAAATTTGGAACAAAAACAATTGTCGAGAGTATAAGGCATTGGTGGTATACAGAGGATGGTGTGACTATCAGAGAGGGAGGGGAATGATCCGTCCCACCAGAATTTGACAGCATGGAGAATGGGGACAGCATTATGAGAAGCAATATGGTACAGTGGAAAGTAAACTGGATTTGGAATCAAGGTCCTATATTCAAATCCTGATACCATTACTCATCCCTGTGCCATCCAACAAATTACTTAGATTTTCTGGACTTCAGTTTCCTCAGCCGTAAAAAGAGGGAACTGCACTAGATGACCCTCAAAGTCTTTCTTAGTTCTAAATCTGATCATATGTGTCTTTGAGGTCTGGGCCACTGGGCATGGCCTGAGTCTAATGACTGAAATTCTTAAGAGACAGTATTTCTTAACTTTAAAATAATGTATTAATTGACTGGTCAAGACATCCTAATCTCACCCAGTGATTCTCCTAAGGATCAAAAAAATTCCAACCCCACTTTCCAGGGTACCTAAATTCAATATGGGGAGGTCGTTTATTTCGCTCCTCTACTGAACTTCCCAAGAAATCTCTACTTGGTAAATAAATAACTGATTAGGAGGTGGTCCATTAAACTCTCAGCCCTTCTCCATACCAACAATTGCTGCTTTGTCACTAGGCAGGAAAAGAATCATTAGAAAAAACCCTTCCTGTCAGTGAGATTTTGTGTAAGGGACACATTCCCAAGGACAAAGAAAATGCAAAAATCTTAAGACTGTTTGGTACCTGAGGTCCAAGACCTGAACTTAATAATTCTCTCTACTACACAGAAATCAGAGCTTTTCTACTCCAGGGACCTGATATAAGAATTAATATAGTATATGAAAAATAAATCATCACATCAGGAAGGGATAGAGTAGATGCCATCAAAAAGGGAAACGAGAGGGTATTGAAGACCTCAACTCAATTTAATTCAACAAATTAAGTACCTACTCTGTGCCGCGTGCTGTTTTAGGTGCTCGGGATTCAGAGACAAAAATGAAATTGTCCTTCCCTCAACGAGTTTATATTCACAATTCACTTTCCACCCGCTAGGGCAAACTATGTTTGAGGAAACCTTGTGTTACTAAAGGGGAGAGAATAAAGTCCAGCGTCAGTCAGCCTGACACATTTATTTATGTAACAATATATGAAATTATTTCTTTGGTTTTAGTGGTTCCTGAAGCATGGCAGGCAGCTAGTACAAGAGACTAATCTTACCTTCAACCAAGATTCAGAGTCCTCCATTCCTTGCTCTTAGCTCTAGTTAGACCCCTCTTTTTTTTCAGGGGTGGATGTGGATGGGTGGGAATGAGAGAAGCAAGGGGTGGTGGTGGGTGGGAGAGGAGGAAGTCTTGAGGTTTCCCAGTGAAGGCTATTTCTTTGCCTCTCAAGTATCTTGGGTGACTAAACAAGTAATTATTTATATTCTATTTTAGGGGAATGGGCATTCCGCCTGTGTAGCCTATTGCGGAGGTTAGAAGTCAAACTGTTGTAAACCCACAGAGGGAAACCCTGTGGGGAATTATGTAAGAGTGGGACAGTTTTTTTCTCCAATGCTTTAACAGGCAATTTCGGCACCCAGGGGATCCATTACAAAACATATCTAAAGCAGGATGAGGTAAAAAAAGGTCTTGGACCACTGCTACTGAGGTCACTTGCCTGATAAGATGAGGTAGAGCAGGGAAGTAGGAAGGCACCAGATGTGGGAGTGTCGATTGTGTGGGATCAACATTTGCTAGCTTCATATTTTTTTAGTTGTTAATTTTATTTTTTCAGTATTTTAGTTTTCTCCCAATTTCATGTAAAGATAATTTTTAAAAATTTAAAGATATTTTATTTTATCAATTACATGTAATAATAATTTTCCACATACATTTTCTGAAGTTGTAAGATCCAAATTGTCTTCCTCACTCCCTTCCCTCTCCCTTCTCAGAGATGGTAAGCAATTTTATTTGTGTTTTGTATATATATATATATTATCATGCAAACCTATTTCCATATCATTCGTTGTTGTAAGATAATGTTCACATACCAAAACCCCCAAATAAACTAAAGTGAAAAGTAGCATGTTTTGATTAAAGACAATTTTTAACATTAGTTTTCTAAAATTTTGAGTTCTAAGTTCATTTATCTCTCCCCATTCCTCCCTCCCTGAGATGATAAGTAATTTGATACAGATTATATCTGTGCATGCAAAACATATTTCCACATTGGTCATGTTGTCGAAAATGGCACAAATCACCCACAACTGCTTTGTATTTTAATTGAGTTATTCTCACTATCTTGATGCTTGATGTTTTCAGTGTACTGGAAGGGTATAGTTGCTATCAATGCCCTTTAAATTTTGATGCCTCAGGATCTGAGACAGAGCTACTCCCCTGGAGCTGTTAATATGCTTTTTTCTCTTCTGTAAATAAGATGAGGGAAATATTTTCTTTCTCTTCTGGTTCTGAAGAGTGTAGAATTGTACTACAAAAGGGAAAAAATGAATTAGGTAACATTATTTCCCCCTTTTCCAAGAAAGTTGGAAACATTTTTTTTGGAAATTAGATAAAACTGATTTCCAAACTTTGAGAAGAAACATCATCACAGTCATCATAGTCAAAGATTGAGAACTGGAAGAGACTTTTAATATTGCCTAATCTAACAGACCCAGGTCCAGAGTGCCAACCCAATGCCCTTTTCACTGGCCCAGGATGGTGATCTCAATACTATACAATTGTATACTGTATATACCTTAGAGAATCAAAATGCAAGCCATTGCCTCTACTGCCTTAGCTAGTCCTATTCTTTTTTTTTTAAACTGTTACTTTCAGTCTTAGAATTGATACTGAATATTGGTTCCGAGGCAGAAGAGTGGTAGGAAATTGGGGTTAAGTGGGTTGCCCAGGTTCACACAGCTAGGAAGTGTCTGAAGTCATATTTGAACCCAAGTCCTCTCACCTTGAGGACTGGCTCTTAATCCACTGAACTCTTTAACTGGCTGCCTCAGTCTATTCTTAAAGATTCACTGGCTCTCAGTCTAGAAAAGTTTCGAGTGCTTCAGTTTGGGGTTTGGTGGTTGTAGTTTTGTAACCAATCTTGCAATGTTTTTTTTTTTTTTATCATTTTTCATCTCTTCCCTCACCATGGCTTTTTAGATCAGGACAGAGAAGAAATTACAAAATGATTTTTTTTCTCCTTCATGAATGCTTCACTATTAGTCTCTTGCCTTGACAAAAAGATATTAGAGGGGAAATCAAGTGACTCAGTGGACAAAGCCAGTCCTGGTTTCAAATCTTGTCGACACTTCCTAGCTGTACTTTAGCCCAATTTGCCTGGTCCTCCCCTCTCTTCTTACCTCAGAACAGATCCAGTTCTAAGAAAGAAGGTAAGGAATTTTTTTTTTAAGGGAGTCATTCTATCCCTGGCAAGAAAGGAAGGCGCCAAATACAGGCAGAATTTGATCGAAAAACAAAGGCAGCAAAGTTAAGTTTGCTCCTTCTTGGCTTAGACTTGTGTGTATTGTCTTTAGCTGTGCCCTAGGCGGGTTAACCTGGTCTTAAATCTTTCAGAACATCAAGGAGAGTTCCTTGAATCTTGGCCTGGTGCTTGCTGCAGTTCAGTGACTGCTTTAAGGCTTCAGGTTGAGTCCTGGAGAACCTGCTGAGCTCTTGGCAGACAGTCCCCTCTCCAGACCTCTCTTCTCTGGGCAGTCAGTTGCCTCCTTCTTCACTGGACAGGAGGACTCCAGCTTTCATCACTGGGCCCCACGCCCTTGGCCCTCCTGGTGCAGAGAACCCTGAGTGACAGGTCCAGGCAGCGAATTTCTAATTGGAGGGGGGAGAGGGATTTCAGGGGGAGAAGTCTACACAAAAGCAACTGTAGGCGATTCTTGCTTTTAAGTGTCCCTGGCCTTAGGCTGCTGCTAGGCAACAAGGTGCACAAACACAGCCAGAAAGTCCAGGTGGTGGGGGAAGTATGGGAGGCTCTGTACTTAGCCCTTGACCTGCTCTTGCCCCTGGGGGTGAGCCACGAATGCCCAGGACCCACCGGCCAGAGCCTCACACCCTGTTCTGGAGTCATTGTTTTCTTAGCTCCGAGGCAGCATGCCAGAGGGCTCACTGGAGGACCATCTTGATGTTTAAAACAAGCACAAAAGGGAAAAGTGAGTGTTTTCTTGGCTCCTTACCACAAAGGGGCAGGAAAGCAGCAGACTCTGGGGCCTGGAGACCTTGGCCAAATCTTGCAGCCTTTACAGTTAATTCTGGGCCCGGAAGGTGATGATCAAGCCCATGTAGATTATTCTTGAGCCCAACGGAGAAGGGTATTTCTAAAGACCCTTCAATATTTAGCACCTTGCCCATAGGGTCATGGACAGGCGTACCCACCATGGAGAATGCCTCCCCTTTCTTTTCTTCATTTATCCAAGTCTTGCTTCTCCCTTCAAGGACTAGGTCTCCCTCCTTCTTCCTCTATGACAGTGGTTCTCAACCTTTCTAATGCCAGTGACCCCGCAATATAGTTCCTCATGTTGCGGTGACCCCAAACCAAAAAATTATTTTGGTGTCTATTTCAAAACTGTAATTTTGTTACAGTTATGATTCGGAATGTAAATACCTGATATGCATTATGTATTCTCATTGCTACAAATCAAACATAATTTAAACATAGTGATTAATCATAAAAACAATATTTAATTTTATGTTGAGAAATATTAATCCAGCAGGAGGCAGCTTGAGCACTGGGGCGGAAGGTAAGTCCTGCCTGGGGAGGGGGTCTACAGACACTGCCTTCTTCTTCCTGTCCTCTCCCTCCAGCTCAAGCTGAAGCTTCACTTTGCTGGGGTTATCCCCTCCAGGAGTTATCTGCTCCAGGATTCATTCTTAACCCCTCCAGAGCCAGCACCCTGGTGCTCTCTCTGGGTCTCTGTTTGAGTCCAGTCTCCAGGCAACAAGGTAAATCCATTGCCCCTCATAGGGGGAGGGCTGCTGATAAGTAACTAATATTAGTACAATGTGCAGGCAGCAGGGTCCCCATTCTTTCTGAGATCTTGCTGTAAAGTAGCACGATTTCTCAGTGGCTAAAGCCATCGGAAATATATATTTTCCGATGACTTTAGGCGACCCTTGTGTTTTGGTCATTCAACCCCCGCCGGGGTCATGACCCACAGGTTGAGAACCGCTGCTCTATGAAGCCTTCCACCAATACTCCAGTCCATAGTGATGTATTGGCATTTATTATCAGAGCCATCCATTTCTTCCTGAAATAGTTGCCTCTTTGTTGTTTCTGTTGGATAATCTGGACTAGAAATTCCTCAAGGGTAGAGATTCTGGGCTATCTAGACATTGGACTCTAATCCCACCCCAACTCCCACCTAGGACAGGACTCTGCAGATAGAAAACACATCATAAATGCTTGCAGTTCTTGTATCCTGTAGGAGCTGCCTTCCTAGATGGAATGGAGCATCACAACATCAATAGCTAGCTGATATAGAGGGCAGAGATCAAATCTATTTCTCTGACTCTCTAGCATTTATCAGGTTGATTTGTAAGACTTTTTGGGATAGATTGATTGAAATATTGATCGAAATATCTTCTCAGTTGAATAATTAAGGCCTCGGCAAAAACTCTGTTTATTTAAAATAGACTTGCTGTGACCTAGGCCTATGACCCTGATCATCCTGGTTACCGGATCATCACAACTGACACAGCATAAGAAGAGCTAATATTTAAATAGTGTGGGGCAGCAAGGTAGTACAATGGATAGAGTTGTCAACATGGAATCTAGAAGCACTAAATTTGTAGCCTAGTAAAATCTGATGAGCCCCAAGTTTTAGGACTAGCTTGTAAATTGGAGACCCCAAAGCTTGTCCTTTTTCCCTGTTCCTGTGAGAATCCATCCTGAAGGGAACCTCAGGTTGGCAGTTTCAGATTGAATAATGGACTCTAAGGTAAAGACAATCCACTTGAGGTGGAGGCTAAGCCCAAGCAGAGTGACACTTATTGTCTCCAGAAGCCTCCCAGTATATCACATCCTCCTTCCAAGGATTGAATTTGGGACCTTCAGTTTATGAGACTGATGTGCTGCCTACTGCTCTACAGAGTCACTTGGCTTGGGTTTAGCCTCCACCTCAAGTGGATTATCTTTACTTTAGGGTCTTTTATTCAATTTGAAACTGCCAGCCTGAGATTACCTTCAGGGTGGATTCTCACAGAAACAGGGAACAAGGACAAGCTTTGGGGTCTCCAGTTTATAAATTAGTCCTAAAACTTGGGGTTCATCAGATTTTACTAGGCTACAAGTTTGGGCTTCTAGATTCCATGTTGACAGAGTGCTGAGCTTCACTTTCCTGAATTCAGATCCAGCCTCAAACACTTGCAAACTGTGTGTCCTTGGGCAGTTCATTTAATCCCATTTCCCTCAGGTTCTCCATCTATAAAATGAACTGGAGAAGGAAATGGTAAACTCCTCCAATATCTTTGTCAAGAAAACCCCCAATGAAGTCATGAAGAGTCAGACACAACTGAACAACAACAAATTAAGGTATACAAAGTGATTTACCTAGATTTGTTCTTTTGGTCCTCACAGTAGCCCTACCATAAGTACCCAAAGTGCTATTATTACTCCATTTTAAACTTTTGGAAAATGAAGCTGAGAGATCAGCACCTGCCCAGTGTCATATAGCTAGTAAGTGTCTGAGGTCAAATTTGAAACAAGGTCTTCCTAACTCCAAGTCCACCCAACAACCTAGCCCACTCCTACAGTACTTAGTATTTACCAGGTAGAAGATGTCACTGTTTAAGATAGAAAGCAATCAATGCTATTGGTACTATATGGTCTGCCTTATGACAAAGCCATTTTATCTTAGACTCAAGCAGTAGGGTATTTATTACATGGGGGGGTATCAAGCCCATATATAGTAGAAATTGTTTTTTCTTTCAGTTTCCAAAAACTGATTTAAAACACTAGGCTTAATGACTCACAGCTGTGGTGAAAGTATAGCACGCAGCAAAATGGTTCCATGTACCTTTCTGGTGATGTCCGGCTGAATAGACAATTGAGGAATTTTAGCAAATGCTCCTTTAATAGAAATTTAGTTGTGTTGGGAACATGATGGGGGAAAAGGTAAGCCCTTTAAGGCACAAATGTGGAAGAAAGGGAAACCAGCAAGAAGAGGGAATAGGCATTTAAGCACCTACAGTGTTCTAATCACTGCGCTAAGAACTCTTGCAAATTTTTTCATTCACTCCTCACAACAACCCTGGGAGGAAGGTGTTATCCCCCCATTTTACAGTTGAGAAAAATGAGGTGGGCAGAAATGAAATGATTTGCCCAGGTTTATATAGCTAGTCAGTATAGGAAGCAGGATTTAAAGTCAGGTCTTCCCGATTCCAGGTGGACAGCTCTATACACTGCTCCACTTAGAAAGCCATTAATTCAGGTTCATGAATATAACAATGGACGCAAATAGGCTATAGTCAGAGTTTTGGGGGAGTCACAAAAGGGATAATGTCACCCTATGAACCCTAACTTATCTCCTGTCCCTGAAGAATAGAAGACCAGAAATAAAGCCCAAGTGATCTGGCCCCTGAGAAAGTTTGTGTGGGAATATGTAAAGACAGGAACTGGGTCATCAGGACAACTAATTTCCCAGGAGCTCAAAGTAAGTACACCACAGAAATGGCAATGAGTTGTAAGATAGATATGTCAGGGGCAGAAGGGAAAGAAAGATGGGAAAGGGATGAGGAGGGGAGGAGAGACTATAGAACATATAAATGAAGAATGTGTCACATTTCTCAGATGCATTGACCTTCCTACTAGGATATAGAACTGCCTTCCTGGGTTTCTTGATTCAGTAGACTTTAGCTATTTGACCCTGCCATCTCACTATATATGATGTGCCTTTGTCTTGGATATGTGTACAATTATTTCCCCCTTTGTAAAGGATGATAGGGTTCTTCTGAAGGAAAATAGTGAAAGGAAGAAAAAATCTGGATTTTAATGCTCTAGGACCCCAGATTTCTTAAGCAAAGAAAGCTACAACTGACATCTGGGAACTTGTTGTGCTAAGTAAATAGAAGTATATCATCTCCTTGAGTATAATGACTGCCATCATGTTTGTCTTTGTGTCTCTAGCACCTTCCAAAGTGTTTGGCATATTTTAGGAGCTTAATAAATGGTCTTTGAACTTGGTGTAGATGATACTAAGCTATTACCAGGGTACCACAGTATAGAGGGTCTTGCCTAGAGCAGAGATTTAGAAAATAGTCCTGTGCCCCAGATATAGAGCCAATATAAGCAAAGCAGACTGGAGCGTGGGGCCAGAGTTAGGGTTAGGGTTAATTCATACTTCTGTAATATCTCCTTCAGGACAACTTTTTTTCTAATTCTTTTCTCATTGACTATTTCTCAGTCTCAAGGTTCTAAGGGTAACCCTAAGGGACTAAGTATTTTTTGCTTACAAGTCCCTAGTGCTTCCCACTGATTGTCACTCAGCCATACTTACTTAGCTTTTAGAAATAGACATTTATTAAGGTGCAATAGGAGTACTATTTAGGGATATAAATGGGAAGCCTAACTCTTCTGACATTTTAACCATTTCAAGTTCCAAAGATCATCTTCCATCTATTCAAGGGTGAAGGGCAGGAGTGTGATATTTTCTTTGAACAAACTTTGCTACCCCCATAAACCCCTACCCTGCTTTCCTCTGTTACATAGGTAAGGTCTGGAGTGGGAGAAATCTGCTTCTCAAAACAGCTAAAGAAGCTTAACCCTTAAATTTCTTTTTATTAATTTATGTTTCATTGTTACATTAAAATACCCAGATAACTCCCTCTTTCCCCTCCTTCCATTAGACAAAGCATCACTTGACAAAAAGACATATGTATATATAAAACTATATATTGCTTATGTCTACTTATCAATTCTTTCTCTGAAGACAGACATAAACAAGTCATTCTTCAAACAATATTTCTGTTGCTGTATAAAATATTCTCTTGGTTCTGTTTATTTCACTCTTTATAACTGCATATAGGTCTTTCTATACTTTAAAAAATTAACCTGTTCATCATTTCTTATGGTACAATAGTATTCTTTCACAATCATATACCACAACTTGTTTTACCATTCCCCAATTGATGAATGTACATTCTTTCACATCTTAACTTGTGAAACAATTCCTAGAATCTCATTCTGTAATATATCTAGCCAGAGGGGTGTCTAATTCTTTTAGTCAATTCTAATGCTTTTTGTCATCCAGTGGCTTGAAGAACTTGACTTAGTCTTTCTGGGCTTCTTACATGTTTCTTCTTTCCTCATATTCTATAATCCAGCCATATTCGTCTACTTATTGTTCCTCACAGGCCATCTTCCAACTCTTGTATCCATAACCATTGTCTCCTCATGCCTGGAATACTCTTCTCTATCTGCCAACTACTGTCTCTTATAACCTCTAACTTCCCTCAAGATTAATCTTAAATATTGACTTCCATAGGAAGTCTTTCCTTCCTCCTTTGCCATTCTCAGTGTCTATATCTCTTAGGTTAACTTGTATTCTATAGGTATCTTGTAGTTCTCATTAGAAAAAAAATACTGGTTGTCCTCTGAGGTACCACCTCACACCTATTAGACTGGCCAATATGACAGTAAAGGAAAATGATTAATGTTGGAGAGCATGTGGCAAGATTGGGACACTAATGCATTACTGGTGCAAGTGTGAATTGATCCAACCATTCTAGAGGGTAATCTGCAGTGATACTCCAAATGGCTATAAAACTGTACATAGCCTTTGATCCAGATATCCCAAAGAGATAAAAAAGGGGGTTAGGGTTTGGAAGGACATACTTATATAAGAATATTTATAGCAACTAATTTTTGTGGCAGTAAAGATTAGGAAATTATAGGGATGTCCATCAATTGGAGAATAATAGCTCAACAAATTCTAGTATATGTTGGTGGTGTGATACTGTTGTGCTATAAGAAATGATAAGCAGGATTATTTCAGAAAAAGCTGGAAAGGCCTACATGAGCTGATACAGAGTTAAATAAACAGAACCAGGAGAACATTGTACATAGTAAGAGCGATATTATATGATGATCAACTGTGAAACATTTAGCTATTCTCAGCAATACAATGATCTAGAACAATTCTGAAAGATTTATGATGAAGAATGCTATCCACTTCCAGAGAAAGAACTGTTAGAGTCACAATGCAGAGCAAAGCATACTATTTTTCACTTTGGCTTTTTTGTGTTTTTATTTTGGAGTTTTGGTTTTATATGAATATACTCTTATTAAGAGGGAAGTATGTTTTGCATGATAATACATGTATAACCCAGGTCCAATTGCTTACCATCTCCTGGAGGGGAGAAAGAAGGAAGAGAGGGAAATAATTTGGACATCATAATTTTGGAAAACTTATGCTGAGAGAGTTATTATATATAATTGGGTAAATAAAATATTTTTAAAAGATTAAAAAAGAAAAAAGAAATCTCCTTTTATAAAGTTATTTTATATGATAAAAAAAATACAGGTTGTCTCCTCCATTAGAATAAAAGTCCCTTGAAGGCAGGAACTATTTTTGCTTTTACCTCAAATCTTTAGTACTTAACACAGGTCCTGCAACATTTTTATTGTTGTTCATTTTTTTCTAATCATTTCTCACTCTTACTGACTCCATTTGGAGTTTTCTTGGTAAAGATACTGGAGTAGTTTGCCATTTTCTTCTCCAGGTTATTTGACAAGATAGAAAAATGAGGCAAACATTGTGACTTGTTCAGGGTCACACAGCTAGTAAGTGTCTGAGGTCACATTTGAACTTAGGGCTTTCTGACTCCAGTCCTGGTACTCTTATCTTTTGTACTACTTGGCTGCTTGCCTAGAACATAGTACGTTTAATTAATACACAGTGACTGATTGATCCTATGATCTTCCTTTCTTTTCTCCTTTTCTCAAAATACCTGCTATAACATGCAATTAAAAGAGAAGTTACTTTGCATCTCTCCACATCTGATTACTTTCAGGATATTTTTGTTCTATAATCTAACTTACATAACTCCTATTTCAATTTAGACTCCTTTTAATTTTGTGCTTTACTCTCTGGCATCATCTTCAGCATAATAATTTTTCATAGATGTGTAGAACAATGACAACCAGCCTTCTCTTCTTCAGGATAAATACTATAATCCCAAGTCACTTCTGCATAGGTTAAAAATTCAAAAGGTTATTCCATAGAATGTGTTTCAGTGCATTTGCAGTAAGTGCAGAGAAGAGTGATCATTAAAAAAAATCACTGTCAATTGCTCAGAATTTCCCTTGAATACCATTTGGTACCATTTGGTTCACAAAGATAATTTTACCTAGAGATTTACAAGAGTGCCTCTGATCTGAAAGTAGAATACCTACAAACTTAGTTTTTTCTGTGTTACCAAAAAATCCCACAGGGCTGTGATTCAAAAGGATGAATTAAAATAAAATACAATGAAAAGGGGGTTGCATGTTAGTACAAAGTGCAAGGAGTCTTTGAAGATCAGGGAAGATTCATAATGCATTTTCTTAAAATTCAGAGAAATGGCAGGCTATGCTGTAAAGAGAGGCAACAATGGAGTCTGTCAAAGACTTTCCTATCCTTAGTCCCAACTCATTGCCTAGTATTGCATGATCACTGCCAATTTGGGCCAGGGTCACAGCATTTGATTTGTTCAATTCACAATGAACCTGTTTAGCAGTATTTGAATGACAGGAATGCCACATATACTTAATGAGGTTATGTAGATAAGCTCCTTCATGTTGGAATTCAACAGTCCAATTGAACATCACTTTCACTGACATTTATTTGCTTTTCTTAAGATTCAGGAAGGCCATTTTAAGTTTTCATGTCTGTAGAATGGAAAAAAATCAGAATGGCTCCGTAGTTATTTTATGTCATAAGAACAGATAGAGCAATATTAATGTAGCATTTTGAAATCATGAGAATTGGTGGCATACAAACCAAGAGGGATATTTTCCCACTCTAGGAGGTTGGACCCAGGAGACTAAAGGTCTCACTGTGCTTATATAAGTAGGTAAGAACGTTTATATGGGCTATTTGTGTCTGACCTGTGGTAGAACCTTCTGAGCTCACACTGGTCTGATCAGCCACAGTTGGACACACTGTACCTTGACCCCAACATAATGATATCATTTTGGTCCTCTTAGAGTATAAAGGACAACAACAACAATAAATGGGTGAGTCACTGCTTGGAATTTTGATTATATCTTATGGATATGGACATAGCCAAGTCATTGAGAAGACTGAGATCATCTCTTAGACCCAAGGATTTGATAGCCAGAATCTTAGTCACAGCACTTCCTAAGGAAAGCCCAGCAATAACCCTGAGGCACCAGGGCTAAGCACACATTGAGAGCAGAGCTCAGGAGGACCAAGACCATACCAATATTGTCACACCCCATAGTGGATGAAAGTCTAAGTCTCAGCATTTCAGACTCTATGATTGGGATCTCTATGAAAAATCTATATGAGAAAAATAAAATGGAATTACCATTGAAAGATTGACATTCTGCACTTTGCAGAGTTAGCTCATTTAATGCTTATTCCTCCTGTGTAACAAACACTGCAGATGGGATGATGAGTTGGATCCAGAGATGAATAGAAGAAGAAAGTAGGTTAGGCTTCATTTGGCAAATTGTGTAGTAACTTCAACAAACCCAAATGACTTGGACCTCAAATAGTGACTCTATTAATGGTAATTCCAGTGACTTTTGCTGGCTTGCAGGAGCAACATTACTAACTTAAGTCTATAAGTCTATAAGTGCATCACTATGCACTACAGAAAAAGAACAAGTATTAAGCCTTCTAAAGTAACCTCCCATTAGATATAGTTGTTGGAAGAACATGGAAGATGTATACCTTGTTTTTCTGTGTTGTTTTGGTGTTGTGTGTGAGTTTATATGTTCACTTTCTGTAATCATTCCCCAGAAAGATATCCTACAACTACTCTGGAGTAAGGGACAAGATTTTGGACTATGCTGTTCAAAGTCAATGGGGGTTAATATCTATAGCAGTAAGTCCTAAATGAGCACATTCATTGATTAAAATCCCTCTTGACATTTGATCTTAAAGGTACCTATTTGTTAGCTAAAATATGCCCAAAGGTTTGATTTTAAGTGTCAATAATTTGAAACTGCTTAATATAAAATGTTAACACTAATTTAGTAATAAAATATTTTATAACAAATAATACAATTTTAAGCATCAATACCATGAACAAATTTATGCAAAATGCAAAATTTAAATGCTAGTTGTGGAAATTAAAACTGTATTATCACTCACCTGAGAAGCTGTTAATCTTTTTAATGGAGGCAAGAGAGCATAGTTCTAAGAAACAAATCATTAGAACAGACAACAAGAAGAGAGATTCCTTGTAGTTGGTAAGGTTCTTTACCTCCTGGTTTGTAGAAAATATTGTGTTGATTGAATCAATCTCTGGCATGTTTCAGGATCTCTTTATTCATTTTTATTTTTTAAACTCATACCTTCCATCTTTGAATCAATACTGTCATTTGGTTCTAAGGCAGAAAAGCAATGAAAATTCAATGACTTACCCAGGGTCACACAGCTAGGAAGTATTGGAGATGTTATAGAGGAGGGGCTCAAGACATACTTTCTCAGATTTATCCAATGTGTTGATTTTTTTGGAATTGCTTTAATTTTTATTTGTTACAAGAAAATATTGGATTGGGGATCCTATAGTCATTGGAAAGTGACAGTTAAAGAGCATCAATAAATACTTTAATAGGAAAAAAGAGTAGGTTACAACACAGTTTAAATGATAACCTATCTATAGGAAATGAATTAAGGGACATTAACATGGTACAGTAGAAAGAGGATCTAGGTTTGAATTCTGCCTCTGCCCCTGTCATCTGTATGACTATGGGCAAATCATTTAACCTTGGTGAGTTTTAGCTTCCTCATCTGTCAAAGAACATGATTGGAAAAGATGATATCAAAAATATCTTCTGGTTTTAAAGTAATCTATTATAGAAAAAATATATGATGGCAAAAAAAGAGGGTTCGGTCATGTATTGAATGAAGAAAGGCTGCATTGCTATCCCGGAAATACAAAAATAAGAGGACGTTTTCCAGTTCATTCAGTACATTTTCTAGGGAGGCTTTGTGGGAGAATATGTTCAAAAATTGTACAAGGTAAAAAAAGGCATGTATGGACTCTAATCTGCACCAGTGGAAGGAAAGCTCACATCAGTATGGTCAAAAATTCAGTGAATTATTAATAAGCAGAACCTTAATGAATAACTTTACTTATTTTTCTTCCCATGTTAAGACATTAGCCTAAGTCTAATTTTTAGGGTTAATGCTAACTATACAACTGGGAAAGCACATGGCCAGAGGATTTGGCCCATTTTATATAATACACCCATGTCAATCAATTGACCAGAAATTACAGGAATCACATCAGATACCAAGACCATCCCAAATGTCAAGTCACCTAGGTCACCATCTAGTTGGTGTGGTTGTTTTTCGTTTGTTTGTTTAGGGAGTATTTTTTTGGTCATGTATATAGACTTGGCCCTTATTATTCACAATTGTGAACCTGGCACCTTTCAGAAGCAGTAAAAACCTTTTTTTAAAAAGCACAACAAACCATCAGGAAATCCTGAGTTCTGAAACAAAGGTATAAAAGCTAAGAAAAGACACACAACCATTTTCAGGATTTGCCAGGATATGAGTAGTTGCCTTGGGAATAAGATAAGACGCAAGACACCACAATTGCTGGGCAATAGACTATAGGGCCCCTGAAAAACAAAACAAAACAAAAAATAGTAAGAAAGAAGGGACTCATGAGCTTTCATTCTGGAGAGCTGAAAAAAAAAACCCAAACAAATTAAAAACTCTTTCAAACTCGGGCTGAAAATGGAGACAGAGCAGGAAAATGAGTAAGAACACTAGAAGTAAGTTAAAGCTTTCAGGAAAAACATGAGGACAGGAAAAAAAAACAAACACCAAAAGCCCACGATGATTTAATGCCAGCTAAATGAACCAAGGGAAGTGGGGAGTGTTTTTATAAACATGCTGGGAGTTTTTTTCAAGAGGAGAAAGAAAGTAGATCCATTAATAAATAAGACCGGAAGCAAAAAGCTAAGATAACTCTAAAATGACTGAGCCTTTTTAGTGGCTTTTAAAAATTGATCATTAACAAGAAAAATGTAGATAAGGGGCATGAACAATTGGGAAATAGTAAAGATTCTGTAATTGTGGCGATTGAAATTGGGCCTAAATAGCACCTATCCCAAAGCCTTTAAAGGAATTAGCTAATGAACTTGTAGGTCTACATTCAATTATTTCTGGGAAAAGCTATCAAGAATAAAGAGGGCACTAAAGAGCTGGTCATTTTTATATCTTGTACCTTTGGGGATGACTTTGAAGGTGTTCAAAATCCTTCCCAGATAGAGAAGGTGTCATAGTTTTTATCTGAATTAAAAGAAAACTGAGTCACTGGAAACTGGAAGAGACCTCAGAATTGTTAAGCTCAAATACCAACTCAGTGGCAAAGGAAGGTTCATTTTCTGTATTCTTCTAGGACATCTTCCAGCCTAAGGAAGGAAACCAAATATAACTTTCATTTGGAAAGTGAGGAAATGATAGTTTTGATCTTTCCAATAAAGGAGAGAAGACTTTTCCAGAGGCCCAATTTTAATCTTTAGTGGGAAAATACAAAAGAAAAAAAAAAGTTGTTTGTAAGCCTTTTGCAGGGTTGCAGAAAGGGATACGAATTTCCTGTCAGCTGCTTCACCCCTCTGGCTGAGAGGGCCTCTGGCAGTCATTTCAGAAGAGGCAGATATGGCGTCTCTAATGGAGTCTCCACTGTGTACCTGTCTTTCATCCTCCTTCTTGCTCCCAGTGTCTTGTAGCCTGTAGCAGAATTAAATATCTTGAATTTCACACATCCTACACTTCACCCTACCAAAAAAAAAAACACTCCAGAAAGAATCCTTCTTTCTTCTATTGATTACAAAATAAATAAACAGATCTTCAATCCTTCTGCAATATAGTGACCACTTGGGTTATACTTAGAATAGACTGAAACCTTTTAGAATTTCCCCTTGGAGACTAGAGCCACATGCGCATTTAACCCTCAACAGGCTATGAACTGGTTTCTAGCAAATGTTTATCTCAGAGTTGGATGGTTATTGTGAGTAAATGCTGTGTTTTCAGGAAGCCTGATCTTTGAAGAATTGGTGTAATGCCGTATTCTATGGAGAAAAGGATGCTGGCTTTGCCACTCAAGGACCTGGGCTCAAATCTAGGCTTTTGCCACCTGTGCCCTAGGTGACCTTGGACAAATTCTCTCTCTCTCTCTCTCTCTCTCTCTCTCTCTCTCTCTCTCTCTCTCTCTCTTTCTCTCTCTCTCTCTCTGTCTCTCTCTCTGTCTCTCTCTGTCTCTCTCTGTCTCTGTCTCTGTCTCTCTCTTGGTCTCCATCTGATCATTTATACAAGGAGAAATAAATAAAATGGAACTATTTAGAGTTAAATGAAATTTAAATTTAAATAAGTTAAACTAAATAAAATGACCTCTAAGGAGGGTCCTTTGCAATTCTTGACCCATTATCTTAGCATCCTATGATCTCTGATGAATGTTCCCTGCTGGAATAACAGAAACTTGAATGAGTAGAAAGGAACAGCCAAAACCCCCCATCCAGTGGCTCAGGGCTTGGCTCCCAGATCCCTCTGGCCCCACATACCCTATCCCTTGTTGGAGACAGTATTGGAGGCCAGGGAGTATTTTTATCCCATTTTCCGAGCGGTGGGGATCAATGATGGTCAGTAAAGAACACATCTCGGTCAGCAAGGACGGTCATTTTGTCCTTGGCCGACTTTGGTAGGAGAGAAAGGGAAGACTGTGGCCATCTGACATTTGGTGAAGCTTTTGGCTGCGTGATCGCAGAAGAGTAACTGGAAATAAATTTCTATTTGCCTGCTTATGAGTAGAGCCCAGCAGATTGAATCTGAAGCCTATAGGTCCAGTAAACAAAGAGCTGTGATAAGTAGCAAGATATTTCTCTGAGCAAATGTGGGCAGTTCCGGACTGCAGGGAGCTGTTTCCCATCTCTCTAACAGTCCTGTGAGTTTTTTATGACAACGATCTCCATAGCAACCAGGTGCCCCGACACTAAGTGGATATTAAAGATATTAAATTGGAACCTGGTGAGGGAAATCCTTTCTGGCTTGGGTTTCACTAGAGTCACATTAGGTTGGGAGAGAGTGGGTGGGATCACCAGGCCTGGAGCTTTCCTCCCGGGGCTCTCTTTGGAGACCACTGGCTGCAGGGGTAGGGAGAGGAATGTGGCTGGCCTCTTCCTCCTGAGCAATTTCTTTTATTATTTTTACTAATGATGTAGAAGAAAGGGTAAACAGTAGATTAATTAAATTTGTATGAAGTTAAATGGGGGAGGTGTTGCAAACACCAGCAAGGACAGAAATTATGTCAATGGCCCTGGAGGAATTAGAAATACAGTCAGGAAATAGCCAAGGGAAAATCGACCTGAAAAAATGCAAGCTGGTACATGTTAGGGCAAAAAAATACAAATCCCTGGCACACAGAGAGAGGGGGACATTTACAAAGCCGCACAACTGGGGCCAGGAAGAATAATAAATGAAAGAGATCTCTTAATGGGAACTGGATGGAGGCTCTGAGACAGGAGGCAAAGGCAGGACAGCACCAATACAGCTCTGAGCTGGCTGGACAGAAGCACTGAATCACAATGAGGAAAGAGATGAGACTCCTTCACGGTGTACTACCGGGGAACTTGGAAGAGCTTGTTATGAGAAAGAGGGTAGAAAAAGAATGAGAAAGGAAAAGAAGAAAAGCAAAACCCAACAGCTCAAAAGAGACAGCACCAGCCTGTTCTAACTTGTGAATCAATGACAGAAGACTCTGCCATCAGCAGAATCCCATCCCCTGAAAAGTAATCATAACTGCTCATATTTATTTAGTACTTTTATATTTCCAAAGTGCCAGACATATTTTTGTCAATAACACTGAGTTTAGGTGCTACTACTACCTACATTTTACAGCTGAGGAAACTGAGGGACAGAGCAGTTAAAGGAACTTGCTTAGGGTCACACAACTGGTAAATGTCTAAGGAAGGATTTGAACCCAGTTCTTGGGACTCATTTTTGGCTTCTGTTGTGAAAACAACACAAAGGAAAAGTCAGATGAAACAGGGTTAATCCTTTAATTTAAAGGGGAGGGAGCTGTTCCCTCCTACCTTTTCCCTTTACCCCAATCCCCAGGCTAGAAAGAGGTTCCTTTTTATTTGAAGTGATGATATCCATATGCTGAGTGAGTAAGAAGGGAATGCGATCAATACACAAGAGCCAGGACTGGGAGAAGAGAAATAACTGAGTGAGTAAGAGGGAGTGAGCTGACGAAATGCAACAAAGAAAAATGCAGCTTGAACCACAGGAGAAGTTTCCCTGGGTGACATCTAAATCTTCTGCAAATGGACTTGTAGAGGGAACTCCCATTGCTCCCATAATGTGTAACAGGACTGGTCTAGTATGCCGAGCACACAGTTGGGAAGGAAGCATGCAGGATGTGTGGGGAGTGGGTAGGAGATGGGGGGAGGGGGAGGGAAGTTAGGGAGGTGGGAGGGTGGGGCAGGGATGGGGAATGCAAGCAAGATGACCTAATACTTGATTCTCTCCTTAATCATTCCATGAACTCACTCTTTATGGATTCAATTTTGAAATGTGTGGTTTGTTGGTGTTGGTTTTTAAAAAAATTTTTCAGGATATTTGGATCCCTCCAAGCTAAGAGTGACAGGAAAGGAACCTTCCTTCCCCTAGAGAAAAGTTAGGGGTTAAATCTGCCTATGGGTAGTGTCAGGGGAGACAATGAAAGGAAA
This sequence comes from Monodelphis domestica, assembly GCF_027887165.1. Classification (NCBI taxonomy): domain Eukaryota; kingdom Metazoa; phylum Chordata; class Mammalia; order Didelphimorphia; family Didelphidae; genus Monodelphis; species Monodelphis domestica. Next base: position 154,717,856 of record NC_077228.1, on the reverse strand, counting down.
CCACATTCTCCATGAATGAGGGGAGAGAAGCAGGGCAGAAGGCATTTTCCCTACTTGACATAAATAAGGTCCTCAATATGTTTAAAATTATTTAACATATCTTTGAAAAGGAGCTTGGCTTGCCAACAGACAGACAGACCGTGCATGGAGAAAAAGCTTCTCCCTAGCTTCCTTCTCTGCTTCAACCCCAGAGATGGTAGGCAGGGAGTTTTGGGGGTCTTTGTTTAGTTCTTCATTAACGATTCATAAAATTCCAGATCCCTGCACAATAAGTACAGTCCTCTGAATGTTATTAGAAAATCCTATTTCTAGTCTGTTATGAAACAGAAGTTTTGATGTGCAGCCAGATTTATGTGGAACTCTGGAAACGGAACACTTGGTGCTCTGTAAAGCCTGCGACCGAGCGGGTGTTACATAAAAAGCTTTCCTAGCAACTCAGGTTTATCACAAAATGAGAGGCAGCCATGGAAAAAAAAAATCAAACGAGTTAATGCAAAAACAGGAGCCAAACCACTATCCCCATTTGCTCCAAGGCTGACAAATATGGAGGACCAATTTTTAACCCCTGCTAGGAAGGGAGATAGAATGACAAGCATTTCTGTCCCTTCTGCAGGTAGAGACCAATGAATGGCATTGTGGAATTGTCTGGCTCACCAACAGGGACATGAAGACAAAGCAACTAATTTTTTTTTTTTTGTTCCTGAACTAATTGCTTATTGAGATGCACATAAACACATCTTCTTTCCTCTTCCTCAGGCCTCACCCAGTTATTCTGGGTACAGCAATGATAAAAGAAAGTAAGGTCACGTCATCAAATCTCTGCCAAGTGAAACACATCTAATGGCGAGACGGCATGTCTGAAGCAAATGGATAAAAATCTCATTTCCAAGCTATTGGATCCAAAATTATGTAGATTAAAATCAAATCCTTTTTGGTTGTTGTTGTTGGGATTTTGTGAGTTTTGTGAGTTTCTTAGAGGCATTCATCTAGTGACTTTTTTTTTTTAATCCCTAAGGTTGGGGGATTTAAATCCTAGAAAAGGAAGGAACCTCCCAAAATTGTTTTGAAGTTATAATTAAGGATCAGCAAACTATTGTTATTTTTAGTAAAAATGTCAGTCAGTGCACATCAGAGAAAGCCATAGAGGAAAAGAAAAAAAGGTTTTCCCTGGCAAGAAATTGATGGCGTTTTTGAGTAAGAGGATGAGATGGGTGAAGGGGAATCTGGGTGAGGAAGACCTGGAAGTTGAGAGGAATTAGACCTTTGCAGAGAAGAGGAAATCCCCTTAGTAAAAGGCCCCGGTTATCCTTGGTGACCCAAATCTTCCATACAACAACCCCATTCCGTATACCTTTGTCAGGTTTCAGTTCTGAGTCCATTATTTTGACTCCCAAAAGAAAGGGCACAATTTACTTTGAGAGGGAGAAGGATGATTAAAAAAAACAAAAACACCCTGCTTTTTTGATGAGCACACTTTTCTTGCACAAAGGTCAGTCCCCGATTCAGAGATCTGACGGAGATAAGAGTTGACCTTGAAGGTCTCTTGAGGGATTCACAGATACCTACTCCTTGCTAAATTGGTGTTCTGGAAGAGAAAAGGCAGGGGGAGGGGAGCAAGTTCCTTATTTGTGCTCAAAAACAATGGACCCTAGTCGGCTTCTGAGCCAGGATCAGAATGTGTGCTCCTGCTTTGTCATGGTAGGCAAGCAAAAAACCATGTAAAAATCTGGAAAAGGGGCTTGTACGGAGCTACCTTATTTCTAATTTAATTAAAACCGAAAGGAAAATAAAAAGGAGGTGGGTGGCGCAACCAACCAAGACCAGGGGAGTGTGGGCTGAGTCACTCTTAAAGTAAATCTTATTACACCTATATAATAAAAGAAGGGGGGGGGGGGAATCCCCTGCAGAACGTTTCACCCAAGAATCCCCTCCTGCCCCACAGGCAGGTGGAAGGAGACCGCTTCCAGAAGGACCCCGTGTGCCGGCAAGCATCTGTCCACTCCGCTCCAGCCAGCACGGTCATAATGAGCCAATTTCAAATGAAATGAGATCAATACTATTCATTTTTCCTCTAGCCGGTTCCCAAGTGATTCATGAATCTGAAAACTAGTTCATGAATCAGAGCAGGGTGGGGTGGCGAGGACTGGAGGCGGGGGCTGGGGAATATGTGTGTGCAGTCACAAACCTGGATTTCTTTTCATGAACACAGCCATTAGTTGCATAACGCTGGGGCTGCCTGATAGTTTAAACCAGTCTTTTAGGAAGTGGAAGCGTTTGTTCCACAGAGGACTTCTTTGACTAGCCTCCTTCTAGAATGGACAAGAGTGACGCCGCCATATATGGACAGTTCCCTTAGCCCCTGGGTGTTTGCACAGCAGTGCGCGCTTCGGAGAATGCATGGGCACGCATGCATGCGTGTATGTGTGTAAGCGTTCGTGTTTCTAGGATGGTCTCTGCGTGTGACACACACAAGGAGTGGAACTGGCCACGGGCCCTTTAAATGCGAGCTGGGGCCAAGCCCATTTCTCTGTGGAGCTTCGTAAGGAAGCACATGATGAGGGCAGTTGGAAACCACAGCCCTGTAAGTGCTGATTACAGCCTACTAAGGAAAATGAGATTTTTATCTCGCAGGAATTCAGTTATAAAAATAAAATACAGCGTCTGGCTTGATTCAGCTAAACGTACTTGCATCAGGGTGTTTTTAATTTAACCGAGAAGCCGGGCAGTAAGAATGACCTAAAACACAGCGTTGAAAGAAAGCAGGGGGAGAAAGGGAGGGAAGGGAGGAAGGAAGGAGAGAGGTTATGAGGGAGGGAGAGGAGGGAGGGAGGTGGAAAAAGAGAGAGAAGAGAGAGAGGGGGGAAAATCACCCTCTTGGCAAATGAATGCAGCAGGGATGATGTCATTGGAACAGTTGGGGGAGAAAAGAGAAAAACAACTCCGCTGTACTAATCCTGTTTGCTGCCCTAAAGGGAATGGAAGGCAGCCAAGGCAGGGAGTTCTGGGAAACCATATAAGGGTGCCAAACAAGCTTTGCCGCCAACATTAGGAACTGACATCTTTGTTCTTTGTAACTTGGCTGCCTGCCAGAGGCCTCATTTCAGCTCTGCGGCATGATTACACTGGACATCTGCCAGCTGAGCTCTGTGAGCTCCTTTTCTTCTCTCCAAGCTTTTTTTTTTCTCCTCCTCTTTCTTTTTGCCAAACATGCAGCAGTTACCATGGCAGTCGAAAGTAAAGTTAAAAAAAAAAACCAACAAAGCAGAGAGGCACGCCTTTATCCAGATGTGCCACATGTGGAGATATAAAAAGCAGCTAACCTATTAATCAGGCATTTCATAAAAGAGAGAGAGAGAAAGACAGACAGACAGACAGAGAGAAACAGACAGAGAGAGAGAAAGAGAGAGAAAGTGAGAGAGAGAGAGAGAGAACTAGAGCACTCAAGCAATAGCACTAAAGCTGGGAAAGGTGACACAAGGATAAACAATAAGCACCCACAACAAAAATGGCCCACTGTACCCCCTGGGAAAAAAAGAAGGAAAGAGAAAAGGGCTTACTCCTCTAGTCTGTTTTTTTTTTCCTTTTTTTTCCCCTCAAGATATTGTAGGGTGCAGAATGGGAAATGCCCTGATTTCTCCTGTGCCCTGTGTCTAAAAAGCTTCAGAAACCCTCATTCTTATGTAGCATTAAATGGAGAAATGATAGGGGGCAGTTGGACAGAAGGAGGGAGGGAGGGTAGCTCAGCTGAACTCTGCTTGCCCAGGTGAAAACATGCCTGCTGACAAGATCCAGCTGATTGGGGAAGGAGGAAGGGATTTATTTTTTTATTTTTTGTTTTTTTGCCTTGGGACTCTAGTGCAGCCAAAAGATAATACTGCAAGTTGCGTGTCCATGCTGTACTGTACAATTAGCCACTATTCAGGATTCTTGCAAGGAGGCGGAGAGGGCTTCATGTTAATTTGTGGGCACTGCGGGGAGCTTGATGGGCAGCTGGATTCCTCTAACAGGAGGGGTATAGCTCGATTGACCTTTGAGGTCTCTTTTCCTGGCCCCCTGCTCCCAAATCCAAGATGCATAGAGTAGTTTCACTTTACAAGGAGACTATGTATGAAAAGTTCATTGCCCAGTGATTTAGAGTCGAGCCTACTATTTTTAATCGGGTTCGTTTTTCACCTGCCTGAAAAGTGGAACATCTCTTGGGAGGTGACAAGCTGTGATCAAAAGAAGGTCTCCAAGCAGATAGAGTTGGCCGGTTTCCTAGGGGAAGGTTACTGAGAAGTAAGGATTAGGTTGCCAGCTTTTCCCCCCACTGCAAAATCTGACACTCCTCAGCAAGGTTCTCAGAGGGGCCAACTCTGAAATTCAGAAGTAGCTCTGAAGGGAGCTGACGACAGATTCGTTGCCTCTTTTCTGGCCCTGAGAAGGGAGGACAGAAGCAGAAGTTGATGCAATGACGTCTGTGGCAGCCTCTTTGGAAAACAGCCTGGCTCATTGTTATCTTTAGAATGGCCACACCTCAAACTCCGATGGAGGCCTACTGTTGTTTCTCCTGAGTAGGCACCATTTTATCCCTTTTCTAGAGGGAGAAACTGAGGAAGAGGTCTGCTTCATCAGAGCGGTGCCATAGCGAATCTGGAGGGTACCTTCAAGATCTTCCCATCCCCACTTTATCGCAAAAGAATACCCAATTTTTTCAGGAAATATTTCCAGCCAGGGACTGTGATCTTAAGCATGTTAAAGCAAACTCATAGAATCAAGAGGACCAAGTTCTACCACTTACAACCTACGTGAGCTTGGACAAATCATTTCATAGCTTTGGGGCTTCACTTTTCTCACGTGTAAAATTATAGAATAGATTTAGATGGCCTCCAAGATGCCTTCCAACTCTAAATCTATGTTCTGCTGATCAACACATATATATATTTATTCTTAAAATCCTTCATTTCCTCCTTAGAATCAATACTGTGGATCACCCTAATGCAAATATTAATAATATAGAAATGGGTCTTGATCAATGACACATGCAAAACCTAGTAGAATTGTGTGTTGGCTGCTGGAGGGGGGGTGGGAGGAGAGGAGGAAAAGAACATGAATCATGTAACCCTGGAAAAATATCCTGAATTAATTAAATAAAAATTTTTAAAAAGAATCAATACTGTGTATTGATTCCAAGGCAGAAGAGAGGTACAGGCTAGGCAATGGGGGTTAGGTGACTTTCCCAGGGTCACACAGCTAGTTAGTGTCTGAGGTCAAATTTGAACCCAGGACTTGGCTCTCAATCCACTAAGCTACCCAGCTGCCCTCTCAACTTACAATTTTTTAAAGAAAGGAAATAACCATAGCTAATAATAGCTAACAATTATACAGTGCTTTAAGGTGTGCATATATTCTCACTTGATGTTTTCTACATTATTAGGTCAATGCTATGATTACCCCAATTTTACACATAAGAAAACTGAGTCTCAGTGAGGTTAAGTGATCTGCCCCCTGTGGTACTGCTAGTAAGTGCCTGAGTCAAAATTTGAACCACTATCATCTTTGAAAACTTCAAAGCTCTTGTGCTGGCATCATTCCACATCAGGTCACAACTCATCCCTACCTTCCATGAGCTGCTGTGGACAAAACACGTATTATTTTGTGGCCAAATTTTGGTTGAAGGAGTTACCGCTACTTAGTTAGGTTGGTCTTCAGATGACAATCCATCGGGAAGTTTGCATTTGAACCCCTTCCTGTTGGACAGTCTCTGCTGCAGCTTGCCCTCCTATGAGGAGGGATCACCTCCATAGCCTCAGGAGACACTGGAGTAGGATTTGGGTGGAAAATTCAGGATTACATGTTCTTAATTTTTATTGAACAGAAATAAGAGTGCTTTTAATTAGACTTTACCAGAAAGCCTATCATTTGTCAGATCATCTATAAACCCCATATATGTGGTTGGGAAAATATGGTCACTGGAAGAGCCATGGATCTCACAGGGTTAAAAGGTAAGGGTGAATTGGAGGACAGGGAGGTGGGGTTGTTGTCCTTTTTCTTTCAGCAGGGGGTGGCTCAAAACCACTTACAAATGCAGCCTTCACCCCAGTGCCAAAAACAACATTCTGGAAACCGCCAAGACAACCACCTGAAGCGAGGGAGGGTTATTAACCTTGGAGCTACTGCCCCATTCAAGGTCTGGAAAAAAAATCACATCCCTGCCCTGTGAACCAACACTGGGTAAAGAAAAAAAATGCTTACTTGCAACTTTCTAAAAGTGAAATTGGGGCAAATGTCTCTGCTTCTACGGTGGGACATCTCAGTTCCAACATCTCCATGGGAAGTGGGGCTGGGAAACTGAGCCCCTACCTCCCCAAGCCACTTTCCATCAGAACAAGTGATCCACCAGCCCAACACCTCTCACTTCCAATGAAAATAGGCTTCCTATTCATTCCCTGGACAGCTTGGTCCCCAAGACTGGCTTTCCTTGAGTTTCAGAAAGGAGGGAAGCCCAAATGCCCTGGTTTTTTGCTTTTAGAAATGACTGCTGTAGTCTACAAAAGAAAGAGAATATGCAGAGGGAGAACCTCGACCAGGGAGAAGTGGGAGAGGATGGAGAGGTTACCAGGAATCTTGTACCAGCCAGGTGAGTGCATGGGGGTGAGCAAATTGATTTTCCTGCAATGACTCCTGAAAGATGTAAAGCTCTCATAGATATGGAGTGGTAAGGGACCCCCAAAGTCATCTAATTCAACTGCCTCCCCCCATCTTTTTACACATAGGAAACTGAGGCCATGTAATGTTAAGTGACTTGCCTTGGGTGACACTTAGGACATCAGACAGACAAAAAAAGCATCTAATAAGAGTTCACTATGTTCCAGGCACTGTGTTAAGTGCTGTGGTTAAACAAATACAAGCAAAAAAAGAGAGATATTACTTACCTGCAAAAGGTTTACATTCTTTTTCTCCCTTTATTTTTTATTTTAATAATAAATTTCCACATCAGCTTTCCAAAATTATATAATTCCTATTGTCTCTCTCCTTCTTCCCTCCCTCTTCCTGGAACTGACAAGTAATTCAATCTGGGTTATACATGTATTATTACACAAAACATATTTCCATATTTTTCATTTTTATAAGTAAATAGCCTTATAGAACTGAAACCCTCAGACATATATTCAAATAAACAAATGATAAATCATATGTTCTCATGTGCATTTCTACTCCAACAGTTCTTTCTCTGGAGGCAATAGCATTCTTTTTCATAAGTCCCTCAGAATTGTTCTGGATCACGGTATTGTTAGTGTCAGTCAATCATATTTGATCATTCCACAATATTGTAGTTACTGTGTATAATGATCTCCTGGTTCTGCTTACTTCACTCTGCATCAGTTCATGGAGGTCTTTCCAGCTCTTTCTGAAATCATCCTGTTAATTATTCCTTGTAGCACAATAGTATTCCATCACTATCATATACCACAATTTGTTCAGCCATTCCCTAACCGATGGACATCCCTTTAGTTTCCAGTTCTTTGCCACCACAAAAATGGCAGCCATAAACATCTTTGTACAAACAGACCCTTTCCCATTTTTGGGATACAGACCTAGTATAGGTATTACTGGATCAAAGGGTATGCATCATTTTATAGCCCTTTGGGTAGAATTCTAAATTGTCCTCCAGAATGATTGGATCACAACTCTACCAGTAATGCATTAGTGCCCCAATTTTGCCACATTCCCTCCAACATTTATAATTTTCCTTCAAAGGGTTTATATTCTTAAGGGGAAAGACAAGACATGAAAGAGAAATGAAAAGGGAATAGGAGAGAAAATATCAGTCTGAGACTCAGAAGAATCAGAATCACGGCTGAAGGGGATGAAGCATTACCTTCCTGTACCCATTCCTCAGATGGAAAAGGAATTCACCAATGAGAGAAGGGGGCCAGCATGGCTATGGGGATGTTTAGGAGTAAAACAGCAGATGGGGTATGATGGTAGTCTGGAGTCAGAAGCACAGTCAGGAGGACAATGAAGCATGGCTATTCCAAACAGCTTTGTGGTACCACTGGGTTTGATATCAGGAAGATCTGAGTTCAAATCCATTCTCAGAACCTATCTGTATGGCCCTGGACAAGTCATTTAATCACTGTCTGCTTCAGTTTTCTACAAAATGGGGATAATAACAGTACCTACTTTGTAGGCTTATTGTGAGGATCAGAAAAGATAATATTTACAAAGTGGGTAGCTCAGTTCCTGGTACATAGTAGACACTTAATACATGTTTATTCCATTCCTCTTCCTTCTTAGGGCTCTTTCTTTTCAAAAGCTTATACACTGATGTTACATTTAAAAATACAGGCATGAGGGGCATTTAGCTAACAGTGAAAAGAGAGCCAGGCCTGAAGTTGGGAGGACCTGAGTTCAAATAAGACCTCAGATATTTCCTACTGAAACACAAGGTAAGGGTTACCTTTTTTAAAATAACAAAATGTAAAGTATTTTTAAAAATTAAATATAAAATATAAAAAATATAGTCATGAAAGCCATTTCCCTCATCTCTCTGCAGATTGAGATTTGTTAGTTACATGAAAACTAGGTTTCAATTCAACAAAGAATTTATTAAATGTCTCTTATGAGCAAGGATAATAACAACTTATGTTTATTGATGTAGCCAACCTTTTAAAGTTTGCATTACGTGCATTAACTCATTAAAGCCTCACAACAACTTTGCTGGGTAAATACTCTAGTTATTATCTAAACAAAGAAGCTCAGGCTAAAAATAAGGTGAGTGACTTGCTCAGGGTCACACAGCTAGGAAGAATCAGACACAAGATTTGAATCCCGATTTCCTTTCTCTAAATCTAGCCATCTAACCATGAGAAAACCCTTGTTAATCAGAGAAATCAAGGGTAGGCACAGTTACTCTGTCCTGGGGAAAAATGTTTTCATTTTGCAGCAAGAGGGAACAAAATCCCAGAGGATGTTTATAAACAGATAGCTGGCCCAAGTCTTCTTATAATCTTTCATTTTTAGTTCTGGCTTTCCCCCCCTCATTAAGAAGCCCAATTTAATTTCTTGCTCCACCTGCATGGTAAGAATAATTACACACAGACATTAAGCCAACACTAAAAATCAATGTGCAGAGAGATTCCTCCTTGTGCTTTTAGTCATCACGAGAAGGAAGAACCATAAATAGAAAACATTTAAAATACTTCACTTTCCAGACAGACAAATGAAACTCAGCGCTCTCTCCAGCCCTGTCATGGTTGTGGAAGCTTTGGGCTTTAGCAATAGCAGAGGATCAGCAATTAAGATAAGGCTATCACACTGACTTCCCAGGAGCAGAGCCATTTTTCCATACTAGGTAAAGGATGCCCCACACTGCTCGTTAGCACAAGGGATGATCACGTCAATAAAGCTCTCTTAACTTCAGACATGGGAGGCTTCTAAGTACTGCTCTTGCCTTAATGACACAGAAGAATATTTCTTCATTAGTGAGAGCCTCCATCCTCTACACCCTAGTGAAGAACCCTGGTGGAACATTGCCATCTCCTCTGTCTCTTGGTTCACATTAGCCCAGCTGCTGTATCACAAACTCATTCTTTATCAAGCTCTCTTCTGAAGTCAAGCTTTTCTCCATCGTTGGGGAAAGGACTGGGGCCATTTTTGGTTTAATGTATGACTCCTCCCACCCCAGTAGGCTGGTATATAATGGTTATGGCATTGGGCTCATCAAATACAGCCTCTGACTAATAGCAAGGTATCCCTAGACAAGTCATTTAACCTCTATAGATCATTTTTTAAAACCTTTAAAAAAAAAAACCCTACCTTCCACCTTAGAATCAATATTGTGTATTGGTTCCATGGAAGAAGAGCAGTAAGAGCTAGGCAAAGGGGATTAAGTGACCTGCCCAGGGACACAGATCTGAGGCCACCTTTGAACCCAAGACTTCCTGTCTCTAGGCATAGTGCTCAATCCACTGAGCCACTTAGCTACCCCCACCTCTATAGATCTTAAGTAATAAATTGGGTATTATCTCAATATGGAACAATGGGAAGTATCACTGGTTCTGGAATAGAAGAACCTGGGTTCAGAATCCACCTCTGACATTTGCTATCTTTGTAACCTCAAGTCTTCTTGCCTCTCTTGGGCTCAGTTTCCTAATCTGTAAAATAAGGGCATTAGATGATCTCCAGGGTCCTTTCAGGTCCAAAACTATAAACCAATGTTCAATTCTATAGTTTACTAAGTCAATCAATGTTGGTGGAGGGGCTTCCTGCACTGGATATTCTCTACTTCAAGATACTCACATCTATTTCCCATATTTAGCAGAAACTCCTCTAGGCACTAGAATGAAAAAGAATTTGAAAGACATAAAAGGGCTTGAGGGCATTTAAAACATCAGTCCTCCCAACCTTTATTTTGAAATCTCCAGTTTAGGTCAGGCCAAGTGATTCCAAAAGTACTGCCCCATGCACGAGAGACCAGCCAAGTTGGCACTTGGGAAACTTCTCCAGGAAAAAAAAAGGAGTCTTGAGTGTTTATGGTAAAGTTTAAAATCTCAAAACACTGAATAATAAATCTTCCATCTGCCTGACGCCAGAGTCAGCCTCACATGCTGGGCTGGCTTACGAATGTATAACTTGATCCACTCATAACCAAATTTAAAATTGTATGAAATAAGCATGGCCAGGAGAAGTGGGCTGGCTAATCATCCTCTTAACAGCTTCCCTCCCACCCCCAAATTCCTAATGCAGGGTAGGAGTTGCAGCACACTTTCTATTTGCAGGATGCTGTGTGTTTTCTAAGGCACTTCCAGATCTGTATTTCATTTCATCCTCACAACAGTCCAGGAAGGCAAATGGAGATAATAACAGCACCTACCTTACAGGGCTGTTGTAAAGATTAAATGGGATAGAGGGCAGCTAGGTGGCTTAGTGGATTGAGAGCCAGGGTTTAAATCTGACCCCACAGGCTTCCTAGCTGTGTGACTAATACTTAGTATTGCTTTTTATATGGAAAGGAAGGGTTAAAAAAAAAAAAGATTAATTGAGATAACACATAAAGCTCTGGGAAAATCTTTAAGACTGTATAAATGCTAGCTATTATTATTATTATCTCCTAGTTATATATTATTTATTATCCATGGGTCTAGTCCAATTGACCTTTACACTTATGACACTCCATCTCTCTTTTCTTCACCTTTATACTTCTCCCTCATACCTTTTTTGCTTCCATCTCCTACCCAGAGTCCCTTCCTTTCCTTCAAAACTTTGTGAAAGCACCACCTTCTCCATGAAGACTTTCCTCATTCCAAGCCCAACTCCTACATTTATATTTGTTATATAGTTTTTTCTTCAGTAATATTTTATTCTTTTACCTAATAGCATGTAAGAATGATTTTGGTATTTTTCTTTTAAAAACCCTTACCTTCTCTCTTAGAATTGATACTATGTATTGGTTCCAAGGCAGAAGAATGGTAAGGGGTAGGGAATGAGAGTTAAGTGACTTGTCCAGGGTCACATAGCTAGGAAGGGTCTAGGGTTAGATTTGAACACAGGAACCTCCTATCTTCAGGCCGGACCATCTAGCTTCCCCTTGTGATATATATATATATATATATATATATATATTTTAATATTTTGAGTTCCAGAGTCTTTCCTTCCATCTGTCCTTTCCCTCTTCCCTGAGACAGTAAGCAATTTTTGATATTAGTCATACATGTGCTATCATAAAAACTATATATATACGTATATATATATATATTTCTATTGTCATATTGTCTATTGTATATGTATATATATATATTTCTATTGTCATATGTATATGTTGTTTCCTTTGATATAATTTGTTTCTTGAGGGCAGGGTCCGTTTCTTTCTTTCTTTTTTTTTGTCTTTGTATCCATAGCACCTTGATCAGTGTCGTTAAAATGGCATGAATGAATAAATGAATGACTGAATGAATGAAAAGGCATCTATGAAGTGTGTGGAAAACAGTGTACCAAGTGCTGTGGATAAGAATGCAGAGACTAGATGTCCTCTGTCCTAAATGAACTGGTATTACAAATAGTCATTTGCATATCATTTCCCCCATAAGACTGAGAGCTCCCTCTGAGCAGGTACTATTTTTTCTCTTCTTTGTGTTCCCAGAGCTTAGCAATGTCTGAAAATGAGTAAATGCTTGATAAATGTTGTTGCCTGACTAGCTAATATATAGAGAAGTGGTTCTGAGGAAGGGTATCTGGGCTTGGAAAGTCACGGGGAAGATAAGTAGACCCTTTCCAGTAGGCTTAGGGTTCCAAAATGGTAATGGGGAATAACACATATGGTGGCAAGGTTGATGGTAAGAAGATGACCAGGGTATAGTGTATATAGTGGATCCCTGATAAATGTTTATTGAGGGATTGATGCTACACTGTGTAGTATAACAGAAAACCAACTTCAGAGTTAAGAGAACAAGAGAATTTGTGTTCAAATCCACCCTCTAACACATACTTACTGGGAGACTCTGACCAAGTTAGTTAACCTTGGGGAACTCTCTTACACTGTAATTGGAAGGGTAGGCTCTGATCTCTATCAGTAGATGGAGTTTCCTTTAAAAATGAAATCACAGATTCAAGCTAAAATAAAAGTTTTAGGGGGCAGCTGGGTGGCTCAGTGGATTGAGAGCCAGGCCTAGAGATGGGAGGTCCTAGGTTTAAATCTGGCCTCAGACACTTCTGGGCAAGTCACTTGACCCCCATTGCCTAGCCCTTACTGTTCTTCTGCTTTGGAACCAATACACAGTATTGATTCCAAGACAGAAGGTAGGGGTTTTAAAAAATTAAAAAATAAAATAAAAGTTTTAAAATTCTGCCTTTCTAACTAAGTATCCCATTTGGAGAACCTTCTTCCAAAAGTGAGAGCAAAGAGTAAGATGGCGTTAGGGAATCATTGTCTGGCCTCATTGCTGACCTATCTCCTTCCCTGTCAAAACAGAACATCAAATACTCATTGAAACCTCTCAACATGAGCCAAAGCATTGGAGATGTTTTTTGAATTGCTTCCTGAATTATTCTGTGGTGATGTCACCAGGTTGTGCCATTATCTTCATTGCCATGGAAACACATTTTTTTTCCATAAACGCATGAATTGCCTTAGTATGAGAGCAGGAGCAGGGTTCCAAAGAGAATGAGTGAGCTCCCCTTCACTGATGTATAATCAGATGTCAAAGGGGATGCTAAAAGCCCGGATGAAAGGGATGTATGCTTCTTGATGTTTCCATGCTGCAAGGTTGAAATCTGGGGTGTGACTTTCCTTCTTCTCATTGGCCCAGGGTTAACTTCATAAATATCTAGATGAAAAGCAAAAAGTTCACTCTAGATGGTTTATTCCTGATGCCAATATTGTTCCAACAGATGACCAATGGAATTTTTAACTTTTCATGAATATCCATTTCAATGTCACCTTCCATTGTCTTCCCTTCCTAATCTAGGACTCTATGAGGGTAGGGAAAAGAATAAACATTTATATAGCACCTACTATTTGTCAGGCATCATGCTAAAGCACTTTGTACAGATAGTATTTGGTCAAAATATTATTTGATCTTCACAACAACCCTGCAAGGTAGGTGTTATCATTATCATCCTCATGTTACAGTTGAGGAGACGGAGGCAGAGGTTAAATGACTTGTCCAGAGTCACACATCTATTAAGTATCTGAGGCTGGATTTGAACTTAGGTCTTCCTGACTCCAGGTCTAGTGCTCTATCCACTGTGCTTTCTAAATGTTTCTCTGGCTGTTGTTGGCTTGGAATATCATAAATCCTTTCTTCCCTCCCCATATATCCTAGTCTCTCTGTGTTAAGAGAGAGGTATCCTGCCAGTCCCTCTTTATATCAGTTTTTCAACAGATCTGCTTTCTCTTTGAGGGAGCACTATCTCTACAAGATTGCAATCCAGGTACACTTTCTCATTTTTTTAGTGGTCTCCCCATTGCGTAAGTCCTTTACAGAGCACCCACTACAGGAGATATTTGTATCTCTCCCTTTTTAAAAAAGAAAACTCCTCCCCTTTTTTTTTCTTAGAATCAAAACTGCGTATTGGTTCCAAGGCAGAAGAGCAGTAGAGCTAGGTTAATGGGGGTGAAGTGACTTGCCCAGAGTCACACTGCTCAGAAGTGTCTGAGGCCAGATTTGAACCTAGGACCTCCTGACTCCTGGCCTGCCTCTCTATCTACTGAACCAACCAGCTATCCCCTATTTCTTTTTATATTTTATGAATACTTGTGTAGCCTACGAGCTCTCTCTTTGTTCTCCTTCATTCTTACCATATAACTAGCCTTTCTCCTTTCCTAATCATACAAGTCTTTGATAAATCACATCACTTCTTGCATGCAAGTTGCGCTTGGTAATGTGCTACAGATATAATATCCATCATGTGTCTTTCCACTGTCCTTTGAGCCACCCATGAACTGTGATTCTCCTGAAACCATGGGGTTCTGGAATTTGTAGCCCAATTGTATCCACAGGAAAATATCAGCATTGAAGATGGACTTTTATAGAGAGTGAATAGCTTGAGGCCAAAGGAAACACTGCATGGCTTCTCAAAGGCTATTAAGCACAATTTCCTCCTTCTTCTATTTGATTCTAGGCCCACCTCATTATCTACCTGGAATGGCTGTCCAGCCATATGTGCTAGTGGAATAACTCACTGGGCTTCCTACCCTCCCATGGGCATTTTAAAGAGTTCCTTAAGCAGAGGCAAGGCTAACTACCTGTCAGATACATTGTGGACAGGATTTCTGTTTAGGATTTGGTGGGACCAGTTAACCTGTGATTCCTCTCAGCTCTGGGATTTGGAGATTCTGCCAAGGTGCCTCCCACATATATGTTGGAATGATCAAAGATTTTGTAACAGAGGCAACCACAGCAGTAGCAACCCACTGAGTATCAACCTGAAGCAGGGAATAAAAAGGTGGTTGCTAGCATCATGGAAAATGCCATGAATAAAATCCAAAATGGTGTCCTCAGTCCATGGTCATCAGCCTCATCATCCATACAGGAAAAACAGAAGTGAATTCAGAGCAGGTATTGCCTTATCTTCTTAATAGTCCATAAATGAAATTTTTTTCAAAGGGTAAATGGGGGCAGCAAGGTAGCATAGTGGATAACATTGGGCCTGGAGTTAGGAGGACCTGAGTTCAAATCTATTCTCAGATACTTCCTAGCTGTGTGACCCTGGGCAAATCACTTAACCCCAATTGCTATTCTTCTGTCTTAGAATTGATACTAGGGCAGAAGGAAAGAGTAAATGGGACACATTTAAATCTATTATTTTGAAATTTGGGAGCTGGAGAGTTGAAATCTTTGTCTAAATTTTATCAAAATAGAAAGCAATTTAAGGATGATGCTCATAAAGATATTAATTTTAATAAAAAATTATTTTAAAAATCTAGAAAACTTACAGATAAGCCTTTAAAAAACTTGTGGGCTGACATGCACAATGATTTTTCTAATTTAAAACCAAAACAAAACACTGTCCTTTTCTCTCTATTGGCAAGAAAGTGAATTATATTAATTATTCCCCTTCCCTCTGAAATTCTGTTGTATTCTATTCTTCTAACGAAGACAGCATGGAAATATCAGCTAGGGCACTGGATCTAGATTTAAGAAAAACTAGGTTAAAATATCTTAGGAGTTCTGTGACCCAGAGCAAACCTTTTAAATTCTCCGTATATCAATTTTCTTCACTGGAGAAGGAAATGGCAAAAACCATTCCAGTTCTTTTGCCAAGAAAGCCCCATGGACAGTGCTGGTGTGCCATTATGGTCGATGAAGCCATGAAGAATTGGGCATGACTGAATAATTAAACAATAACAACCTCATTTTCCTCAAATATAAAAGGAGACTGGACTTGCTGTCCTTCAAAGTCCCTCTTACCTTAAAATCTATGATCTTTCAGCCAACATAAATGGTTACTTCTCTGGAAAAAGAGAAAAGCGACTACTTGTCAGGCTGCCTTAGTGAGTTATTAGCAAGAAGGATCCATCAGGAATTAGAAATTTAGGATGAAAGAAAGGAATACTATATACAACCTAATTTTAAATGCTTTTCATGATATAATGCCATGGTCCTTTTACCTTCTTCCTATATTCCACTGGGTATTTTGTAACCCAAACACTACAACATAAAAATTCTGCAGTACTATTGATCTCTTTCTTCTCTAACTCATATTGCAATCAATCAATCAGCAAAGTGTTTTTTTTAGCACTCACAGAGTACAAAGGACTGCACTCAATTATATATAATACACATATCTTTAATAGCTTTAAATTACACTAAGACTTTTGAAACACTACATGCATGTATAAATATACTATATATATATATATATACACACACACGGATCTGTATATACAATACGTATACTTCACACACAGCACAGTCCCTTCTACCTTGTAAGTGCTCAAAAAACTTTGCTGATTGATAGCAAGATTATATGTGTGGGTGTATATACATATGGTGTCCCAAAAGTCTCCATACAATTTTAAACCATTAAAACTTATACATGTGTGTCCTCCCAAAACAGCAATCTAGTAGGAGATGCCATTATAAGGCTTAAAATATGGGTTTCAAATCTGTGACCTTGGACAAGTGCCTTGAGTCTTTCTCGATTCCAGGCTCTTCAGCTGTAGAATGATGGCTTCAATTAGGTTAGACTTTAAGCTCCTTTAAAATGACAACATTCTGTTATTCCAAAATCTGGTTGGGTAGTGATATAAGGCATGGACATAAATAAAAAATTAATATTATAAGGTAGCGTATCTCTGTGCTATGTAGATTGGTACAGATAGTCAGTGTCAAAGGAGTTGGGTATGTTGAAGTGGGGATTCATTTTCTAGTATATTCTGGACCAGAAGCCCCCCCTGAGGTCCCTTCTAATCAGAAATGCTACTTTATCAGTGTGAGTTCAAAGAAGGAAGGTCATTGAGTAGACTGCACTATCTAACTTGCTCTCCTACTTACTAGTTGTCTATACCACATGATTTATAGTTTGTAGCATCAGAATACATATCAATACAAGGGCCTGTGGTTTCATGATTTGGGGACTCCCTCTTTCAAGGTAGATCTCAACCTATCATAAAGAATTGATGTGACTAAGGGACAGCTAGAGGGCTCAATGGAAAGAGAGTCAGGCTTGGAAATGAGAAGCCCTGGGTTCAAATCCAACCTCAGATACTTCCTAGTTATGTGACCCTGGATAGGTCAGTTAGCCCCAATTGTTTAATCCTTTCCACTCTTCTGCCTTGAAACTGATACCCAGGATTGATACTAAGATAGAAGGTAAGGATTTAAAAAAGGGGGGTTGATATGACTTACCCAAGGTCATACCGTAAGTAGCAGAGGCAGGATTTGAATATGGTCTTCTTGGCTTCAAGACCAGCACTCTATCCAATTACTTCATCATTCAGGCATTATTTATATTATATCTGTGTGTGTGTATAATGTATGCAATGTAAATCATATCTTCTTCACTGTTTTTTTTTTTTAATTTTAATATTATTTTATTTGGTCGTTTTCATACATTATTCACTGGAAACAAAGATCGTTTTCTTTTCCTCCCCTCCCCCCCCCCCCCCCCCCCCCCGCCTTTCCCTCTCCCATAGCCGACGCATGATTCCACTGGTTATCACATGTGTTCTTGACTCGAACCCATTTCCCTGTTGTTGGAGTTTGCATTATAGTGTTCATTTAGAGTCTCTCCTCAGTCTTATCTCCTCCAACCCTGTGGTCGAGCAGTTGCTTTTCAGCGGTGTTTTTACTCCCACAGTTTATCCTCTGCTTGTGGGTAGTATTTTTTTTTTTAGATCCCTGCAGATTGTTCAGGGAAATTGCATTGATACTTATGGAGAAGTCCATCACCTTCGATTGTACCACAATGTATCAGTCTCTGTGTATAATGTTTTCCTGGTTCTGCTCCTTTCGCTCTGCATCACTTCCTGGAGGTTGTTCCAGTTCACATGGAATTCCTCCACTTTATTATTCCTTTTAGCACAATAATATTCCATCACCAACATATACCACAATTTGTTTAGCCATTCCCCAATTGAGGGGCATCCCCTCATTTTCCAATTTTTGGCCACCACAAAGAGCGCAGCTATGAATATTTTTGTACAAGTCTTTTTGTCCATTATCTCTTTGGGGTACAAGCCCAGCAGTGCTATGGCTGGATCAAAGGGCAGACAGTCTTTTATCGCCCTTTGGGCATAGTTCCAAATTGCCCTCCAGAATGGTTGGATCAATTCACAACTCCACCAGCAATGAATTAATGTCCCCACTTTGCCACATCCCCTCCAGCATTCATTACTTTGCATAGCTGTCATGTTAGCCAATCTGCTAGGTGTGAGATGATACCTCAGAGTTGTTTTGATTTGCATCTCTCTGATTATAAGAGATGTAGAGCACTTTTTCATGTGCTTATTAATAGTTTTGATTTCTTTGGCTGAGAATTGCCTGTTCATGTCCCTTGCCCATTTGTCAATTGGAGAATGGCTTGATTTTTTGTACAATTGATTTAGTTCTTTATAAATTTTAGTAATTAAACCCTTGTCAGAGGTTTTTATGAAGATTGTTTCCCAATTTGTTGCTACCCTTCTGATTTTGGTTACATTGGTTTTGTTTGTACAAAAACTTTTTAATTTGATGTAATCCAGATTATTTATTTTGCATTTTGTAATTCTTTCTAATTCTTGCTTGGTTTTGAAGTATTTCCCTTCCCAAAGGTCTGACATGTATACTATTCTGTGTTCGCCTAATTTTCTTATAGTTTCTTTCTTTATGTTCAAGTCATTCATCCATTTTGAATTTATCTTGGTGTAGGGTGTGAGGTGTTGATCTAAGCCTAATCTTTCCCACACTGTCCTCCAATTTTCCCAACAGTTTTTATGAAATAGTGGATTTTTGTCCCAAAAGCTGGGATCTTTGGGTTTGTCATATACTGTCTTGCTGAGGTTGCTTGCCCCCAGTCTATTCCACTGATCCTCCTTTCTGTCTCTTAGCCAGTACCAAATTGTTTTGATGACCGCTGCTTTATAATATAGTCTGAGATCTGGGACTGCAAGACCCCCTTCCTTTGTATTTTTTTTCATTAATTCCCTGGGTATCCTTGATCTTTTGTTTTTCCAAATGAACTTTGTTATGTTTTTTTCTAAATCAGTAAAAAAAATTTTTGGGAGTTCCATGGGTATGGCACTAAATAGATAGATGAGTTTGGGTAGGATGGTCATTTTTATTATATTGGCTCGTCCTACCCATGAGCAGTTAATGTTCTTCCAATTGTTCAAGTCTAGTTTTAGTTGTGTGGAAAGTGTTTTGTAGTTGTGTTCATATAGATCCTGTGTTTGTCTCGGGAGATAGATTCCTAAGTATTTTATTTTGTCTTGGGTAATTTTGAATGGGATTTTTCTTTCTAGTTCTTGCTGCTGAGCTGTGTTGGAATTATATAGAAATGCTGATGACTTATGTGGGTTTATTTTGTATCCTGCAACTTTGCTAAAGTTGTTGATTATTTCAATTAACTTTTTGGTTGAATCTCTAGGATTCTTTAAGTAGACCATCATGTCATCTGCAAAGAGTGATAATTTGGTCTCCTCCTTGCCTATTTTGATGCCTTCAATTTCTTTTTCTTCTCTAATTGCTACTGCTAGTGTTTCTAATACAATGTCAAATAATAGAGGTGATAATGGGCATCCTTGTTTCACTCCTGATCTTAATGGGAATGGATTTAGTTTATCCCCATTGCAGATGATATTAGCTGATGGTTTTAGATATATACTGTTTATTATTTTTAGGAATGACCCTTCTATTCCTATGCTTTCTAGTGTTTTTAGTAGGAATGGGTGTTGTATTTTATCAAAGGCTTTTTCTGCATCTATTGAGATAATCATGTGATTCTTGTTGGTTTGCTTGTTGATGTGGTCAATTATGTGGATAGTTTTCCTAATGTTGAACCAGCCCTGCATCCCTGGTATGAATCCTACTTGATCATGGTGGATGACCCTTCTAATCACTTGCTGGAGTCTTTTTGCTAGTATCCTATTTAAGATTTTTGCATCTATATTCATTAGGGAGATTGGCCTATAGTTTTCTTTCTCTGTTTTTGGCCTGCCTGGCTTTGGAATTAGTACCATGCTTGTGTCATAAAAGGAGTTTGGTAGGACTCCCTCTTTGCTTATTATGTCGAATAGTTTGTGTAATATTGGGGTTAACTGTTCTCTGAATGTTTGATAGAATTCACTGGTGAATCCATCAGGCCCTGGGGATTTTTTCTTAGGCAGTTCTTTGATGGCTTGATGGATTTCAATTTCTGATATGGGATTATTTAAGAAAACTATTTCTTCTTCTGTTAGTCTAGGCAATTTATATTTTTGTAAATATTCATCCATATCACCTAGATTGGTAAATTTATTGCCATATAGTTGGGCAAAGTAGTTTTTAATGATTGCCTTAATTTCCTCTTCATTTGAGGTGAGATCCCCCTTTTCATCCTTGATGCTATTAATTTGCCTTTCTTCTTTCCTTTTTTTAATTAAATTAACCAGTACTTTGTCTATTTTGTCTGTTTTTTCAAAGTACCAGCTTCTAGTCTTGTTTATTAGCTCAATAGTTCTGTCACTTTCTATTTTATTAATTTCTCCCTTAATTTTTAGGATCTCTAGTATGGTTTTCTTCTGGGGGTTTTTAATTTGTTCATTCTCAAGTTTTTTGATTTGCATTTCCAATTCCTTGGTCTCTGTCCTCCCTAATTTGTTAATATATGCACTCAGGGATATGAATTTTCCTCTAAGTACTGCCTTGGCTGCATCCCATAAGGTTTGAAAGGATGTTTCGCCGTTGTCATTTTCTTCAACGAAATTGTTAATTGTTTCTATGATTTCTTCTCTAACTAAATGGTTTTGGAGTATCATGTTATTTAATTTCCAATTAATTTTTGATTTGGGTCTCCATGTACCCTTGCTGATCAATATTTTAATTGCCTTGTGATCTGAAAAGGCTGCAGTTAATATTTCTGCTTTTCTGCATTTAAGTGCCATGTTTCTATGACCTAGTGTATGATCTATTTTTGTGAATGTGCCATGTGGTGCTGAAAAGAAGGTGTATTCTTTTTTGTCCCTATTTATTTTTCTCCATATGTCTATTAATTCTAATTTTTCTAAGATTTCATTCACCTCTTTTACCTCTTTCTTATTTATTTTTTGATTTGATTTATCTAAATTTGATAGTGGTTGGTTCAAGTCTCCCACTAATATGGTTTTACTGTCTAATTCCTCCTTCAATTCTCCTAGTTTCTCTATTAAAAATTTGGATGCTATACCATTTGGTGCATACATGTTGATTAGTGATATTTCCTCATTGTCTATACTTCCTTTTAGCAGAATATATTTACCTTCCCTGTCCCTTTTGATCAGGTCTATTTGTACTTTGGCTTTGTCAGATATCATGATTGCAACTCCTGCCTTCTTTCTATCGGTTGAGGCCCAAAAGGTCTTACTCCAACCTTTAATTCTAACCTTGTGAGTGTCAACCCGTCTCATATGTGTTTCTTGAAGACAACATATGGTAGGGTTTTGTGTTCTAATCCAATCTGCTATTTGTCTGCGTTTTATGGGTGAGTTCATCCCATTCACGTTCAAAGTTATGATTGTTATTTGTGGATTCGCTGGCATTTTGATGTCTTCCCCTAGTTCTGACCTTTCTTCTTTAGCTTTCTCCTTTTGAACCAGTGATTTACTTTAGGTCAGTCCCCCTAGTCCCCTCCCTTGAGATGCTTCCCTTTCTAGCCCCTCCCTTTTTATGCTCCCTTCCCCTCCCCCCTCTCCTTCCCTCCCTTTTTGTGCTCCCTCCCCCCTCCCCCTCCTTAATTTTCCTTTCTTTCTTGCCCTAATGGATAAGATAGAATTCAGGATCCCACTGGATCTAGATGTTCTTCCCTCTCAGATTTGATTTCACTGAGAGTAAGGTTTAAGTACTTCCACTTCACGCTCTCTTCCTCTCCTTCTCATATGAGAGTTCTTCCCCTCCCCTTCCCATGTGTATCTTTATATGGGAAAGTTTATTCTATTGATTCCCCCCCTATTTCTTGAAGTTAATCTTAGTATTATCACGGTTCCCCCCTCCCTTTTCCTTTATTTGCCCCAACTTTCCCCAAATCTTCTTGATTCCCCAATCTTTCCCTATGCATGTTTCTTCTAACTACTCTTATGATGATACAATTTATGAGAGTTACACAAAACATTTTCCCCACATATTAATATATATAATTCGATGTAAATGTAGTCCTTATAGAAGAGAGTTTGACTTAAAGAGAAAGATAAGATTTATCTCCTTTTCCCTTTCTTTCATATTTACCTTTTCATGTTTCTCTTGCTTTCTGTGCTTGGATATCGAACTTTCCACAGAGCTCTGGTCTTTTCTTAGCAAATGCTTGGAAATCTTCTATTTTGTTGAATGCCCATACTTTCCCCTGGAAGTATATAGTCAGTTTTGCTGGGTAGTTGATTCTTGGTTGGAGACCCAGCTCTCTTGCCTTTCTAAATATCGTGTTCCATGCTTTGCGGTCTCTTAGTGTGTTAGCCGCTAAGTCATGTGTGATCCTTATGGGAGCCCCCTTGTATCTGAAGCTCCTCTTCTTGGCTTCTTGTAGGATTTTCTCCTTTACTTGGAAGCTCTTGAATTTGGCAATTACATTCCTAGGCGTTGTCTTTTGGGGATTTAGTATAGAAGGTGTTCTATGAATCCTTTCTATTTCTATTTTGCCCCCTTGCTCCAGAACGTGGGGGCAATTTTCTTTTATAATCTCCTCTAGAATAAAATCCAATTTGTTGTTTACCTCTGGTTTTTCTGGGAGACCGATGATACGGAGATTTTCTCGTCTTCCTCTGTTCTCCAGGTCCGTGACCTTCTCAGTGAGATATTTTCTGTTTTCTTCCAATTCATTAATTGTTTGGGTTTGCTTTATTGATTCTTGCTGTTTTATCATCTCACTTTCTTCGAGGTCCTTAATTCTGGTCATTAGGGACTGGATTTGCTTTTCAGCCTTGTCTGCCCTTGTATTGGCTGCTTCGAGTTCTTTTTCCAATTGAGCAGTCTTATCTGTCAGACAGCTGATCTCTTTCTCCCATTTTTCTTTCCAGAAGGTTTCCATCTTTTGGATAAGTTCCAGTTTGAGATCTTCCAGAGCTTGTTGATAGTTTCCATTTTGGGAGGCGTGTTCTGAATTTTTTTGGATTTCCTCTTCATTCTCCTCTTTCCCTTGGGTACTTCCACCATAAAAGTTTTCAATAGTCACTTTTTTCCCTTTCTTCCTGGAGGCTTGATTTTGGGCCATGTGAGCCATCCCTTTGGTGGTTTTATTTCCCTTTCCTTTTTGGTCTGGGGTCTGGGTTATAAGAGTGGTTTTTCTGTGAATTTAGGTTGCTTCAGACTAGTTCTTCCCAGCCTCCGAGCCCAGGTATTCAGCTCCGCCCAGATAATCCGTGCGCCTTGTTCAGCGCAGCCCGCCCGAAGTCCGCTGGCTTCTCCAGTGAAAGCGCCCTGAGACGTTTTTTCCTGGCAGTCCCCAGATCCCAAGGACCCTGGAGTGCCCCCCCAGACAGAGACGCTCCCCACTCACTCGCTGTCCTGGTGAGCGCTCAGGTAGCTCACTCTGGTTTAGTGGGGGAGGTGGGGTGGGGGAAGGGCGGCTCAGTTCACTTTTCTGTGCAAGCTTTTCCTTCTTATTTTAGTGTGGAAATGTTCAAGCCCCACGTACCTTTGCCTCTGTGGGGTACTGGGGAGTCCTTCTGTTCCTCCAAAGGTGATTTTATGCTCCTTTGATGTAGTCTATTTCGTTCGGTGCTGGGGAGAGGAAACGTGCCGCGTCTAGATTGCAGCCATGATTACCCGGAAGTCCCACTGTTTTTTTTTAATAAGCTCACAAAATCATGAGTTTGGAATTAGAAAAAGTCTTTTGGTCTAATTCCCTCCTTGTCCCCTGCCGTATTACAGCTGGGAAAACTGAGACTAGGAAAAACTAAGTGACTTGCCCAAGGTCATATGGGGAGCAAGTAGAAGAGCTAGGATTTGAGATGAGGTTCTCTAGCTTCCAAATCCAACACTTTCCATTTTTGCAACACTGCTCTATGCATGTATTTTGTGTCCCCCGCTGAGGTCCTTTAAATTGACAACATTCTATGATTCCAAAATATGGTTAAGGATATGAGTCATGGGGGGCAGCTAGGTGGCATAGTAGAGTGCCTCACCTGGAGTCAGGAAGACCTGAGCTCAAATTGGCCTTAGATACTTCTTAGCTATGTAACCCTAGGCAACCTGTTTTGCCTCAGTTTTAACCCGTTTTTAACCCTGTTTGCCTCAGTTTCCTTATCTGTAAAATGAGCTGGAGAAGGAAATGACAAACCACTCCCATACCTTTGCCAAGAAAACTCCAAATGGGGTCACAAAAAATTGGACATGACTGAAAAATGACTCAACAACAACAAAAATAACATCGAAGTATGGACATAAATAAACAATACTAGAAGGTAGTATATCCTATATATGTAATACCTATTATGAAGATAGGAAAAAGTAATACAAAAGTACCCATTTATATTGGGCACTCTTGGTTACAATGTTTTCAAAAATATCCCTGTGAAATACACCAAAGAAAACATTTCAAGACAATTCTCACATCTACAAAATCTAGAAGCAAAAGTAATTACAAATAAATCTAAAAATGACGATACTTCAGGTAATATGGGAGAACATCTTACTGGGAAAACTCCAACTTTATAAAGGGAAGAATTGAAAGAAAATGGCACAGCTGTCAGTGGAGATGATTGAGCCATTTTTCAACACTAGAATATCCAGGGAAGAACAAAAAGAATGATATCTCTCCTTTTAAGAAACTTTTTGGCCTGATGAGAGAAGAATTGAAGCACATTCCATCCATTGACATCACGGCCACCAGGAAAACTAAGGAACCTCATGCAAGTATTATGATTCCCTTATTCCAGATAAGGAAACTCATGATCAGAGAAGATCTGTGATTGATATAGAGTCACAGGTAAAAAGTGGCAGAGGTAAGACTCCGACTTGGGTCTCTCTAAGTCTAAGGCTTTTTTCAATACAAAATATTGCCTACTTCTTTCTCCTCTCTCTTCCTTCTGCCCCTGCTCCATGCATGGTGATAGACCTACAGTTGAATTTTAATAAATATTCCCTGGTGAATTAAACATAAAATACCAGCCCAAGAAGCAGGAAATAAAACTAGCTCACCCAGTTCTACTGCTCTTGGTCAGTGAAGTGCCAGTGACTGAAAGGCACAAACTCTGACTCTATACTCAGTCCAATTTGCTCATAAAAGTGGCTGAAATAATTGGGCCACATATGGTTGCATGAGCCGTCTTAATGATCACATTACATTGGCTGTTTGTGACATGATTGATAGCTCAGGAGTCTGCCATTATAATGGCCTAAAAAAATGTACCCCAAACTAATTTGAAAACAATCCCATTCAGCCATACTGTATGACAGTGACCTAAACCTTGAGCATCTGAGTTGGTTAACTCTACCTCCTAGAACACCAGTGTGCATATTTACATCATTTTGTAAACAATAATCAAGGTGCCAGGAGAGTTTTAGATTTTTTTAAAAGATAATGGGAAAAGCTTTGAATGTTCAGCAAAAAATACATCCATGTGGCCAGCATAGATTTTTAGCCAAGTAAACCAGAATCAGCATAAGGCAAATGCTTGCATTATCTACATTTCCTCATAACTGCATGAGATAATATAAAACTGCAGGAAGTCTCAAGCAGAAAGAATAAAACTCAGTCTATTCAACTCCTGGCATCCCCTCCCTCTGCTTGCCTTAGGAAAATCCTTAAACAAATTGGGAGTTTTGCAAGCTGTGAAATAGCCAAACCTAGCACTGAACCATGCAAACTACAGGTCTAGGTTCCCATTTCCAGAAACAAAAATCAACTAGTTGGCCATGTAAAATCTGCTGGAGCTAGGGGCCAGACAGGTGAAATAATTATGGAGAAAGTAACAAGACAAAGCAATGAAGCATCAGGATTTCCCTGGGACCATCTGGTTTTGGGGACAAGAAATCTCAGTCCCTGGAGAACCTTTCCTAGGAAACAAGGTGGGTACCCTTGACCTGGGAAAATGCAGCTCCTGTGGTTTGGTTAGTTAAAGATGGCTATGGCCAGATTCCAGGCACCATGGGGAAAAAAGTGATATGTTTTTTGGGATCCAGAGATACAATGGAGCACAGTCCAGGCCATAACCCTCCTACCTTGAAGCAAAGGTTTATTTGTAGTCATGGTTGAAGACATTTATGGAAAGTTATGTCCAGCCTCTACAAACCTATAAACCTGGATCCGGTCAGCAGAGCAAACTACATTCTGAATTCACATAATGAGCTCATAGTGTCATAGATTTAGAGTTGGAAGGGAACTTAGAGGCTATCTTGTCCAACATCCTCATTTTACAGATAAGGAAACTGAGGCACAGAACAGTTAGGTGACTACCAAGGTCACACTGATTTCTGTAGAACTAAAAGAGCCTGTTATTTGTTGTATGGCTTAGTCTAGGAACTTTTTGGCTTCTGAGATGAAGGAGACATATATTACTTTATGAAATGTACTATATTCATTTCAAGTTTCAGGGTCTTTTAACTAGAAGCAGCTAGTGGTGCAGTACATAGAGCCCTGGACTTCAAGGTAGGAAGATTTGAGTTCAAATCTGATCTCAGACATTTACTAGCTGTGTAATTCTCAACAAATCACTTAACCCCTGGTTGCTTCAGTTTCCCCATTTTTAACATGGAGATAATGATAGCACAACAATAGAGTTGTTGTTAGGATCAAATGTTGTAATATTTGTACAGCACCTGGCACATAATTGGCACTTAATAAATGCTTGTGATCCCCCATTCACACTTGAGAATGAAGAAGAAAGAGGGGTTGGGCATCATATAAACAAGGGCTGTAGGTTGGACTAGAATTGAAAAATCTCTTCCGATTCTGAGATTTCATGACTGTCACATTTTCAGGAAGGGCAGTGGAAGACAAAAGACTACTAATATTGAAGGATTTTTTTAGGGAAAGAGATAGGGGAGTGATAGGGGTGAAGAATAATCCCATGATTTTATCAGTGTGAGTAGCTACCTGTAAGGAGCTTTCTCTTCCATTGTAGGGAGACTCCTTCCTTGCAACTTAGAACCTTAGAACATTCTTGGAGGTTAAGTGACTTGCCTAAGGTTACATAGCCAGAAAAGGTCTGAGGCAGGACTTGAACCTAAGTCTTCCTGCCTCTGAGGCCAACTCTATATCTAGTATGTGTACTGAAGAATTTAAAGGCATAAAAAAGTGAATAATTCAAACTCATCAAATATTTAGTAAGTATAATCTATATGCGGTGTGTAGAGGAGGACATAAAGAGGAATAAGATCTAGTCTTGCCCTCAAGGAGTTTATAATCTAAAAGGGATAATAGGACATAATACACAAATAACTAATGCAAAATATGAGGAAAGGTAGATAAGCAAGTTGTGAACAAAATACAGTATATATACAGTAGAGAAGAAGAATACTTCTGGTTGGAGGGACCAAAGACGATTTTAAGAAGAAGGTTGTATTTGCAATGAAGGATGGGTAGGATTTCATGGCGGGGGGCGGGGGGGTTGGTGGGGGAGGAGAGTAAAAAGAGGAAGAGGACATGCTAGGCTTGAGGAATGTATGAACAAAGAAAGAGATGAGGGAAAGCATAGAATGTGTCCATGAAATAGGGAATGGTCTAGGTTTAGGCAAATAATAGAGTACATCAAGGGAAGGAATATAAGAGAGTCCAAGAAAGAAAATAGAGACAAGGTATGGAAAGGCTGGAACATCAGGCTAATGAGTTTGGACTGTATTCAACAGGCAATAGGAAGTCTTAGAAAATTTCTGAGCAGTAGAGTGACCTGAAGGTTAGAAAATTAATGTGACAGCAGTATCTAGAGTGGATTTGAGGAAGAAGTCCCTAGAATTGGGTGAATGACTAAGAGGGCTATTGTAATAATTTAGATGAGGAATAGCAAGGCTCTGATTAAGAGTGGTAGCTTCGGAGATGGAAAACAAGGGGTAAATAGTCAGATATGAAACATCATGGAGGTGTTACCAATAGGACTTGTGCCAAGATGTAATGGTCACATTGGTTGAAAGCTGCAAACAGTCAAATTTAGCCTTAATGTCAGAAGAAGATTCTTAATAATTAGAGTTGTCCAAGATGGAATAGAATGCCTTGAGAGGTGATATGTTCTCCGTCTTCTTGTAGACTGAATAAATCAAGCATATTAAGGGGGGTTTTCCTTTTGGGTAGTCATTGGACCAGAAAATCATTAAATCTTCTCCCAACCCTCAAATTTTGTAGTTCCAATTGGCTATGGAAAAGAGAGAAAAAGAGTAAAAACAATCTTGATATTCCTCATGTGGAACTGGGAAATGGCACTTTTAATCAGAAGTAGAGAATTGGGGAGGAGGAGTGTATTTCAGATGATGTATTTGGTCGTACACAGCATGTAGAACTTCAGTTGTTAGCAGGGTATTCATGTAGAGATGTCAAATACTCTGTAGACCTTTGAAAAAATGATAATCTGGACCTCAGTAGAGTGGTCAGATCTTGGGATAAGAATTTGCAGAGGTAATAGATGAAGCTATAGGAGCAGACAAGTCAGCCAGGAGAAAGATTATAAAGAGAGAAGAGAAAAGGCTTGAGCAAGGAACCCTGGGAAATGCTGACATTTAGGAGATACAAAGCACAAGAGGACTCAGAGGAGACAGAAAAGACTCAAAGAGTTTTAGGAAAGTCAGAAGGGTTCAGTAGCATGGAAACCAGATTAGAGAGTTTCTATAAGATGGGAGATGGGGATAGACAACTGACAGTGTCAAATATTGCAAAGAGGTCAAGGAGACTTTTGGGACAGAGAAAGGGTAACTGGATATTGTAATAAGGAGGTCACTGGTAACCTTAGAAAGAATCATTTCAGTAGAATGGTAGGGAAGAAAGCCAAATTGTGAAGGTTTGAGAAATAAGTGGGTGGTGAGGAAATAGAGGCAGCAAGTGTAAACTACTCACTTAAGAATTTTGGCAGCAAAAGGGAGAAAAGAAATGGAATAGTAGCTTGAGGGAATTAAAGAATTATAGGATCATAGAGTCTATGAGTTGGAAGAGACCCCAGAGGCCAATTAAGGGGATGGTTTTTTCTCTTAATAATAGGGGAGACCTAAGTATATTTCTAAATATGGGATGAGTCTCTCTGTGTGTATGTGTATGTGTGTGTGTGTGCACCCGTGCACAAGCAGGGGGATAATGGAGGATGTATGAGAGGGGATCACTGAAGTCCTAGAGAACATGTGTAAGGAATATGATCAAAGTTACAAGTTGAAGGCTTAGTCTTGATAATAAGAGGGGCTACTTTTTCCAGGAAAAAAGAGAAGGATATATTAACTGAAGAGAGAGGAATGTTGAGGTCTGGAGGAGGGAAGTTGAAGAACATGCACACAGATGACTTATCTTCTTAGCAAAATGAAATTTTTTTTAAAAAGGAAAAGTTAATCTGATAGATGTGCAGAGGGACATAGAACTCAATCAATTAATCAATGTGGGCAAGTCAATTCTTTAGGCTTCATCTATCCCATCTGCAAAATGCAGGTGCTGGCCTACATGATCTCTAAACTGCTTTTTAGCTCTAACATTTTATGATTCCTTGGTTTTAAGAGAAGAGAATAATCAGATATTAAGAGTTACTCAAATCTTGGGGAAAAACAGAGCAAAATGGCAAGAGGGCAAGGAAACAGAGGATTCAAATATGGTGATGACTTATGGGATGACCACAAGGTCTTGGCTGGGTGTAGATGCAAATAAAGTCAGAATGGAGGTCATAGACTATAAAAATAGGGGGAATTTGGGAAATTGGAGTTCATGATGAATAAAGAACAAGATTAACAGGAACTTGGGAATGGATGAAGAGGAAGGATAGATAGAATATTGTGGTAAGAGAATTCAGAGTATAGAATCTCAAAGGAGATACAATCCTAGATAATGGTGAAGCCTAAAGTACAGACATGCTAGTGAGGAAATCCACTCTACTAGAGTTAAAGTGGAGAGATCAGGAAGCCAGGGTGTTACAAAGTCATTAATATTTCTGTTAACATCATGGAGACCAATGCCAGGGGACAGGATGGAGAGGAAAGTGATGAACTAGATGTTACTATCATTGTAAA
Source organism: Monodelphis domestica (assembly GCF_027887165.1). NCBI lineage: Eukaryota > Metazoa > Chordata > Mammalia > Didelphimorphia > Didelphidae > Monodelphis > Monodelphis domestica. The sequence continues at coordinate 154,687,596 of NC_077228.1, read as the reverse complement.
AGGTGGGAGAATGTCCTGAAAGTTGGCAGATGATGGAGGGGAGGAGGAGGAAAGGGCAATATAATCAAAAGGCATAAACAATAGCATGAATAATGAATTAGTCCTGGCACTCTTCACTGAAACAAAACAGATAGGATTGGTGTCACACACGCACACAAGTAAGGAATAAAGAGTCATGGGATTGTAGGATTTAGAGTTAGAAGCAACTATAGAGAACAGATAATTCAATCCCTCATTTTATCAATGAGGAAACTAAGGCCTAAAGAGGTTCATTGACCTTCCTAAAGCTGCACAGGTAGTTGGAAACAGAGCAAGGATTTAAATCCAAGGTCTCTGACTTCAGATCCAGCTGCCTCTGCTCTGCCCATCTCTGGGCATTGATTTAATCTTTTTGCTGTACTTTCTTCTCTTTCATCCTAGGCTGTCCATTTGATCTTTATGTGGTACTTTCGGGATTCCTCCAGGTTGTCTTTTCTGGGCTACCGTCCAATACTGATTTTTCCCTCTTCCCTTTCTAGTAAAGGGAATCCTTGAAAGGGGATAAGTGGCCAGTTCCCTTTCCCTCTCTTCTGTACTCCTGATAGGACAAGATTTTCCCAGTGACTGAATCAAAATGCAAAGACAGTTAGTTCATCTCAAGTTTTCATCCTATGTAGGTAGCTTCCTTGACACCACTTTCTACCTCCCTATAATGAAACGATCTTCTTTGGTTTCCTCTCCCTATATATGTTGCCCTACCTTGCTAAGAAGTAAACTCCTTGAGGGCATGGCACAGACTGTTTCTTTTAAAATCTTTGAATCCTTAGCCAATAGTGGAATACCTGACACAAAGCATTTAATGTCTTTCTTCCTTCCTTCCCTCCTTCTTTCCCTTCTTCCTTCCCTCTTTCCTTCCTTTCTTCCTTTCCTCCTTCTTTCCTTCCTTCTTTCCCTTCCTCCTTCCCTCCCTCTCTCCTTCCTTCCTTCCTTCCTTCCTTCCTTCCTTCCTTCCTTCCTTCCTTCCTTCCTTCCTTCCTTCCTTCCTTCCTTCCTTCCTTCCTTCCTTCCTTCCTTCCTTCCTTCCTTCCTTCCTTCCTTCCTTCCTTCCTTTCTTCCTTCCTCCCTTTCTTCCTTCCTTCCTCCCTTTCTTCCTTCCTTCCTCCCTTTCTTCCTTCCTTCCTCCCTTTCTTCCTTCCTTCCCTTGACTATTGTCACTTGATTCCAAGACATTAGATTGTGTTTGTGCGTTTTCTTTTCTTACTATCCATTTTGCACAGTGAGGCAGAGTTGTAATGGATAGAGAGCTGTCCTCAGTACCAGGAGGACTTGGTTTCATGTCCTACCTCTGATCCATACTGGTTTGTGATCACGGCCAAGCCACTTAGCCTCTCAATGCTCCAGGCAGCTGAGGCTTTTAAGTTACAGAGCAGTACTTGATCTCCAGTGGAATAGAAATCACTCACCAGGTGTTTCTTATACTAGCAAAATCACAGGGCTGTAACTACAACTCCAAACAAAAGAATTTTGTACCATAGGCAATTAAGTTTTTTTCCAAGTATATCTGCCTTTTCTGCTTCCTTAGATCAGAGATTTTTGACCTATTTTGTGCCATGGACTCTTTTGGCTGACTAGTGAAGCTTATGGACTCCTGAGAATAATGTTTTTAAATTCATGCAATAAAACACATACATTTTACAATTTTTTGTAATTGATTACAAATCAAACCATTTATAATGAAACACAATTGTCATCACAATGATTTTTAAAATAAGAGGTTCCCAGATCCCAGATCTTTGGCCAAGAATGTAAGCCTCACAAAGAAAGAACTAAATCTGTTTCTTTCTGATAGCCCTATAAATCAAAGTACTCTGCACTATACCTAATGGGAACTCCCCACTCCCACCCCATTTCCACATCTGTTTAATCCCAAGATAGGTCCAATGACATGAAGTCTTCCCCCATTTCACTCCCCCCAATGTAAACTGTTCCTCCTTCCTCAAATTATACCCAGAACATTGTACTTTTCATATACTTTTACATCCTGTTTTGAATTATTATTTGTGGTTTTACTACATCACTCTATCCCTCCATCACTACCCCAACAAGATTGTGAGTTCATGAAGACTAATAAATCTTGTCCCATTTATCTTTCTGTCCCTCTCAGCACCTAGTACTATGCCCTTCATCTAATGGGTACTTACTGTTTGTTGAATTGCCCACAGAATTGAAGTTGTAATACACACACACACACACACACACACACACAATACACACACAGCTGAACATGATAGTATGGACTAAAAATTAAAAATAAAAACTCTTTCAATTCAGTCAACTGAAACCAGCAAATGGATTCTCTTACACACCTCCTTCCCATTTTGAAATGGCTGCATGCTGCTGTGTATACCAATCTGATAGTCTTCTCCTTCCAAATTGCCTAGAGGATGGATAATGGAGCTCCCCTGCCGAGAAAGCTCAGGCTAGCAGGTGATTTTTCTATATTGTCAGAGAAGAGCTCTATCAATAAATCAGCATGATGAAACCCCCCAAATTATCTGGCTTCTAACATCTAATGGTTGGAGAGGAGCACACTCAACTTAGTTAAGAGACTAGGTGTTTTTATTCACCCCAACTCAGTGTCCTATTGACTTCAGATTCCCTACCTTAAAAAATAACAATGACTCCAAAAGGGGACTGAGAAGACAAATGCAGAAGTCTTTTGAAGTCATTCATTCATTCATTCATTCTACAAACACTGATTTAGAAATTTCTGAGAGCAATCCTTTTTGCAACACACTGAAGGAGATGCAAACATAAATAACACAGAACATAGAGTTTATAGTCTTATGAGGGAGATTGTACATGTCCATAAAAGATTATATTACAAATTTGAAAATAGTGAATTGACAAAAGAGGTATTTTGTTACACAGCAAAGGCAAGGGCAGGCTGTAGGGTAATGGACCAGTCTGTAAAATGCTATCTAAAGGGGGGAAAGGGTAGGCTGAAAGCCTCATTGTAATAGGAGATTCATCTGGGACACAATAGGAGGGCAGAAAGTTGGCAGTTAGGTGATGTAGTGGATAGAGTACTGGGCGTGGAGTTGGGAAAATTCATCTTCATGAATTCAAATTTTCCCTCGGACACTTACTAGCTGTGTGACCCTAGACAAGTCTCTTGACCCTGTTTGCCTTAGTTCCTTATCTATAAAATGAACTGGAGAAGGAAATGATAAACTACTTAAGTATATTTGCCAAGAAAACCCGAAACAGAGTCATGAAGAGTTGAACATGACTAAAACAAATGAAAAACAAAAATGAGAAAGTAAAGAAAATGAGATCAGGAACTGAGCCATACAGCCCATAGTGCATAGGAATCATAGCTCTTCCTTTTGAATTGTCTAAGGTACTCCCATTCCCTGGGCTTACCAAGTCTGAAACCTTGGGGTTGACTTCTACTTCTTTAGCATCTTTTGTGTCTTTCTTTTATCTCTCATTCCCACTCTTATAGAGATCCTCATTTATCACTGTTACAATGGCCTTCTAAAAGCTCCTCCCATCTATTCTCTCCACTTTCCAATTCATTCTTCCTTCTGCTGTCAGACTATTCTTCCTTATACACAGAATTAGTTTTCAGTCTTCTGCTCAACTCCCAATGCCTACCAATCAAGAAAGGCACACTCTCCTCGGTGTGACATTTAAAGCACTCCACAATCTAGGATCATCCCTACCTTTCCAACTTGATCTCATGTCACTCACCTTCATGTACTCTACATTTCAGCAAATCCGTACCTCCAAATATAGCCCATGCTTTCCTGTCTCTGCACCTTTATTCACATTGTATAGTATACCTGGAATATCCTCCCTCTCTTTAGTTTTGGAATGCTCACTAATTCTTGAAATCTCAACCCAAATTCTATCTTCTCTGTGAAGTTTTTCTTTATCGTCCCTGGTTTTAGTGACTTTCTCTTTCAAATCTCATATAAAACTGTTTTGAGCTTCTTTAATGGTCTAGAGACCTGGCCTTGGGATAAGGATGACCTGGGTTCAAGTCCTCCTTCTAATACATATTTTCTGGGCAACTGGGAGAGTCCCTTAGCCTTGCAATTTAAAAAATAATTTTCAGATTATCAGTTGCTGAGAATCTGCTAAATCACTTTGGGGGAAAGAATTTTCTCAGAGAATTCTGTACACTAATGAAATCATAGGTCTTCTCCTTATTTCTTTTAATTTTGAATTATGGTTATGTGGGTTTATATAGTATCCTTTCATTTCATCGTAAGTTCCATGAAGGCAGGGACTATGTTTTATCTAAAAATGAAATTCTTTATTGCTTAACAGAGTACAACAGAGTAACTTTTCAATAAACACTGAGTAGATGACTATTGGATGGAAGCAGTTCTTAAACACAAATATAGCCTCAGCCTGTGTTTCTGTTGATCATTGACTCCAGCACACAGTAGGAGCTTAATCAATGCTGATTTTAAATTCTTCAGTGGATATTATTAACCCAATAGTAAAACTATAAGCTTATAGAGTTAAAAATGAGTCTATAGATCATCTTTTCCAATAATTTCATTTTATAGATGAGAAAACTGAGGCACCCAGATATTAAATGTTGTGTCCAGGGTTACAAAAGCTCTGAGTGTTAGAACCTGCATTTAAATTGGTCAGAATTAAGTTCCCTAACTTTGAATCCAGGCTACTTTTGCCACTAGACCACACTGCCATAAGTCCAGTGTTACTGATCTTTCCTGATGTTATCCCATCATAACCTTTACAACTCTGCTTAGCCTGTCCACCACAGGATAGACTAAAGATGAAAGAAAGTGAAATAGATCAATTTTTTCAGTTGCATTCTTGTAGTGCTGGGAAAAGGTAGGGAACAAATTTAAGGATTTTCCATGGGATTTTAATTTACCTCCTCCATCCCTTTGCCCCATAAGCAGAAATCACTCTTGTAGAAAGTAAGAAAACATTTCATTTTTAAAGCATCTATTATGTGCCAAGCACTGTGCTACAAACTTTACAAATATTATCTCATTTAATCCTCATAACAACCCTGGGAGGTAGGTGTTATTACTATTTCCCATTTTACAGTTGAAGAAACTGAAGCAGAAAGAGGTTAAGTGACTTGTCTTGGGTCACCCAACTAATAATTGACTACAGCCATATTTGAACCCAGGCCTTCCTGACTCTAGGCTTGGGGCTCTATCCACCAAGACACCTATCTGCCTTATAACAAATAGACATAGTAAAACAAGACAGCATATTGCACAAGTTTAACTGAGAGTTGGATGTATTTTCACTTTTAGGACAGCTTATTACTGCCAACATTCTTTAATTTCCTACAAATTGGATGCAAAACAGGTTGAGCTGAAGTCATTCCATTACACATGCACTCACACGAGGAGTCCTTTATATGACAGCATGCATACCTAATAAATCTTTAAAAGGGATGTATGCCATAGGAATTATCATCTAGATTATCATTTTTTCTTTAAATCCTTACCTTCCATCTTACAATCAATACTATGTATTGGTTCCATGGCAGAAGAACAGTAAGGGCTAGGCAATGGGGGTTAAGTGACTTGCCCAGGGTCACACAGCTAGGAAGAATCTGAGGCCATATTTGAACCCAGGACCACCCATTTCTATGCCTGGCTTTCAATCATCTAGATTCTTTAAGACACCCAAAGTCTGTGACAATGACAACCAATTTCATCCATAGAAGTATTGCAAAGACTGATTATCATCATTATCCTTCGTTTTTTAAAAGGACCAATGCCATCATGGCGGTGGGGTGGTATTTTCACTTGTGTATGAATTGGATTTAAATGAGGCAGAGTTGCACAAAGTCATCAGCCTCACTCTTTCTCCAGAGTCATTGAAGTCCAGGGACAAGACAAAAGTCAAGATGACTGGCAATGGCCTAAAATGCAGTGGATGACCTTGGCATTTTTAATATTGGACCAAGTGCTAAGCTCTCCACAGTGTCTACTTTAGCTGGCTTTACAGCCCCTGGAACAAATTGTTCTTATCTGTCAGTTTTGTTAGGGACAGTGTTCACACGCTTGGGGTAGACAAGCTCCATAACTCACCAATGGGTCTGAGGTCTGTTGACTACCCTCAACCAGGTTTAGCCCATCTGTTGAGACAGTTGGACCAGAGTTATGGCCATTGTGCATACTACAACTTCTTGGAGCCACAAGTGAGAGTTGGGTTTTCAATGGTGGATGAGCAGTCCTCAGGGCTTGGTAAGCTCTCATAATAGAGGCACTAGTCCTCCTGAATACCTCACACACTCCAGGAAGGCTGATATTACAAAGACTGACAACCACATCAAGGTCAAAAAGTCTTCAGAGTAATCTCTTCAACAAATATCAGCTCTTCAGGGACCATTCAACAGCTTTATCAGGCCTCTTTTAGGTAAGAAGCCATAGGCTACCTCAAATATATATATATATATATATATATATATATATATATATATATATACTAAATAATGAAATTCTTCTCCTCAAAACCTGGATCTTTAGTTTTGTACAAAAAAAGGTTAGTATAATATTTTTAGCTTGTTTATGTCTACCTCTGTAGAAAGAACTGGTAAGCAAGATCTATCTATCTATCTATCTATCTATCTATCTATCTATCTATCTATCCTTTTGTCAGATAATGCCTTCTCTAATGTGGAGAGGGGAAGAAAGAAGGAAATTACATGGGTATTTTAATATAACAAATAAATAAATACATTTTAATGAAAAAAATGTACAGAAGGGAAAGAATTTGAAGGTTTATTTACTATCTTTTAACACAGACATAGCTGAATAAAGGCCCTCTTTCCCAATCTTTTAGCCATTAAATTCTCTTTACCTGTTAAATTGAGTTTTTTAAGATGAAAGGGAAAAAATGTTTCCTGGTCTTCCTTTTGATCCCTTCTTCCCCCACAAACCAACTAATCTTAACCAAGTTCTCACCTCTAAGCAAGTCTCTCAAATCATCCTCAGTTTAGCTTTAGAAATGGAGGCAGGAGAGAGATGAGGATACATAAGGAAAAAGGAAGAAGGAAAGATAAGAGATAAAAGTAAAGGAAGGGAAGAAAAAGATTCTAAAGCACTTTATCTGCTCAGGAGTGGGGGGAGGGGGAGTAAAAGCTGGTGAGCAGGACTGGAATGACATTTATGCCTCTTTTCAGCCATTGCAAGCATGGATTGCAAACACTGACTGAAACATGGGAGATTCTTTTACCTATACAAGCAACATGAAGCCAGCCCCTCCCATTTTAAGAAGAACTTCTGTGATAGAGGCTGGAGAAAGAGAGAACTTGTAAACCAAGATGAGAAAAGAGACAAGAAGATCCACTCTCCATTGAGTCTCCTGGAGCCAGATGGTAGAAATGATTTCTTCCTATCCCTTGAGTGTTAAACTTTCTCTTTAATGTTTTCTTGACACTTCTTCCTTTTTTTTTCATATTACTGTCACTTTTCCATGACTCTCTTTTCTCTTCCTTAGTCAAGTAAAAAATTTCTACCCATTGCTCTTATTAATCTGAAAAATATGGTAATTCTATGTCTAATCTCACCTTTTTGCAAAGAAGCAAAAGACATTATTTACCATCAGGATTGAGCAACCCTTCCAGATGTCTGAAAGTTCTCTGTTTCTCCAAAGCCCATAGACAAGGGATGCAGTTTGGGGAAGCAGATAGATGGGGATTTGTCTCTGGGGAAAAAAGCCTCCACTATCCCTTTGCCCGGGGAACAGAATTCTCCCTTATAGAACGTAAGTAAACAACCAATCATTAAGTCCCTATTATGTTCCAAACATTGTGCTACACACTTTATACATATTATCTCATTTAATCCTAAAGCATCCCTCTTGTTGCGATTGTCTCCTCTCCTTCCTATTAGAACTCCTGGCTTTGTTACAGTATCACTAATGGGTTAGTATCTGTTTCCAGAGTTAAATAGATGGGAAGCTAGAAATCAAAAGAGAACAAAGAGAGAAGAGGGAGGAAGAGAGAAAGAGAGAAAATGAGAGAGAGAGAAAGAGAGAGACAGACAGACAGAGACAGAGAGAGACAGAGAGGGAGAGGAGGGAGAGAGAAGGAGGAGAAAGGAGAGAGAGGGAAGGAGAGGTAGAGGGGAGTGAAAAAGAGAGAGGGAGGGGGAGACAGAGAGAAGGGGAGGGAGAGAGGGGAGAAAGAGAGAGAGGGAGGAGATGGAGAGAGAGGGCGACAGAAAGAGAGGGAGGGAGGAATAGAGGGAGGGAGAGAGACAAACACAGACTGAGACAAACAGGCACAGATGTGAATTACTGGGTAAAGCTGAGTGGCCCCCCTACTGAGCATGTTGCCATGACAACACACACTGGCTATGGACGACTTTGGGGAGGGGGTGCAAAGACAGGAAGAAAAGCCTTGCAGGAAAACAGCACTGTGACTCTGGCCCCTGTCTTTTTTGGTATTTCTGGAAGCATCATGTTCGCAGTAGCATTGTCTCCCTACTGCTGCTCCCAGTCTCTGTCCCCACCTTCTCAGCATGCAGGAGGCACGTCTGAAGGAACTACTCTCTGTCATACTGCTTGCCAAGCCTGCACAAATCTCCCTCACCTCGTTTTCTAGGCTGCCGCCCTCCCATCATTCAGGGCCTTCCATCTCCAAGCCTGTCTCTCTCTCTCTCTCTTTTTTCAGTCTCACAGGTAGAGGCAACAGTGTTGAACTCTCTCCCCAAACACTTAGAATTTCTTAGACATATATAGTAAAGGACATCTCCATGACATGCATTCAATCAATCAATCAATCCATGGAGAAACCATCCTTGCATGCCTACTGTATTCTAGACACAGTGAATGTAAACACAATAATGACAGTCCCTTCCCTCGGGGAGCTTCTATTCTATTGGGGGAGACAGTTTACACATTTGTTTTTTAACCAAATCTGGAGATTAAGGGGCAGAATTGATGGAATCTGGGTTGGAGGGAGTACCCCATAATACCGAAATCATAGAGCTGGGTATTGGAGCTGGGATTTCACTGGTGGAAAGAATTCCCAGGTGAAGACATTCCCTCTACCAATTCGATGCACAATCGCTAAATAAAGTAATTTTGAGGGAGGGGGTTCTAGTGGCTGGAGGGACCATGTAGAAGATAGTGCCTGAGTTGAATTTTAAAGGAAATAGGATCCTAAGAGACCCAAGTATAAAGGGACCTAGGAGACAGCCTTTGCAGTCACTGAGGTAGGAAGTGGAATGTCAATCAGTGAACATTTTGGTGCTTATTATGTTCCAGGCACATAAGGTACTAAGCACCAGGCATACCAAGACTCGAGTAGAACAGTCCTGGAATATATTTCAGTAGTTAACCTTCTGTCTAGAGCGTGGATTTGGTTGATGTATTTAGTTTACACTAATCATTTTACACTAACTGTGGTGTAGACCCTGGGTTTTGGAAGGCTGTTGGGCAGAGCACAAACTCTGATAGCACCTACCAAGCTGGAAGGGCGAGCACTGACTGGCCTGGTGACAGGCAATGCCAATCACTGGAGAGCCAGCCTGGCTTCATTTGGAGAATCCCTTTATCAGCAGGACTGGCCACTGGGTAATGACTTCTTTGGCTATGGTAACTTACTCACCTGTCTTCTTTTTTTTTTTAAATAATATTTTATTTGATCATTTCCAAGCATTATTCATTAAAGACAAAGATCATTTTCTTTTCCTCCCCCCCCCCCGCCCCCCATAGCCGACATGTGATTCCACTGGGTGTCACATGTGTTCTTGATTCGAACCCATTTCTATGTTGTCAATATTTGCATTAGAGTTTCGTTTAGAGTCTCTCCTCTGTCATGTCCCCTCAACCGCTGTAGTCAGGCAGTTGCTTTTCCTCGGTGCTCACCTGTCTTCTAAGGAGAGTCTGGAACACCTGTGCATGGTGAAAGGCAGGTAGTCAACCCTTTCTGCTTCCTCCTTTTGGGAGGGGATAGGTTTAATGTCATCTAAGGCCTCCACTTCTACTCAGCCCCCTTTCCTGTCTCACATCAGTGGCTGGAGGTTTAATTAGCCATACCCTGTTACAACAGCTTGCTCACTTTTAGCAAAGAGGCAATGTAATGGCCCTCGGCTCCACCATAGGCGCTTTATCTGCTGTTTTATGGAGTTTATACCAGTCAAAAAGTACAATTAAAATAGCACAGAGTGTTCCATAAGGAAAATTTCCTAACATTCTAACATAGGCTTGGCTCTCTGTTCTAATTTAAATTTTGTTTATCTCTAGCTAATCCCTGGCCTCTTTATGTGTGAGGCAAAAATCAGAATGTAGGCAACCTTTATGTAAAAGAGTCTATTACAGTAGCTGGTATTTAATGGGCATGAAGAGAGAGATAGAGAGAGTTGGAGAAAAGAACAGTTCCCTATCCTTATATTTTCCCCTGGTTAAACATTTGCTATACTTAGCAGATTGACTGGGATACATCTGGCAAAGTCCAAATTCTGGAAAGCTCTTTAATGATTTTGGAGAGTTTCAAACATTGTCCTTTCCCAGTGCCTTCCCTAGCACCTTATTACTAAAGAGAATCAGGAAGAATCTCTGTGGCCCATTTCCTAAACAAATCTGGAGATTAAGGGACAGAATTGCTGTGACCTTGGTTTGGGGCTGGGGAGCATCTATACTACTGAAATTATAGGAAGAAGGATTAAAGCTGTGATCATTGGTCTAAAGAATTCCCAGGCAAAGAATTTCCCTCTACCAATTTCAAAAAGTTTGGCAGCTTTTCTTCAATGTATAGTCTTAGAGAATTATCTTGAACACCAAGAGGCTATATCCTACTCAAAGAAATACAACCAGACTGTGTGGAAGGCAAGTGTTGAATTCAGAGCTTCCGAGCATCACTCTGCCACACTTATTCGAATGGTGTACACTTGAAATCTTGTATATCCAAGTGTGTGGTGCTCTTAGGCTAGGGACATTATCTTCTCCTCATTCTGAATCCTCAACCCATTTTAAGGAGTGCATTCCCATGGAAAAAAATGTCACAAACTAGACTGGGTACATTTCTAGAATGCCACATGGCAAGGCCAACTGTAAAGGCATGGCAGGTCAAATGGGACCTATTCTTCCCAAGCACAAGATGTACAAAACTGATTGTACTTTTAGAATAATAGGGCTCTTTTTAGCACTTTGTGAGTGCATGCTATGTCAATTATGCTTATCTTTGTTTTTCTCATTCAAAATAAAACCCTCCACTGAAGATAGGTGGAGGAGTATGGCAAGCATTCTTTGGTGGATTCTATAGATACTAGTATTTCTTGCCTCATAGAATAGATGTGGTTTAGGGAAGCTGATTATAAAGCAAATTTATATAAACTAAATCCCATCTTCCCAATGATTTCCTTTTTTAAATGGTAGAGAGGAGGCAGCTGAGTAGCTCAGTGGATTGAGAACCAGCCCTAGAGATGGGAGGTCCTGGGTTCAAATCTGTTAAGATACTTCCTAGCTGCTTGACCTAGGGCAAATCATTTAACTCCCATTGCCTAGCCCCTACCATTCTTCTGCCTTGGAACGAACACGCAATATTGATTCTAAGATAGAAGGTAAGGCTTTAAAAATAAAATGGTAGGGAAAGTCTCTTAACTTCCCTGAGCCTCAATTTCCTCATCTATAAAATGGAGATAATAAGATCTGCGTCATAGGGTTGATGTGGGGATCAAAATTAAGGAAATTATGTAAAATACTCTGCAAACCTGAGAGTGCTATATAAACATGAGCAATCATTATTCACAGGTCCAGGGACACTTCCAGGCCAGAATGAGGTGTCAGAGGGATACTGGTACCCAATGTCTAGCAATTGGTAAATGGCCTTCTAGAATTTGATCATGGTAGTTAACAAGACAGACTTCTGAGTACAGGCAAAAAGACTGATGGCTATTGACAAGATAGCCAGGAAAATGAAAAAGAGCCATGGAAATACACTCATATATCATCAGTCCATGAATAAAAAGCTCTGTGCCAAGGAATTTAGTCAAAGAAAGAAGCAAAGGAACTAAAGGAATGGATCAGTGGGGTGTATGATGGAATGGAGCTGGAGAGTGAGGAAAAAACTGAGAAATCATGAAGAGCAGTTGAATGCAGAGGCATGGAAATTAGAGGAGAATAAGTAGGATGGCAGGACAAAAGAACTGAGCAAATCAGATACTTCCTAGCTGTGTGACCCTGGGCAAGTCACTTAACTCCCATTGTCTCACCCTTACCACTATTCTGCCTTAGAAAACAGTATTGATTCTAAGATGGAAGGGAAGGGTTTTTTAAAAAATTTAAGTTTAAAATAAAAAAAAAAGAACTGGTCAGAGGCAGAGATGGGACAAAATCAATATTCACAGACAAGAAGTCAGATGAAAAAAATGATACAAATTTGTTGTTTTCAGAAGTAGGAGCCTTTTGTTAGGTCCCTGTAGAAAGGTGATCATACCTCCTTTGGATTCTTAAGGGACCAATGGTCTGTTAGTTTCCATGGCATGGCAGAGGAGGGAGGAGGGTATGAGGCTGCCAGTTTGCTTCTTCTCAGATTGGGAAGGCTTTGTACATAAAATGGAATCATATTTTTTTTCATTTTATTTTATTTTTTTAAATAATATTTTATTTGATCATTTCCAAGCATTATTCATTAAAGAAAAAGATCATTTTCTTTTCCTCCCCCCCACCCTGATAGCCGACGCGCGATTCCACTGGGTGTCACATGTGTTCTTGATTCGAACCCATTGCCATGTTGTTAATATTTGCATTAGAGTTTCGTTTAGAGTCTCTCCTCTGTCATGTCCCCTCAACCGCTGTAGTCAGGCAGTTGCTTTTCCTCGGTGTTTCTACTCCCACAGTTTATCCTCTGCTTATGAATGGTGTTTTTTCTCCTAGATCCCTGCGGATTGTTCAGGGACATTACACCACCATTAATGGAGAAGTCCATTACATTCGATTATACCACAGTGTATTAGTCTCTGTGTACAATGTTCTCCTGGTTCTGCTCCTCTCACTCTGCATCACTTCCTGGAGGTTGTTCCAGTCTCCATGGAACTCCTCCACTTTATTATTCCTTTTAGCACAATAGTATTCCATCATCAACATATACCACAATTTGCTCAGCCATTCCCCAATTGATGGGCATCCCCTTGTTTTCCAGTTTTTGGCCACCACAAAGAGCGCAGCTATGAATATTTTTGTACAAGTCTTTTTGTCCATTATCTCTTTGGGGGTACAGACCCAGCAGTGCTATGGCTGGATCAAAGGGTAGGCATTCTTTTGTCGCCTTTAGGGCATAGTTCCAAATTGCCCTCCAGAATGGTTGGATCAGTTCACAACTCCACCAGCAATGAATTAATGTCCCTACTTTGCCCCATCCCCTCCAGCATTCATTACTTTCCTTTGCTATCATGCTAGCCAATCTGCTTGGTGTGAGGTGATACCTCAGAATTGTTTTGATTTGCATCTCTCTGATTATAAGAGATTTAGAACACTTCTTCATGTGCTTATTAATAGTTTTGATTTCTTTATCTGAGAACTGCCTATCCATGTCCCTTGCCTATTTATCAATTGGAGAATGGCTTGATTTTTGGTACAATTGATTTAGCTCTTTATAAATATGAGTAATTAAACCTTTGTCAGAGGTTTCTATGAATATTTTTTCCCAATTTGTTGTTTCCCTTCTGATTTTAGTTACATTGGTTTTGTTTGTACAAAAGCTTTTTAATTTGATGTAGTCAAAATTATTTATTTTACATTTTGTGATTCTTTCTATGTCTTGCTTGTAGTCTTTCCCCTCCCAAAGGTCTGACATGTATACTATTCTGTGTTTACCCAATTTACTTATGGTTTCCTTCTTTATGTTTAAGTCATTCACCCATTTTGAATTTATCTTGGTGTAGGGTGTGAGGTGTTGATCTATTCCTAATCTTTCCCATACTGTCTTCCAATTTTCCCAGCAGTTTTTATCGAATAGTGGATTTTTGTCCCAAAAGCTGGGATCTTTGGGTTTATCGTATACTGTCTTGCTTTTGTCCCAAAAGCTGGGATCTTTGGGTTTATCGTATACTGTCTTGCTGAGGTTGCTTTCCCCCAGTCTATTCCACTGATCTTCCTTTCTGTCTCTTAACCAGTACCAAATTGTTTTTATGACTGCTGCTTTGTAATATAGTTTAAGGTCTGGGACTGCAAGGCCCCCCTCATTTGTGTTTTTTTTTCATTATTTCCCTGGATATCCTTGATCTTTTGTTATTCCAAATGAACTTTGTTATGGTTTTTTTCTAAATCAGTAAAGAAATATTTTGGGAGTTCAATGGGTATGGCACTAAATAGATAAATAAGATTGGTTAGGATGGTCATTTTTATTATATTGGCTCATTCTATCCATGAGCAGTTAATGTTTTTCCAATTGCTCAAGTCTAGTTTTAGTTGTGTGAAGAGTGTTTTGTAGTTGTGTTCATATAGTTCCTGTGTTTGTCTCGGGAGATAGATTCCTAGGTATTTTATTTTGTCTAAGGTGGTTTTGAATGGGATTTCTCTTTCTAGTTTTTGCTGCTGAGCTGTGTTGGAGATATATAGAAAAGCTGATGACTTATGTGGGTTTATTTTGTATCCTGCAACTTTGCTAAAGTTGTTGATTATTTCAATTAGCTTTTTGGTTGAATCTCTAGGATTCTTTAAGTAGACCATCATGTCATCTGCAAAGAGTGATAACTTGGTCTCCTCCTTGCTTATTTTGATGCCTTCAATTTCTTTTTCTTCTCTAATTACTACTGCTAGTGTTTCTAGTACAATGTCAAATAGTAGAGGTGATAATGGGCATCCTTGTTTCACTCCTGATCTTATTGGGAATGCATCTAGTTTATCCCCATTGCAGATGATATTAGCTGATGGTTTTAGATATATACTGTTTATTATTTTTAGGAAAGACCCTTCTATTCCTATGCTTTCTAGTGTTTTTAATAGGAATTGGTGTTGTATTTTATCAAAGGCTTTTTCTGCGTCTATTGAGATAATCATATGATTCTTGTTGGTTTGTTTATTGATGTGGTCAATTATGTGGATGGTTTTCCTAATATTGAACCAGCCCTGCATCCCTGATATAAATCCTACTTGATCATGGTGGATGACCCTTCTGATCACTTGCTAGAGTCTTTTTGCTAGTATCTTATTTATGATTTTTGCATCTATATTCATTAGGGAGATTGGTCTATAGTTTTCTTTCTCTGTTTTTGACCTGCCTGGTTTTGGAATCAGTACCATGTTTGTGTCATAAAAGGAGTTTGGTAGAACTCCCTCTTTGCTTATTATGTCAAATAATTTGTATAGTATTGGGATTAACTGTTCTCTGAATGCTTGATAGAATTCACTGGTGAATCCATCAGGCCCTGGGGATTTTTCTTAGGAAGTTCTTTGATGGCTTGTTGGATTTCATTTTCTGATATGGGATTATTTAAGAATTCTATTTCTTCTTCTGTTAGTCTAGGCAGTTTGTATTTTTGTATATATTCATCCATATCACCTAAATAGGTGTATTTATTGCCATATAATTGGGCAAAATAATTTCTAATGATTGCCTTAATTTCCTCTTCATCGGAGGTGCTGTCCCCCTTTTCATCTTTGATGCTGGTTGATTTGCTTTTCTTCCTTTATTTTTTTAATTAGATTGACCAGTACTTTGTCTATTTTGTTTGTTTTTTCAAAGTACTAGCTTCTTGTCTTATTTATTAAATCAATAATTCTATCACTTTTGATTTTATTAATTTCTCCCTTAATTTTTAGGATTTCTAGTTTGGTTTTCTGCTGGGGGTTTTTAATTTGATTGCTTTTGAGTTTTTTATTTGCATTTCCAATTGATTAATCTCTGCTCTCCCTAGTTTGTTAATATATGCACTCAGGGATATGAATTTACCTCTGATTACCGCTTTTGCTGTATCCCAAAAGGTTTGAAAGGATGTCTCACCATTGTCATTTTCCTCGATAAAATTATTAATTGTTTCTATGATTTCTTCTTTAACTAAACGATTTTGGAGTATCATATTGTTTAATTTCCAATTAGTTTTTGATTTGGCTTTCCATGTACCTTTACTGATCATTATTTTTATTGCCTTGTGATCTGAGAAGGCTGCATTTATTATTTCTGCTTTTCTGCATTTGTGTGCTATGTTTCTGTGACCTAATGTATAGTCAATCTTTGTGAATGTGCCATGTGGTGCTGAGAAGAAGGTGTATTCCTTTTTATCCCTATTTATTTTTCTCCATATGTCTATTAATTCTAATTTTTCTAAGATTTCATTCACTTCTTTTACCTCTTTCTTATTTATTTTTTGATTTGATTTATCTAAATTTGATAATGGTTGGTTTAAGTCTCCCACTAATATGGTTTTACTGTCTATTTCTTCCTTCAATTCTCCTAGTTTCTCCATTAGAAATTTGGGTGCTATATTATTTGGTGCATACATTTTGATTAGTGATATTTCCTCATTATCTAAAGTCCCTTTTAACAAAATATAATTACCTTCCCTATCCCTTTTGATCACGTCTATTTTTGCTTTGGCTTTATCAGATATCATGATTACCACTCCTGCCTTCTTTCTGTCAGTTGAGGCCCAGAAGGTCTTACTCCATCCTTTAATTCTGACCTTGTGGGTGTCAACCCGCCTCATGTGTGTTTCTTGAAGACAACATATGGTAGGGTTTTGGATTCTAATCCATTCTGCTATTCATCTACCTTTTATGGGTGAGTTCATCCCATTCACGTTCAAAGTTATGATTGTCATTTGTGGATTCCCTGGCATTTTGATATCCTTCCCTAAATCTAACCTTTTCTTCTTCGGCTCTACCTTTTAGTCCAGTGATTTACTTTGAATCAGTCCCCCTTGTCCCCTCCCTTGATATGTTTCCCTTTTTAGTCCCTCCCTTTTTGTTCCCTCCCCTTCCCCCCCTCTCTTTCCCTTCCCTTTTGTTTTCCCTCTCCCCCTCCCCCCCTTGGTTTTCCCTTCTCCCTACCCTTGTTGGGTAAGATAGAATTCAAGATCCCAGTGGATCTGGATGCTTTTCCCTCTCAGAGTTGATTTCCTTGAGAGTAAGGTTTAAGTAATAACTCTCTTCCTCTCCTTCTTATAGGAGTTTTCTTCCCCTCCCCTTCCCATGTGAATCTTTATGTGAGAACAATTATTCTATTTGGTCTTTCTTTTCCCCCTATTTACACATTACATTTTCCCCACATGTTAGTATACATAGATTGATATAAATGTAGTCCTTATAGAAGAGAGTTTGAGTAAAAGAAGAAGATAACATTTTTCTCCTTTTCCCTTTCCTTCATATTTACCTTTTCAGGTATTCCATGCTCTTTGATTTTCAATATCGAACTTTCCACAGAGCTCTGTTCTTTTCATTGCAAAAAGTTGGAAATCTTCTATTTTGTTGAATGCCCATACTTTCCCTTGGAAGTATATAGTCAGTTTTGCTGGATAGCTGATTCTTGGTTGAAGACCCAGCTCTCTTGCCTTTCTGAAGATCATGTTCCATGCCTTACGATCATTTAGAGTAGATCTTGCAAGGTCTTGTGTAACCCTGATTGGCATTCCTTTATATCTAAATTGTCTTTTTCTGGCTTCTTTTAGGATTTTTTCTTCTGTTTGAGAGTTTTGGAATTTGGCAATTACATTCCTGGGAGTTGTCTTTTGGGGGTTTAGTGTAGAGGGTATTCTGTGAGCTCTGTCAGTGGCTGTATTGCCCCCTTGTTCTAGAATCTCTGGGCAATTTTCTTTGATTATATCTTGTATTACGATGTTGAGTTTGGTGTTTATTTCTGACTTTTCTGGAAGTCCAATTATTCTTAAATTATCTCTTCTCCCTCTATTTTCCAGATCTGTCATTTTGTCAGTGAGATATTTTATGTTATCTTCTAATTTCTTGGTATTTTGGCTTTGCTTTATTAGTTCTTGCTTTAAAGCCTGGTTTTCTTTTTCAGTTTGGTCAAACTGGTTTTGTAGATGCGTGAATTTCTTTTGCATTATTTCCCACTTTTCCTCCCAGAAGGCTTCCATCTTTTTGATCATTTCAGATTCAAAATCTTCATGGGTTTGTGGAGAGTTTCCATTTCCTTTGGAAGGTTTTGGAGCATTTGCTTGTGTTTCCTCTTCTATCTCCTCTGTGTTTTGTATTTTTGCTCCATAAAATGTGTCCAAAGTTGCTCCCTTCTTCTTGTTTCTTTTTGGGGGGGGGGGGGGCTTTTGTGCTTCTGTGGAGTTTGCCATCTCTATCTGAGTGGGGAGGACTAGCTTTTCTTATCTCTGTCTGGCGTTCAGAGGTTTTAGCCCTAGGCAGATTGTCAGTTCTATGTAGTTGTTGTTCTGTCTTCCCAGGGAAGCCAGGAATTGCTGGTGTGTCCCTGTTACTGCCCTCCTCTCCTTGGCACCCTCCAGATACTTCTCCGTTGCCTTACTTCCAACCTCTAAGCCTGGCTTGGCCCTTGTTTCTGTGCCTTAGCCGGCCAGTGCCAGCACTCTGCAGGGGGAGGGGCTGCGGCTTCCAGGAGCTCCGAAGGCTCCTGATGAGATTAGCTTTTCCCTGGGTTGAACTGAGTATGCCTTGAGGCAGGGACTTTTTTTGTGAGACTCGGATGGAAGGATCCAGCCATGGGGTTACAAGCTCCCCTGTCTCTCTCTATTTCCCTGCTGTCTGGGTGCCCCCTCAACTGGGTCAGGTTGTTTTCAGGGTGTGGCCTTCAGAATAGCCGGCTCCTGAGGCCCTTTTGCCAGCCCTGAGGGTTGCTGTTGTTCCAGACGACCCTGCTCTTTGAGGAGGAGGGGCTGCAGCTTCCTGGAGCTCCGAGGGCTCCTCCCAGGGGGTTACAAGCTCCCCCATCTCTCTCCGTTTCCCTGCTGTCTGGGTGCCCCCTTGACTGGGTCAGGTTGTTTTCAGGAAGCGGCCTTCAGATTAGCCGGCCATGGGGCTCTGAGGTTGCCTCCGCTGCCTCGGACTCGGCGCTCTGGGTTGGGGGGAATGGGTCCTAGGACCTTCCTTCTGCCTACCCCTTAGGTCCAAGTGGTCTCGGGTTCTGGCTTTTGGGGGGGGGCATACCTTTTGATCCAGGTCCAGGTCTAGGAGAAGGACTCCCGGGGTCTATGCTGTTGATCGTTTTGAATTTCAGTGCCCTAGGAGCATATAGTTTGAGTTTGGTAGGGAAGGGTGTCAGGAGATCCGAACTTTAGCTTTCTCTAAGCCGCCATCTTGACTGGAAGTGGAATCCTATTTAATTTAAATGAAGGAAAAGAAAGAATCTGATGAGCAGGGAGTGAAATGTGTGAGCCCATTATAATACAGACATAACTGAACCAGAATTGAATTTATCTATCAGATGGATAGCACCATATACATGCAATTCCCTAGGATAAAACACTTTGGGATAGACAGATACCCTGTCACATTCACTGACACGTTGTAATCTTCCTTCTGTGCTACTTTTCTGACCTTATTTGATGCAGTCTTTCCCCCTTCTAAATACTTTCCTCCCCAACCTGATCCTGCTACTCCAATAGATCAGTCAATCAATAAGAATTTGTTAATGTATAGACACTGTGTAAGATGATGAAGATCTATGTTCTAGGTACTATTCTAGATGACAAGCATACAACTACAAAAGGAAGGATGTCCTTAACCTCAAGGAATTTTCATTCTACTGGGTGATACTCTACATTACTAGATAAATAAACACAGTAGGTGTATGCAGGAGTGCATGAATGTATATGTGTATTCCCAAAAGCTGGATGAATATGACAAACAATCCTTGCCAGCTTATATAGATGCTGGTATTTCTATAAAGTAATCTGGTAGGTGAAAAATCCTAACAACTGGGATAATTAGAGAAGGCCTTTAAACATTTACCTTCTCTCTTAGGATCAAGACTAAATATTCGTTCTAAATTAGTAGGGTGATAAGGACTAAGCGATTGGGATTAAGTGCCTTGCCCAGGTCACACAGATGGGAAGTACTAAGGCCAGATCTGAACTCAAAGCCTGGTGCTCTATCCACTATGCTACACAGTTGCTTGAAGGTGGCACATGTTGCAATCTTGATCGGTCTGGAAGGAAACGAGGAAAGAAAAGGGTAAGAAAGAGATCAGAATCTTCAATGAAAACTCTTGGAAAGGAAGTAGAATCTACAAAAAACAAAGATGAGAAGGCAGAGCAGTATTTCAGGCCCAAGGAACAATGTGAGCAAAAGCACAGAGGTTGGAATGTATAAGAGGATAATAACAATTTGTCCATTTTGGCTAGTCTATAAAGTACACATGGGGCTCTTATGTGTAATCAGCCTAGGAAGAACTGCTGGACTCAGATAAATGAAATGTCAAAGAGAGGAGTTTGAATATTATTGTGGAAGCTGTAGGCAGGCACAAAAACATCTTGAAAAGGAAGGTGATACAATCAGACCTGTGCTTTAGGAAAATGGTGTCCATGGATGAACAGTCATAGAGAGAAGAGACTGGAGACAGGGAGACCAACTGAGATACTACAGGTGAAAGATAAAAAGAATTTGAAATAGAGTGGGTTGTGGTATGAAAAGAAAAAAAGGGACAGATATGAGGGATGTTGAGAATGTCAATCAACAAGATCAGCTGGCTATGGGATGCTAAGTAAGAGTGAATGGCCAAGGATAATAGTTTTGAGATTGCAGCTTGGGTGACTGAAAAATTGACACTACCAATAGAAGTCGTGAAGTTAGGAGGACTAGGTTTAGGGGGGAAAGAGAATGAATTGTCTTTTGAACTTGCTGAATTTGAGATGCCTATAGAAAAATGAGGTTGAGATGTGCAGTAAACAGTTGGTGATATAAGACTTGAGCTCAGGAGACAGGTGAAGGGCTCTAGGTCTGGGATATCTCTAGGTCTAGGATATCTCTAGGTCTGGGATATCTGTCTGTCTGTCTATCTATCTATCTATCTATCTATCTATCTATCTATCTATCTATCTCTCTGTCTGTCTGTCTGTCTATCTATTCATTCATCTACCTATAAATCTCTGTCTGTCTGTCTGTCTGTCTATCTATCTATCTATCTATCTATCTATCTATCTAAACTATGGTAGCTGCTGAAATCACCAAGAGATATGTAGGAAGAAATGATGAGGTGGTTTATGACAGAGTACTAAGGTACACCCACCCCATAAAATTTAAAGGCTTTGTTGATGCTGCTGCAAAGGAGACCAATAAGAATTGACCAAACTCAAAAGAGAATAATGATTGAACCATGCCACAAAAATCTAGTGAGAATATGGTATCCAGGAGGAGGTGGTTAATAGTGTCAAATGATGCAGGGAGGTCAAAAAGGATGTGTTACTAAGAAAAAGCCATTGGATTTAGCAATAAAGATATTATTGATAACCTTTGGAAAGAGTAATTTTAGTTGAGAGTTGAGGATGAAATCTAGATAGCAAGAAGCTGAGAATTGAGTGGGGAGGTGATAGAGTAAGGCAAAGAGTGTAGATATGGAGTTGGGATTTGAGAGGAGAGGTTTAAGAGGGGATGGTTGGGTCAAGTAAAGGACACATGAGGGCTGAATATATATGGATATCTTGTTGCTGTTGTTATTATTCATCCTTCATTTTCAAAGAGGACTAGTGATAGTGAAATATCACAAGAGTGATATTTTGACTTGCACATAAATTGGATTTCTGAGGCAGAGTTGCATAAAGGTATCAGCTTCACATTCTATTCCAGAGTCATCAAAGTCCAGTGGCAAGACAAAAGTCAAGATGACTGGTGATGGCCCAGGATGCAGTAAATTACTTTGGCATCTTTGATATTTGACCAAGCTCTAAGAGTTCCACAGTGCCCGCTTCAGTGGCCTTTATGACAGTTGGAACAAGTTGTTCTCATATGTCCATTCTGCTTGGGGTAGACATTTCTCTAACTCATTGATGGGGTTGAGACCTATTGGTTACCTTCTTCACATGCTTGGGGATATGGATTCCATAGAAGCACCAGAGGGAGAGCTAATAGACAAGGAGAAGTTAAAAATTAGGGAGAATGTCCTGACATAGGACATTATAATCATTCTAGACAAAGAATAGTCATGGAGTTGGGAAAGAGAACAACAGAAAGGGTTGTATTCACATGGTTGTATTCCATAAGGGCTCTGGCTACTGCTATACTTTTACCTACTGAATTTCTCAATCCCTTAGTCATGTATTAGCTCAGGGAATTATTACCCAGTCTTTAGTATAGTCCAACTTGGGTATAAACATTAATTCTTTCTCCTTTGACCACAAAAAGTAATGATAACTAATGAAGGGAATAAAGTGCCAAAGATCCTACCTCAGCTTACTGAAAAATAAGGTTTCTAATCAGGGGGTATCTCCTTAGGGTTCTTCCTAATAATCATGAGAATTTCTCTGGAAAATAGAGTATGGAAGTATAGAGTAGGAAAATAGTATGAATTTATATATGACTCTATAGTTAATTTTTATCATCTATGTTAATTAATGTAATGATAATACAAATAATCCCAAATAGCATAGAATAAACCATTTTTTTAGACTTTGGAATGCATTGTGTGTGTGTGTGTGGTTTTTTTTTTTTTTGCCTATCCAATTATTTCTTGTTTAAGCTAATAAATAATTTATCTGGTGGACATTTACCCAGTATACTGAATTGTCCAGAATCTGGCTGAGAATCTGGAAGAAAACATAACTTTGGCCTCTGAGTAGCCAAAACAGATATCATGAAGTATGTGCTCTATCACTCAGGCTCTTTAACCACTTTCTATCCCAGTTTCTTTTGTTGTTACATGGTGGTCTCTGTTCTGCCCAGTTCTTTTTGACCTTATTTTGGGTGTTCTTGGCAAAGATACTGGAGTGGTTTGTCATTTTCTTCTCTAGCTCACTTGACAGATGGGGAAACTGAGGAAAACAAGGTTAAGTGACTTGCCCAGAGTCACACAGCTAGTAAGTCTGGGGCCAGATTTGAACTCACGAAGATGAGTCTTTTTGATTCTAGCTATTTCTATTCTCTTATTCAAATCCTATTTACTCTCACATCAAATTAGACTTAAATTTGGTTATCCTGCTTCCTATTCTTTAGCAGAGAAAAAGAGAATTAGAAAGCGACAGCTGTGTTGGAGACTAGCACACTGATGGCAGCAAGTAGTGACTGATGACAAGGGAGTAGATTGCAGAGGCAGAGGAAGCAGCAGCCATGAAGCAGTCTGGTGCAAGTTAGAAGTGGGACGAAAGGTCCTGTACACTTCAAATAGCCTTTAGGGATATCACTGTATATATGATCATTGTTCTCCATAATGAGAGCAGCTAGGTGATGCAATGGATACAGGTCTTGGGGTCAGGAAGACTCATCTTCCTGAGTTCAAATTTGGCCTCAGAAACATTCTAGCTGGTGATTCTGAGAAAGTCACTTAACCTTGTTTGCTTCAGTTTCCTCATCTGTAAAGTGAGCTAGAGAAGGAAATGGCAAGCCACTCTAGTATCTTTGCCAAGAAAACCCCAAATTGGGGCACGAAGAGTCAGATACATCTGAAGATGACCAAACAGCTCCTTAATGAGGAACCTGAGTCATCAAGACAAGGTTGAAATATGTTCTGTACAATGTATTTCCTTTACCAAAATCTTATTACAATGTCTCCGAATGTTGTAGAGACAAGCCTGGGTTCTTGAAGGCTGTTCCAGCAGTTTGGAGACTAGAAAGCCCTACCAAACTGGAAAGACTTCCAGAAGAGTCTCATTGATCAATTCAGCCTGAAGTCTGAAGACTAGCCTTGTTAAATTATGAGCAGCCCTTTACCAGGAAGGTGACTACTAGGTGATGCATTTTGGGGGCCATAGGGACTCATGAAGTCTGTCTTCTAAGGTCAGAGGGATTGTGTACTTGAACAGGGTGGGAAGAATCCACACTGATTAAATCACACATCTTTTGAAGTATTGAAGTAAAAATTCTGTTTAATAAGACAAGGGAATGATTAGAAACATTTTCCATCAAATATGAAAAAAAAAGCAATGGTACTTAAAGAGATAAGCTTCAATTAACTAGAAAGAACATTCTCTTATGTGGAACAGCTCATTCCCTGAGGCCTGCTAAATGAGGTGTCAGCTAAGTGACAACTCCTTTGTAATTCCTGACCAGTGCTGGGGGGGAAGGGAGTAGAATATACAGAAGTATGTAGGGAAACTGGCCTCAAATAAATAATTGGCTACAGATAATCAAGCTTTGAGTGCTTAAATTCAAATGAAAGCCTTGCAATGAATCTAATGGGATCAGGAGAAAAATTGATGTGAAAAAATGTATTCTTTCAGTAGGAAAATCATATCTCTTTTCTTATAGCTGGTATAAAATGAAACTTCTCAGGCTTAACAAATTCTTGGGGTGCAGAGTCCAGTGCTTAGCACAGTCCCTGGCACATAGTAGGCACTTAATAAATATTTAATGACTGATTGACTAACTTGAGAGCCAACAGAAGTTCTGGCAACTACACAGACTGTGGAGTGTCATGATGTCAATGATTTTGCGTTTGAATGAATTAATGATAATAATGACAATAATAATAGAACACAAAGCCTCAGTGATCAATTGATATTTCTTTAAAAAGGGAATAATGATATAACTTAACACCTATGTAGCATTTTATGGTTTGCAAAGCATTTGACAAACATTTTCCCCTTTGATCCTTACAATAACCCTGAGGCAGATGCTATGATTATCCCCATTTTACAAGTAAGGAAATCCAGTATGTAAGTGGTTAAGGGGTTTGCCCAGGGTCACACAGCTTCTAAGTGTTTGAGGCAAGATTCACATTCAGGCCTTTTTTATTCCATTTTCACCACTTGATCCATTGAGCAATCTAGTAGAAATGGCCTATGAAAGGTCTCTGCTGTCTTCTCTGTATCAGTTTTTAGATGTCATGGAATTTCTTGGTTGTTTAACAGACAATTCAGATTATACTCTAAGAACAGGGGCTCTCTTTTGCCTTTCCTGGTATCCCCAGTGCTTAGTACGACATCTGGCAAATAGTAGGCACTTAAAAAATATTTATTCATTGGCTGACAGGAACAGAAATGCTAAGGGAAATGGAATAGGAGTTATGATGATAACCCCTAAACTAGAGCCCTCTATTCCTTAGTAAGTCACATTTTGTAACCTCACGCATGTCTTCCTTCCCACTTTGTGCAGTCAGCATCAGAGAAGTCCTACAGATCTTTGGTCCCCTGAGTTGAGGTCTTTCTTAGAAAATCAGTAGTCAGGAAGGGCTGTTGTGCTGATCCTGCAATGGAGTCCTGCTCGTTGGAGAGTGAGTTGTGCCTATCTCCTTAGTTGTAGAATTCAGGAAGCCTGTGTGACCAAGTGCAAAACAGTATTTCTTGGCAAGTCTGAGGGACTTTTATAGGACAATCACATTTTTCAGTATTGTTAGTAGGAGTCAGAAATGTGATGCCAAGTGCTCAGAGTAACTCTCATGATCTCATCTGTTTCTCTCTCTTGATTGCCTCCACTCTGTTGTTTTTTTAAGCCCTTTAAAATTTATATTAAGTATCGGTTCTAGGGCAGAAGAGCAGTAAGAGCTAGGCAGTTGCGTTTAGGTGACTTGTCCAAGTGTCTGAGGTCAGATTTGAACCTATATCTTTCCAATTCAAGACCTGGTACTTCTTCCACTGTGCTACGTAGCTGCCTCAATTCTATTTGTTTATAAAATCCCTCATCATCATCCCTAACAACATTTAACAACATGACTAGATGCATGTTCTTCTACATACTACAAGTAAAGCAAATACAGTCCTAACCTCCAACTTCCCATTCAGGAAGACTTGAAGAGTTTTTCCATTCAGAAAACTGGGAGAGTAGATTTAGAGCCAGACTAAAATGAAGTACCCCACACCTCTCTGTCCTTTTCCCATTAAAGTATCATAAAATGTTAGAGCTGGAAGGAACCTTAGTGTTCATTCTAGGCCAATTGTTTTCATTAATAGATAAGGTAACAGAAGCCAAGACGAACAAGATGATCTGCTCCAAATCAGATATACAGATAATAATAGAGACAGGTCCTAGGATCAAAAGGTCATAGACCTAGAGTTGAAAGGTACTTCCAAAGCTATCTGACTCTAATTCCAACTTCTTTATTTTAAAGATGATGAAAATGAAGTCTAGAAGGTTTAGTGACTTGCCCACAGTCACCTAGGCAGCAAATATCAGAGGCAGGATTTGAACCCAAGTACTTTTGATTCTAGTGGCAGTCTTCTTTTCATTATGTGCTACCAATGACTTTTTTTCCCCTGGCAAACCATTAAGTTACTTGCTGAGGGTCACACAGCTAGTAAAGTGTTGGAGGCTGGATTTGAACTCTCAAAGATGAGTTTTCCTGATTCTAAACCCAGCATTCTATCTACAATACCACTTAACTACCACCTACCATTGACTTCTTTTATTTGACCATGCCTCCATCTTGCCTACAAAATAGTTGTAACTAGAGACATGACTTCTTCTGCCATACTAATCAAATTAGGTAATGGAATTGTCCATTAGGTATTAGGTAAATTATTACCTAATTAGGTAAAAGGAATAGGAGTTGTCTTTCCATAGATAACGGTAACTCATTGGGTACCTAGGGCAATGACGGGTAGCTCAGGATAATAATAGGGATTAGAAATTGGGAAACATCAAAAAATGTTCTATTTCAGATTTTGGATAGTTAATAATTGAAATAAGATAAGTTGTTGCTATGACATCAGGAAATGAAATACTGAAAACTGTTAGAAAAACATTTCACCCAAGGTATGTGTGTGTGTGCATGTGAATAGGTATGAAATGCAATAAAGGAATGAAAAATCAGAATCACAAGTGGGAAACATTAAAACTCCCATTCTACAGATGAAGAAAATGAAACAGGTTCTCAGGATGATGGGAAGGGGAGATGGTAGAATTCCAAGTCAAACTAGGTTTTTTGATTCTCTGTCTAGTGTTTTTGCCAGGCATGAGATGGAAAGCACAAACTTCAGGTCCTGTGCAATCTATTCTGAACTTGGTTTCAAGTTAATTTCTGTTATGGGGACAAAGAACTGGTCTTCTTTGTCCTGGCTTTGAGCACCTATTCCAGTGTTTGACGCAATTGACTGCCTATAAAGTATAGTACAAGACAAGATGGCATAGTTCAACTTCCTTATCATTATATCATCTGTCCAGAATTTCATAGCTGTGGCTGTTCTATTTGAAACTACAGGAAGAAATGGAGGTAAAGTTTTGTTATATTCTATTTTCTCTTCTGAGGGTCATGCTTCAAAAATATCTTTAGTTTTGTTTTCATAGCTTGTTAACCTTTTCCTCCCCAAAACCATGATTGTGTTTGTTTTGGCTCCTTAGACTTATTGAGGACAGGTCTGAGTTTGATGAACGAAAGCATTTTTTCCTTAATCTCATTACAAGGGCTAGTCAGTCTTTAATTCTTTACAGGGCTCCCTTGCTGTGAAATGATTTCCTCTTGGAAGGAGTTGCTCTTGGTGGAGCTGATATGTTTGGTTTTTCAGGGAAGCGAAGAAAGAAAGTAAAGGAGAGAAAGAGCTAGTCAAAAACAAGTGATAACATGGTAGATTGGGAAAGTCCAACTCTAAATAGTTTCAGTCTGAATCTTTTTTTAAAAAATGCAACCAGCTATTTCCTCATTTTAGCTTGAAATTCTACTATACCATGGCAAATAATTGTGCTTGTTTATCTGATTGCTGTTGTCCTTTTGGGTGGAGTTGAACTTCTCATTTTCCACATGAATTTAAAGAGGATAGCCTGCTGCTATGGAATAAACATTGGACTTGTAGTCATAAGGTTTGGGTTTTAGTGTTAGTTCTAACACTGGCTGTGTGATCTTAAGCTAGTCAAAGTCATTTATACTCTGTCAACTAACTAGTTCATAAAATGGGCATAATACTGATACTGCTTCATCAAGTTGTTACTTTTGTGAAGATGAAAAGAGAATGGATATAAAGTGTTTTGTAGAAATGTACCTTGGGCTCACATGGACTTCATTCAATCCTGAGCATCCTGACTCTAAAGAGGAAGGGGCATCAGTTTCTCTCTCACTCTGCTCCTCGGAGTAAAATTCTAGGAAAACCTCCAAAACAAAGGTTAGATAATGCTTAAATCTAGGTTCTCCCCAACTGTAAGTAACAAAGTCCCTACTTGAAAGGGTTCTCAACATGCAATTTGGATATCAACTAGAAGAGAGCTATTTGTTTCTTCTACTACTGAAGATAATGCAAAAGCAATCACAGCACAAATACAGGAAATAGAAAACATCTCAAATAGCCCATTATGCCCAATTAGACTTCTCTCACAAAGTAAAGACAACTTTACTGGGCTGCTGAATAGAGATTTCAAATTTACCTCCAGCTTGCTCTCTCCAAGTAACTGGTGAGGTTCAAATCCTCTAACTATTTAAAACTGTGGCTATAGGATGATGCTGAAGCTTTCTTAGCACAGTGCCTGGCACATATAGGCATTTAATAAATGTTCATTTGATCTTCTCTACTGAGAATTGTGCCTAAACTTAGAACTCAAGAAATCTTGACTCCCCTGGTATCCATTGAGGTCAGAAACATTTTTTTCTTAAGATCTCTACTTGACTGACCTGTGGCAAAAAAGAAAACAGAAAAATGGAAGGAGACAACCTGGGTCTGGGGGCAGAGGAAAGGGATTATTTCAGACCCACTGAGGCAAGCGCATGCTTCCATTGCCATGCGTGTGCTGAAAGCTATTGTGGCTAATGGATGGAGAGGAGGGAAGCAAAATCTCTACCTACCACTCTTCCACCTTACTGGAAGTCCAAGAGAAAGAATGTGATACACAGAGGGGGAGGATTTGAAAGAGAAAATGATAGAATCTTTTCTATAACTCTTATTTTGGCCCAACAAAAATCTATTTTTCCAATTTTCTGTTACCAATCATCTTCAATGCTGTCCCAGTCTTTGGGGACCAATAAAGAGCTCCTGAAACATCCCAGCAAGGAGCCAGAATAAATGTTCAGTTCTACAGGGGGTGATCTCCCCCATGAATATGTAATTTTCTACATAAATAATTGATTTTCTTTGTTAAACCTCTTACATGTTTTATCGGTTTTTATTTGACTTTTCTAACTACATGATATTTCCATATATTTGTTCTCAGTGATCTTAGTTTTGTGTTCTTATTTTAGCTCCAATTCTTTACAGTATTAAAAACTTTATCTACACATTGTATACCCTAGTAGAGTGTAAGGTCTTTGAGGGCAGGAATTATTTTGCTTTTGTCCATATCCTCAGTGCCTTGAATATAATAGGTACTTAATAATACTTGAAAAGTTGAATTGATTCACCTCCGTTTTGAAAAAACTTAGATACAATTTTTGGTGAGGACATTTCTTTTCTCTTCTGAAGATGTTGCATCTGTGATGAAAAGGAAAATAGAGAACAGAAGAGTCTGGGTACTGTGGCAGCCAAACAAAGCCAGAGGCCAAATATTTTTTTCCCTGAAATATCCAGGATATTCAGAAAATTGAAGGTCGTTGTTGTTTCTGTTGTTGCTTTTGATTTAATTATCTGGTTAATTTCCTCAGTTTTCCATTTCACTTTGTATGTTAAGATGTAAATTGAAGTGATTCCTTTCTTTTATCTTACTGGGCAACTCCTGTGGGGAAGAGTACATAAGAAGTATAAGATTTGGTCCTTGCCTTGGAGCAACTTATAATTTATTTTCTGGAACAAGATAAATATGCATGAAACAAGAAAGCACAGTCAGATTCACGATAACATCATGTTTTCTTGCCTGTTACCTCCCAGAGTCCCTTTTCCTTGATATTTTTGATTTAAAATGGGAGAGAGGGCAAGGAAGGAGGTGGTCATCTTGGTCCTGGTCCACTTACGTCATTGGCAGCCATCATTAATCTTTGAGATTTTTATCCTTGTTTAATAAAGAACTCTGACTCACCCAGAGTTAGATATCAGTGGCAACAAAGATAATTAGAATTGAGAGTTAGCATTTTTTCTTACCTACCTTCCTACCTTTTCTTTTTTCTTTTCTTTTTAAATTTTAAACCTTTACCTCCTGTCTTAGAATTGATGCTGTAAGAATCAGTTCCAAGGCAGAAGAGCCTTAAGGGCTAGGCAATTGGAATTAAGTGACTTGCTCAGGGTCACACCTCTATGAAGTAAGTGTCTGAGGCCAAATTTGAATACAGGACCTCCCTTCTCCTGGCCAACACTATTCACTGAGCCAATTAGCTACCCTTACCAATAGCAAATTTTTACCACTTAAATTAAAGACAGCTTTAAGTAAGAATTCTATGTTTATAGAAAGAAAGCAACATGGGGAGAAATATGATTTGTCAGTGCTTAGAAGGCATAATTTAAATTTAAGAATTTAAGATTTCTTGTCCTTTCAACTTTGAGATTTTGAGTTTAAAAAAATGCCTTCAAGGGAAAGAAGGACCAAGGGGCTACTCTAGTCACAGTTCACTTCGAGTTGGTTAAAGATATACTTGCCTGCTAATATCTATATGCTCTTGGCCCAAAAGAGGTAGGGGGAAGAGAAAATGGGGACTTCTCTTTGACTCTTTTTGACCCCATTTGGGGTTTTCTTGGTAAAGATACTAGAGAGGTTTGCTATTTTCTTCTCCAGTTCATTGGGCAAATGAGGAAACGAGGTTTAAATTATCCAGAGTCACACAGCTAATAAGTTTCTGAGGCCAGATTTGAATTTAGGAAGATGAGTCTTTCTGGTTCTACCCGCAGCACTCTACCCACTGCACTACCAAGCTACCCCAGAATGGAGACTAGACAACCACTAATAGTCCATGAATGAGTACCACCAAGGTCTTCCTGTCTTGCACTGGCCTGGGGTAGGTAACTGGCTACTTTCTTAATAAACCCAAATTTCCATATTCTAGTTTGTGACAGTATGGTTACTATCTCAAACCTAAAAGAAAAATTTACATTGAGAAAAAAGGGGGAATGTGTTTTTATTGGTGTGTAAAAATGATAGGGGGGAAAGAGTCCTCTTTATTTTCTTTTCATAATGTGTGTTGAATGTTGGGTAAAAATGGAAAGGAGAGATTATGAAAATCATTACAGTAATCATAACTGACATTTATATTAAAGTTTAAAACTGCACTAAAACTTTTGGGATACCCTGAATAGAGAGTTTCTTATTTTTTTTAAGCCTTACCTTCTGTCTCAGAATCAATATTAAGTATTGGTTTCAAGACAGAAGAGTGGTAAGGGCTAGGTAATTGGGGATAAATGACTCTCTCAGGGACACATGTCTAGGAAGTGTCTGAGGTCAATTTTGAACCCAGGACCTCTTGACTCCAGGTCTGATGCTTTATCCTGGTGCTTTAGCTCCCCTCTGAATAATGTCTTAAGGCCTGAAAAGCACTTTATATTATATTAAGAGTACTACAGGTATAATTAGCTTCATTTTCCAAGTGAGGAAACAGACTCCAAGAAGGTAGCTTCTTTAACTAGAATGGAAGCTCATTGTGGACAGGAAGTGTTTCTTTTTGCCTTTGTATCTGTAGCTACTAGCACAGTTTCTGATGCATGATAGGTATTTAAAAATATTTATTGATTGATTTATTAAATGTCGAGATGAAGGGCTATAAAGTCACTCAGCTAGGAAGCCTTAGAGATGAGATTCAAGTCTCATGCCATCTCTTAGCAGCACAAATGGTATCATGTAAATTAAAGAAATCAGTGGCAGGTTATAGATAGTCAAAAGAAGTTTCTCAAAGGGATGAATTTTGAAGAAAATGATGAGTATGAACTGGTGGAAAGGAGAAGACTTGGCATCCTGCCCGAAGTACCATGGGACTGTTCTGGGCTAGTCCTGATACAGGCCAACTCTTCTTAATTTAAGTTTGATGTTGGAACAACAGGAAACACAGGTAGGTCACTCAACAATAACAAAAGGAGGTTTACTTATGCATAGCAGGTGAAGGACAGTCAACAAAGTTGGGCACTGAGAGTCCCTTGAGTTGATTCAGCTGAATGAAGGAGCCTCCTATTCCAAACCTCAAGCCAAGCATCTGAGAGTCCCTCCAGTTCCTTTGGCTGCTTTGTTCTCAGGTGATAATGAAGGGACACCAGCAGATTGAATCTTTAGTTTCCCCAGTCAACCACATCTTGAAAAAAAGCTCAGTATGAAAAAAAAAAAAGCCTAACCTGAATGGTGAAGGTGTGGAATTGGGTAGAGAAAGAGGCTATATTCCTTCCCCAGGACAAAAGACAGAGAATATCTATCTATCTATCTATCTATCTATCTATCTATCTATCTATCTATCTATCTATATCTTTCTATCCACTTATCTATCTATCCACATAAATGTATATATGTCATACACACACACACACACACACACACACACACATGGTGATATGTATGTGTGTGTGTATACAGAGAAAGACCAAATGGCCAGCTAGAACCAAGGGGAAAAAAACTATGTTCTAAAATATTTATTGTAGCTCTTTTGTGGTGTCAAAGAACTAGAAAATAAGGGGATACATATCAATTAAGGAGAGGCCAAAATAATTGTGGCACATGCTTGTGATGGAATACTACTGCTCCATAAGATATAATAAGCAGGTTAATTTGTAAAAAATAGAAAAACCTACATGAAATTATGAAGCATGAAATGAGCAGAACCAAGATGTCAACTGGGTTTTTGGGAACCCCAAGTTCTGTGTTTTTCCAGGTTGACAAAGAGAATATATATATAGCAACAGAAATATTGTTTTAAGAATAACTTGTGTATTTCTACCTAAAGAGAAAGACCTGATAAACAGAAATATGCAAGAAATAGTTTTATATATGCATAAATCATTTTGTTAAATGATACTTTCTCTAGAACAGGGAGGGCAGAGAGGAAGGGAGATATCTGGGAATTTTAGTGTAATAAATAAAAATTTTTAACTAGTAAAAAAGAATAGTGGCCTAGTTTATGCACACATATGTCCTATATATGTATCAACATCCTGATCTTTTGTCCTGTCCAAGGGTCCCTCCCCAACTCTTACCCTACCCCCTAAAGATTAATATCTCTTTCTCTATTTTTATGTATGTATAAATATGTATATATATATACACACACAGACATATGTACACATATTCATATAAAATGGTGAGACAGTAGGTTGGGACATTAGATAATTTTCCATTTCAGTAAATCCAGATGTAAAGAAACATGGTGGTAACTATTGTAATGGAAAAGAAGAGATGAATCTGAGATATATTGTTATGGAAAATTGAGTAATAGACTAGCTATGGGGATCAAAGGAGAAGAGAGCCAAAGATGATTTCAAGGCTTTGGATCTGGGACCAGGTGGTAGTAGAAGCTGTGAAGTTGGATGAGCTCCTCAGGGGAGTGAGCAAAGACAAATAAATAAAGAAGATCCAAGACTGAGCCTTAGGGAAATCAACCATTTAAGGGGTAGAATGAGGAAGAGAAACAGAGAAGATAATAGCAATAGAGTGGTCAAATAGGACCAAGGAGACACTGTGTTATAATTCTCTCTTAGATGTTTTGTATTTTGTACCTGGTGCAGGAAAAGGAAAAAAGAGAAAGAGAGAGAGAGAGAGAGAGAGAGAGAGAGAGAGAGAGAGAGAGAGAGAGAGAGAGAGAGAGAGAGAGAGAGAGAGAGAGAGAGAGAGAGAGAGAGAGAGAGAGAGAGAGAGAGAGAGAGAGAGAGAGAGAGAGAGAGAGAGAGAGAGAGAGAGAGAGAGAGAGAGAGAGAGAGAGAGAGAGAGAGAGAGAGAGAGAGAGAGAGAGAGAGAGAGAGAGAGAGAGAGAGAGAGAGAGAGAGAGAGAGAGAGAGAGAGAGAGAGAGAGAGAGAGAGAGAGAGAGAGCACAATGCAGAAAACCCCCAGGAATCTATTTCTCTTGACATTACATTGTATTCTTCATTGGAGAGATCCTCTAGATTCTGTTCTTAGAAACCTTTGCAATAGGTAGCATGTCAGCCTCATAAGTCCAAGGTACTAAATTCTATCCTTGAAAGGGGGATGTGGTACAATGGGAGAAGCTTCTAAGGCAAAAAGAGGCTTCTGATGGGATTACCCATCCCCACTCAGAACTAACTCAAGGTCTATTGTTAGCCTGAGACCAGTGAAGTAGGACCTTCACTCAGAAAGAAACTCTTCTGTGACAAGGCCAAAGCCTGGGGTTTCTACCTCCAAACTAAATAAACTGGGGATCACCAAATCCCTCCAAGCTACAAGTCCCAGCACCTCTAGATTCCATGTTGACAGGACAATCTCAATCTGGATGAGAAGCTTCTGAAGAACCCTATGATTTAAATGGTACATAGCCTTAAGCTTTTACCTCTGTGCCATGAATTTTTTTCAATCCATACTTTCCTACTTAAAATCAATGTTTATTGGTTCCAAGGCAGAAAAGTGGTAAGGGATAGGCAATGGGAGTTAAGTAATTCGCCCAGGATTACATAGCTAAGAAGTATTAGAGGCTATATTTGAACCCAGGACCTCCCATCTCTAGGCATCACTCTCAATCCACTGAACTACCTAGTTGCCTCCATGTGCTCTGATTTCTGAAGTGACTATGTCTGCTTCCTGCTAAAATGAAGGGACTAATAGCTATTAAAAGAAGATAAAAATATTTATCTGTTTAAGCATATGAGGGTTAGGGAGGTACCCATTTGTACATAGGGGCAGAGGAGATAAGAGACAGAGTGGTCAGATAGGAGCAGGGAAATACTATGGTATAATATAATTCTCCTTACTTAATTTTCTCATATTATTTACTTTGATTTTATGCCTTGATTAAATGTTTTGTTGTGGATTATTGTTATTGTTGGCATGATCTATGAAGTCAACAAGCCTTTCTAAAATACCCTCTATGTATTGTGCTAAGTGCTGGACTTACAAAGAAAGAAAAAAAACAGTCTCTGACACCAAGGAACTAATTTTTTTAAACCCTTACATTCCATTTTAGAATCAATACCAAAGTCTAAGGGAGAAGAGTGTTAAGGGCTAGGCAATTGGGATTAAATGTCTTGCCCAGGGTCAAAGAGCTAGGAAGTGTCTGAGGTCAGATTTAAACCCAGGACCTCCCATCTCCAGGCTCTCTTCCTATCCACTGGGCTACCTAGCTATCTCTAGGAATTCACATTTTAATGAAGGACACAACATGCAAACAACTCTTTACAAACAAGCTATGTATATATCTGGGAAATTACTCCAGAGGGAAGGCATTTAGAAGTACAGAGAAAGACTTTTTGGCAAAAGGTAGAGTTTGAGTTGAGATTTGAAGGAAGCCAAGGAAACCTAGAGGTAGAGAAGAGAAAGGAAAGAATTTTATGCCTGGGGACAGCTAGTGACAACACAAATATAAATAGGTCGCATGAAACTAGTGGAGTCTTGGGACATGTTTTGCATCAATAGATTACCCCAAATATCCCATACTGGAAAAAAAAGAAGCAAAATATTTTAGAGCCATATTTCTCATAGTTTTTAGGGACCCTGATGGGATCTTTTAGGTTTCTGCAGTTTCTGCTTCAGTAATTTCCAGATTGTTCTTTTAATTGTAAAGTATGGTCCTTTTGAATGTCTGCTACTGATATGTACAACCATTTAGTGATAAGGACAGAAACTTCATTAGTTAGATATCCATAGGCAATGCACATTCACAATAAACAAACAAATGTATTAATCATTTGTCATATCCTCTAGGTTGTAGGATGTAAAAAGTTTTGGGAAAACAAAGACCTAATAATCTGAATAGACTCATACTTAAAATGACTGCTTTAGGGATTTGGAAAGGATTTGATGTCACTGTCAACCAACTAAGATTACTGGGAAAACTAGGAACTATTGGAATCATTTTGTTTCTGTCTTGAAAGATACAAGACAGAGAGCACTAAATGTCTTGAATACAACTTACTTGTATCTGTATGGCATCAAACAAATGTCTGTAAAGGTTAAAATTAATGTTTGGATGATGATTATATGAAATTATGCGTTCAGTATTTATTATATCTTGAGTCAGAAATTTATTTACAAATATTTGCAAATAGAGATAAAACAATAAAGCAGAGAAATGTGAGGGGGGATAGAGAAGTTATCTATCATATCAACCTAAATGTTTTGCTCCAGGTCTACTAAATCCAGGCAGAGATTAATTAGGTCTCAACCAGGAAGTCTAGTGAGTAACCACAAGGCTTCCTTCAAGATGGAAGCTAGTCTCTCCAGAAGCTAGGGAAGGGGTCAGCCTTTTACTCACCCAATGAAGTAATCTAAGAGTCAGATTCAAAGTAGAAGCCAAGCTCCTAGCCATTGCTCCAAGTCAAAGTCTCCAGTGAAGTGCCCTTGAAGACTATCTAATACTATTTCCTGAAGACAATCCCTTTAGACTATCTTCTCAAAGGCAATCTGCTCTGAAGGAGTTCTGGGCTTGTCCCCTCCCTCTTCACATGGGCCAATTATAATCTCCAAATTGTCTAGCACTGCCCAGGGGGAAGTGTCTGTAGGATCAACTTCTCATCTTCTGAAGGTTAAGTTCTCATCAAAAAGATTCACAGGGGGGTGGAGTCAAGATGGCAGCATAGAGGCAGTGAAAGTTCAGACTTCTGAAAACCCTTCCTTACTGATTACAAACTAAATGCTCCGAAGGGACTGAAAATCAGACCTAACAACAAGACAGAGCCAAGGAACCCTCCTGCAGGACTCATCTTAAAAGGTATGCCCCCAAAAGCCTGAATTTGAGAACACTCTGGATTGAGGGGAAGGAAGAAGGAAGGTCCAGGACCCCTCCCCCACCTAGAGCACTGAGCCTCCAGTGGAAGCTAGAACCTCTGGGCAGACAAGGGTTCTGGTCTGGAGGGAGTACCTTGCAGGCAAAGTAGTGCCAAGCTCAGAGTATCAAACACAGGCAGTGGGGAAGCAGTTGGAGAAGGAGCTCAGAGCAGCCAGCCTAGTTGTAGGAGCAGAAACACTCCATATTTCACACACACACACACACACACACACACACACACACACACACACACACACACACAAGCCTTACCGAGGTTTTGGCCTCAGGGCACATCCAGCTCTGCAAATCAGCAAATCTGCAAATCTCATCAAAGCCTTCAGAGGGCAAAGAAGCTCAATCTCCAACACCCCTCCCCCACAGACTGCTCTGAGAGATTTGCTAACTAAGCTCCAAAGGGGAAGACTGACCGAAAAGCCCAAAAGCAGAGATCTAAAACATGAGAGGAGCAAGAGTGCAGGCAACAACAGGGGCAAATATGAGCAAACAGCAGAAGAAGAAAAAAGAAATTACAATCGACAGCTTCTATCCAGGCAATGAACAAAGAGCAAATGAAACAAAGAAGAATGAAGAAACACCAAGCAAAAACACAGGAACTACAGTGAATTGGACACAGACTTTGGAAGAACTCAAAATACAATTCAAAACACAATTAAGAGAGGCTGAAGACAAATGGGAAAAGAACTTAAAAAGCAAGATAAGTCATCTGGAAACAGAGACATTTGAACTAAAATGAGAAAATAGTGTCTTGAAAGCCAAAATTAATCAGCTTGAAAATGAGGCAAAGGAGATGAAAGATGAGGCAATGAACGATGAGGCAAAGAAAATGAAAAATGGGGCAAAGAAGATGAAAGATGACCTCCAAAGAAAATCAGACCAGAAGGAGAAGTATGACCAAAAATCCAGGGATGAAATCCAGTCTTTAAAAACAAGAATACAACAATTAGAAGCAAGCAACTTCACAAGGCAGCAGGAAACTATAAAACAAAATCAAAAGAATGAAAAAATTGAGGAAAATATGAAGAACCTCATTCATAAAACAGAAGATTTAGAAAATTGTTCCAGGAGAGACAACTTAAGAATCATTGGTCTACCAGAAGACCATTACAAAAGAAAAATCCTGGACATCATACTACAGGAAATTGTCCAAGAAAACTGCCCCGATATTCTAGGACAAGACGGAAAAGTGGAGATTGAAAGAATCCACAGATCACCTCTTATATTTAATCCCCAACTGATAATACCCAGGAATATTATCACCAAATTCAAGAACTATCAAACCAAGGAAAAAATATTACACACTGCTAAGAAGAAGTCATTCAGATACCATGGAAACACAGTGAGGATAACACAGAATCTGGCTGCATCTACACTGAAGGACCAAAAGGCATGGAATATTCCAGAAAGCACGGGAACTAGGTCTACAACCAAGAATCAACTACCCAGCAAAACCGACTATATTCTTGCAGGGGAAAGTATGGTCATTTAGTAAAATATAAGAATTCCAAGCATTTGTAAAGAAAAGACCAGACCTGAACAGAAAATTTGATGCCCAAACACAGAACTCAAGAGAATCATCAAAAGGTAATTAAGAAGGGGAGAAAAAGAAAAACAAAACAAAAAACCCCAACTTTTTAAAAGAGACCCAATAAGTTAAAATGATATGTATCCCCTTAAGAAAAGAGGACATTGGTAACTCTTAAAAATTGTTATTATCACCTGGGTAGCTAGAAGAATTATACTTAATGGGAACAGTGACAAACTGTATAGGATGAAATGCCAAGACATAAATATGTATATAGATATATGTATGCATAAATATATATGTAAAATATACATACACATACATATATGTATGTATACATATATACAACTAGAGGTAAAAAAGAGGTTAATAATCAGAGAAATGGGAAAAGAAACAAAATGGGGTAAATTTATATGTTACAAAGAAGCACATGGCAGGAGGGGGGAGAACAACAATACACTGGAAGGATAAAGATGTTGGAGATAGGAAATACTTAATTCTTACATGCATTGAAATTAACTCAAAGAGGGAAGAACAATCAAATACATTGGGGCAGAGAATTGATTTGCACCCTATAGGGAAGTAGAAGGGTAACAAACAGACTGGTGGGGAGGGAAGCAATATAAGGGAGGGAGGGGAAGGGGTAGTTCAAAAAGACTGTAAGGAAAATCAGAGGTGAATAAGAAGGGGGGGGGTAGAAAGGGAAGTAAAATAAGGGAGGGAATTAGGGGGACTGACTAAAAACAAAATATTGGTGTAGAAGGAAATAGTGAAAGAAGAAAAGGCAATAGGAGTAGAAATCAAAATTCTAGGAAATACACAGGTGGTAATCATAACTCTGTGAATGGAATGAACTTACCCATAAAACAGAAGCAAATAGCAGAATGGATTAGAAACCAAAACCCTACCATATGCTGTTTATAAGAAACACATATGAGGAAGGTAGACACACATAGGGTAAAAGTAAGAGGATGGAGCCAAATCTACTGGGAATCAACTAATAAAAAGAAGACAGAAGTCACAATCATGATATCTGACAAAGCCAAAGTAAAAATAGATCTAATCAAAAGAGACAGGGAAGGTAATTACATCCTGATAAAAGGCAGTATAGACAATGAGGAAATATCAGTACTCAACACGTATGCACCAAATGGCATAGCATCCAAATTTCTAAAGGAGAAACTAGTGGAGCTCAAGGATGAAATAGATAGAAAAGCTATACTACTGGGAGACCTGAACCTTTCCCTATCAGAACTAGATAAATCAACCCAAAAAATAAATAAGAAAGAGGTAAGAGATGTGAATGAAATCTTAGAAAAATTAGAGTTAGTAGATATGTGGAGAAAAATAAATAGGGACAAAAAAGGAATATACCTTCTTTTCAGCAGCACGTAGTACATTTAAAAGACTGACCATGTACTAGGACATAAAAACATTGCAAACAAGTGCAAAAGAGATGTAATAAATGCTACCTTCTCAGATCACAATGCATTGAAAATAATAATTAGTAAAAGTATATGGAGAGGCAAATCAAAAATTAATTGGAAATTAAACAATATGATTCTCTAAAATTCTTTAGTTAAAGAACAAATCATAGAAATAATTACTAATTTCATTGAAGAAAATGACAATGATGAGACATCCTTTCAAAATCTATGGGATGCAGCCAAAGTAGTACTCAGGGGGAAATTTATATCCTTGAATTCATATATTCACAAATTGGAAAAACATCAACTGCTCATGCGTAGGACGAGCTAACATAATAAAAATGACAACCTTACCCAAATTAATTTACTTATTTAGTGTCATACTCATTGAAATACCAAAAAACTTTTTTTTTTACTGAATCAGAAAAAACCATAAAGTTCATTTGGAAGAACAAAGGATCAAGGATATCCAGGGAAATCATGAAAAAGAATGTGAAGGAAGGTGGCCTTGCAGTCCCAGATCTCAAACTATACTATAAAGCAGTGGTCATCAAAACAATTTTGTAATGGTTAAGAGACAGAAAGGCGAATCAGTAGAATAGAGTTGGGGTAAGTGACCTCAGCAAGACAATCTATGATTGTCCTAGTTTTTGGAACCAAAATCCACTATTTCATAAAAACTGCTGGGAAAATTGGAAGACAGTATGGGAGAGATTAGGTTTGGATCAACATCTCACACCCTACACCAATATAAACTCAGAACTGGTGAATGACTTGAATATAAAGAAAGAAATTATAAGTAAATTAGGTGAATACAGAATAGTATACATGTCAGATTTGGGAAAGGAAATATTGTAAAACCAAGCAAGTAAGAGGTAGAAAAAAAACACATAATATAAAATAAATAGTTTTGCTTATATCAAATTTAAAAGGTTTTGTATAAACAAAACCAATGCAACCAAAATTAGAAGGGAAACAACAAATTGGGAAACAATCTTCATAACAAAAACCTTTGACAAAGGTCTAATTACTCAAATTTATAAAGAGCTAAACCAATTGTACAAAAAATCAAGCCATTCTCCAATTGGTAAATGGGCAAGGGACATGAATAGGCAATTTTCAGTTAAAGAAATCAAAACTATTGATAAGCATATGAAAAAGTGCAAAACAACTCTGAGGTATCACCTCAAACCTAGCAGATTGACTAACATGACAGCAATGGGAAGTATTGAATGCTGGAGGGGATGTGGCAAAGTTGGGATATTAATGCATTGCTGGTAGAGTTGTGAATTGATTCAACCATTCTGGAGGGCAATTTGGAACTATGTCCAAAGGGTGCTAAATACTGTCTTCTCTTTGATCCAGCCATAGCACTGCTGTATTTGTACCCCAAAGAGACAATAAGGAAAAAGACTTGTACAAGAATATTCATAATGGCATTCTTTTTGGTGGCAAAAAATTGGAAAATGAGGGGATGCCCTTCAATTGAGGAATGTCTGAACAAATTGTGGTATATTTTGGTGATGAAATAGTATTGTGCTCAAAGTAATAATAAACTGGAGGAATCCCATGTGAACTGGAATGATCTCTAGGAATTGATACAGAGTGAAAGGAGCAGAACCAGGAGAACATTGTACACAGAGACTCATATGCTGTGGTACAATCAAATGTAATGGATTTCTCCATTAGTGGCAATGCAGTGATCCTGAACAATTTGGAGGGATCTACGAGAAAGAACACTATCCACGTTCAGAGGAAAAACTATGAGAGTAGAAACACAGAAGAAAAACAACTGCTTGATTACATGGGTCGAGGGGGATATGATTGGGGATATAGACTCTAAATGAACATCCTATTGCAAACATCAATAACATGGAAATAGGTTTTGATCAAGGACACATGTAATACCCAGTGGAATTGTGCGTCAGCTATGGGAAGGATAGGGGTAGGGAAGGGAGGGAAGGAATATGATTCTTGTAACCAAGGAATAATGTTCTAAATTGAATAAATAAATAAACAAATTAATTTTAAAAAAGATTCACAGATTCCTGGCTGATTGAATTTCTAAGGGTGTGAATTCTCTAAGTACCTTGCTAGCTTCTCACCTAGTACTAAGTAGGGTGTTTAATCTTTTGTTGATTCAATTTAAAAGTAGACAAAGGAGAGTTAATCCTGTCTTCACATAATCTAGGGAGGTACTATGTAGGGGTACTTAAGTTATTGTTAACCAAAGTGTTAACTCAAGGGAAAAAAAGGATTCCCTTTCACCAGTGTAAACTCAAAGAGAACAAAGACTTCCCTTTTACATGCCACAGTAAGATCCCTGACTATTCCAGACTGCTAGGTGGTATGGTAGATAGAGCACCGGACTTGATGTCGGGAAGACCTGAGTTTGTATCCTGGCTGAGAAACTTATTACCTATGTGACTCGGGACATGTCATTTACCCATTTGCCTCAGCTTCTTCATCATAAAATAATGATGATAATAGCATTTCTTAAAGTTGTTGTGAGGAGATAATATTTGAAAAGTATTTTGAAAATCTTAAAAGTAGCACATATATATTAATTATTATAGTTATTTAAGACTAAGACATATGACATAAGACTAAGACACATGGGTGTTACTACAAGCAAATTTCTCATTATTACTATCAGTCATGGTTCAGAGTTTTGGATTTTACACTCCATAAAAATAATCTAGTGAAAGCC
Organism: Monodelphis domestica; assembly: GCF_027887165.1. Lineage (NCBI taxonomy): Eukaryota > Metazoa > Chordata > Mammalia > Didelphimorphia > Didelphidae > Monodelphis > Monodelphis domestica. The sequence continues at coordinate 154,645,164 of NC_077228.1, read as the reverse complement.
AGTTATCAATGGCTAGATGCTACAGGTGTACTAAAAGAAGAACTGATTTCAAGGCAGACCATCTAGGTTTTCATTATAGCTTTCTCCCAGAATACCTGAATAATTATTAAACTCTTTTAATTATTAAATTATTAAAACTCTTTCAAACTCAGAGTTATCATCTCTAAAATGGGTATTGGATTATATGATCTCTAAGGCCCCTTCTAACTCTAAACTGATAATCCTGTACATTTTGCTGTTTCAAAGCTGCAATTTTGGATTTTTAAATCCAATTTTGTGTCATTTTTTTCCACCAGAGAAAAGGATTTTCAGACTACAAATTATAAGACAAAAATAACTAAGAGGGAATTTTAAAAAATGAGTGAGGAAATAGTAAAACAGAACCTAATTGCTCAAATGAATTTGTCCTAGTACCCAAATGATAGCTTAGTATACTATAAAGAATCCATGTAGGGACAGCTATTTGACTCAGTGAATAGAGAGCCAACCCTGGAGTTGGGAGGTTCTGGGCTCAAATCTAGCCTCAGAGAGTTCCTAGTTGTGTGATTCTGGGCAAGTCATTTAACCTCTATTGATTAGTCCTTACCACTCTTCTTCCTTGAAACCAATACTTAGTATTAATTCTAAGACAAAAGATTAGGGTTTTTTTGGGGGGGGAAAAGAAAAGAAAGAAAATTTATTTAGGTGGTTGTTTAACTACTGTCAGCCATCTTTGAGGAATCATAGAATATGGATAAGGTGTCACAGGATGGTAGAAAATAACAGTAATCATAACTAACATTTATAAAGTACTTAAGATTTACAAAGCATTATATATATGTGTGTGTGTGTATACATATATACACACACACACATATATATATATATATATATATATGAAATCTCATTTGACCAATCAAATATCTTCCCGATTTTTAAAGGCAATGATGATTTGATATCAATTCCTAGCAGATGTCTAGAATTGTTTTTAACCCTTACTTTTTGTTTTAGTAACAACTCTAAGTCAGAAGGGCAAGGGTTAGGCAAATGGGGTTAAGTGACTTGTCCAGGGTCACACAGCGAGAAAGTACCTGAGGTCAGATTTAATAACAGGTCCTCTTGACTCCAGGCTTGGTGCTCTATCTACTGAACCACCAAGCTGCCCCTGGAATTCAATTCAATTGTATGTTTTCTGAATATTTAAAAAAGGAAGTAGTCATCAGCACTAGCCAACATGGGTTCATTGGGAGGTAATTGTGTCCTCTCAAATGGGACAACAATCAGAGAACATAAACTGATTATTTTTGAAGTAGAAATATAGATTGTTAATTGTGACATGAAAAGATATCTGAATTTTCTAGCAATGAGAACTGTGGAAATTGATAAAGCTTTAAGATGCCATATTTTACCTATCAGAATTACAAAAATAGACAAAACCCAGAAAAATATCAGTTTGGTTTGGTGTGGGAAAAGGTCCTCTAATACATTATTGGTGGGAACGCAGACTGTTACAAATGTTTTAGAAAGTAATATGACCATATATAAAAGGAGTCATAAAACTTATCATACTGGCAAATCCTTTGCTAGGATTTTTATCCTAATAATATTATGAAAAGGAAAAAGGGATCTGTCTCCACAAAAATATTCATAGCTCTTTTATTTATAATGAGAAAAATGGAAACAACCTTTATGTTCAATAACTGAGAAATGGCTAAAGAAATTAGAGTATATTAATGTAAATAGAACATTATGATACTATAAAAGTGATAAATGTGAGGCATAAAAAGAAATATGCATATGTATGTGTATATATATACATGAAGTGATGCAAAGTGAGATCAAAAGAACCAGCTATTCATTGACTATAACTCAGACGGATCTGAGATCTATTCAATATGGTTCTCTCCTCCACTGACATACAATTAGTTATATTTACTCATCCAATGAGTGACTCTCATTCATGTCCTTCTGTAATTTCACCATAGGTGGACATGAGTGAGAATCACTCATAGGATGAGTAAATATAACTAAATGTCGGGCTCACTAAACATCTTGGGAGCTTTCCTTATTTTCTTTAGACACTATGAAGCTATCAAAGGAGCATACACAAAGGGCTGTGTATTTTCATTGGCTGTATCTTTTTTCACTCATCTTTTTTCACTATGAGTTTCTTTGATGGCTTCTACCTCTCTTCAAGTCACATGACAATGCCTCCCAAGTTAAATATGTGTGGAACAGCCTCTGCACATTAAATACTTATGGACCCTCCCTACATTCTACATTAACATATACATAGGAGACCTCTTGTTGGAGGAAATCTCTGGGGAAATATTTTTCTCTACTGAATCAAATGCTCTTTTTTATGGTTAACAAATAAAAAACATAGCAGTATCTAATATTCTCTGTATCTTTCATTGGGTGCTGCTAGAAATGTGGTTGAATGTAGAACAAATATTTGGGAAAACCTCTACTATTCTTTTCAGATATATTCATCAAGGTTGTTCGCAATATATGTATAGATTATTCTCATAAAAATGTATTTATATGGGAAAGTAGACAAATGTGTCAGTAGTTGCAGATTGTTTTTTTAGTCACCTTTTTGGGGCTAATCACAAAAGGCTGAAAAATTTTTCCTATCCTTTTGGTGTCTGCTTTAACTTCAGCTGTCTTGAGAATTTATGCCACAATGTCTTAAAAAATGCCAACCCCAATACATACCTCCTCTTGTGTATACTTGGTCCAGGCAAGTTGCTTTTCATTTTTCTTTCTTTCAGAGACTTTGTTCTTCCTCTACTGTTTATCAGGAACAGCAATGCTCAAGGCCAAATATGGTAACTCCTCTGTTCTGGATGATGAAAAGAGTCTTATGAAAAGTTTTTGAAGATCTTTTCCATCTTTAGTCAGTTTGTCACTCCTCTTCCAATTTCATCCTTAAATGTTCTTGGGAATGACTGTTTACAGGATCTCTTTAAATTTTTGTTAAATGGGAGGGTCTTAACTCTTTTTGAGTCATGCATCACTTTAGCAGTCTAGTAAAACCTATAGACCCCTTCTCAGAATAATAGTTTTAAATGCAGAAAAGAAAATATATAGTATTACAAAGGAAACCAATTTTGAAAATCATTATTAAACTATTAAGCTCACAAACTCTAGGTTAAGAAACTCTATAAATCCCCCACCTCTACTGCTTTTTGACCGGGTCTCCCTATTTCATCCAGCCTGAATATACAATGTCCACTCATGGGTTCAATCCTATTACTGATGAACACGGAAGCCTTAAACTGTTCTGTTTTTCTGGACTGGGTTGGTTTCACCATCTTTAAGCAGTTTGTAGCATCCCTCTCTTAGAGCCCCCCTGTACTTGTGCCAAAGTGCAGACACAAGATAAGCTTTACTTCTATTGCAGCTCAAAACTCCTCCACTCATATGCTCTCCCAGCTTCAGCCTTCCAAGTATCAGAGATTAGAGGTATGCCTACATATGCATCCTTCCCCATGAGATTTTTTTAAACCCTTACTCTCTATTTTAGAATCAGTATTATGTGTTAGTTCCAAGAAAGAAAAGTGGTAATATCCATAAGATCTTGAAAACTAGATTATATTCTAAACTGGAGTTGCCTTTAGCAGCCTTAGCATTCTCCTTGGCATATACCAAGTATATGTTTAGTTGTTCTTTTTTTTTTCCAAGTAAGACAGTTTTTAAACTCTTTTGGTCTCTTTATTGTGACAATCAATTTACAAAGATTACATTTATTTTGCAATGACTTTAATTAGGGTTCTGTCCTTTCCTCCATCCACAGACTATAACTATGTAATTTTTTAATAGGAAAAAAAGCAGAATTTCAGAATAACTTGGAAGGGGTCACCAGACAAAAGCTTTCTTCTTCTTTTTTGTATAATTCATTTGATTTTATTTTATTATATGTTAAGGATTTTGTGTAAGGTTTTGTGTTATTTTATATATTTACTTTATTACTTGCTTCTGTTAGTAGTTATTAAGTTTATAACATTTAAAAGAATAGGTCATTCAGGAAAAATTTATTTTCTTTTTTTTGACAGGGTTACAAGACATAGAAATTCTATAACCATGATATACCTTTATTTTTGCAAGTTATTTAACAAATCTCTCACAATGTCCTTATGACCAATATGGATAAATATAGACTCAATAGTATAGTTAGTAAGCATCTGAGGTGACGTCTTTCTGATTCTATGTCCAGTGTTCTATCTGTTGTCCCATCTAGCTGTCTTATATAAACTCACATCAAGCCATCTCAATTACTCTTACCAAAGAGCTTAGTTAGGAACATATTCAGAAGAACTATAGTAAAATTGCTATAATTATTGATAATAAACATATTTTTCACATTTACCAAGAATCCTTTATGATTAAAGTCATAATAGATACATTGGAAGTTATATCTGGATGAGGCTTAGAAAAGTGATTCACCCAAAATTAGGCAGCTTGTAAAGTTAGGCAGCTTGTAAAGTTAGGCAGCTGGGCACAACCTAAATCCCCATTTTATATTTCCAAGTCCAGTTCTCCTACCACCACACCATGCTGCCATATTGCTTAAAGATGAGTCCAAAATATACATTATGATTTTTTTTACGGAGAAACTTTTGCTCATCATAGCTAAAAGGCAGTATAAAAGTCTCTTAGGAAGAAAGTTTCATCACTAGGAATCTGTGTCCAAGGCATTCATACTATTAGCATAGAGAAACTTAAGAGAGTTGCCAACAGATTTTCCAGGGGGGTTTCCTAGGAACTGGGAAGAAGCCACTGTCATTCCATCTGGATCTAGTCATTGAATCAATTCACCCAACATGCCTTTTGCTCCGAGGGGATAAACAGAAGGGCTGCAGCATTTACTTCATCAATGTGAATGTTGGATTAAATATATAGGCAAGGAAGGTCTCTTCTAGACCTCATTCTGACCAGCGAAGAAGAACAGGTTGTTGAAATAGAAATGATGAGATCATTGGGGGAAAATGGTACCTCTATCTTATAATTTATGAGAAAGAAAAAAATCTAAGACTGGTTTGATGTTTTTCCTAGGTTTGGGGAGTACAAATTACAAGGTAGCCAGAGTAAAGAGAACAAAAATCTTTAGATTAAAGTTTTATGGAAGAAGTCATCCCAAGAAGGATGGGATGATATCAGGCATGAAATTATGACATGAAGAGAAACAATACATGAAAACAAATAAGGGAATCCCCCTAAAGAGACCAGTGTAGGCACAAAGGAAATCCACTGACCAGTTGAGATTTTTAAGAGATATGTGTAAGAGGTAAGAATTCTTTCTCCATAGGAATACTTTCCTTACAAAGGCACTATGAAGGGAAAAAAAGGTAAGTGAGGCTAGGATAGCTACTCGGGATGCGATCTCTGCTAAACCACATGGTGGTGCTTTGATCTTGAGATGCTCCAGCTCCCTCATCTCTTTCAGTACCCCTCATCTATGTGGGATTACAGACTGCCTCCCTGAACACATAAAATGGGCAAGATAATACTATTTGAGTAAAACTGGCTTCTAACCTGAGTATTCTTTCTATCTCTCTATGCTGGTGAGAAAAGAATAGCCAAGTTTTCCCATCACTTCTAGACTTTAAAATTTTAGCCAAGTTCTATCTCTTCCTGTTTAGTCTAGGATTGAAAATGCAAGGATTATCATAATTTACTTGGCTCATTTGTCCCTATTCCCATAAAGATTCTAATCTTCACAATTTCACATGAACAATACAGACAGCACAGTCACATTAAAAATTAAATTTACTGAACAGAATTGAAAGTAAAGGATAAAACAGTTAAAATCCTAAGTGGTGCATAACACCTCTGGTAAAGATGAAATCTATACTCCCCAGCAACTGCAGTCACTTCCATTAAGAACTGAATTCTTGACTTCACAATTGCTAAGTGTGGTAGTATCATTATAGACATGCCCAGAGACTATTTGCAAATGAAAGTTATTAGATACTTCCCATTATCTAAGTCACAATGAGGAGAAATTGAAAAGTCTCTTAACATGGTGGAGGATGATGCCCTGTTCCCTGGCCAGTTCCCAGGTGAACCCTGAAGTCTGATGCCCACTGGGGGCCCTGATTTCTCTAACAATGTCCAGTGTTGCTGCAGTGCTCTTTCAAACTCATGCTGTATTTCTAATATGTATTCCATATCCTCCTCTGAGCCTCTTTTGGTATGGTTTCCATAAAGCAAGCGATAACCTTTATTTTAAAAGCCCCACTCATACAATCAAATGTAATGGACTTCTCTCTTAGTAGCAACGCAATGATCCAGGACAATTCTGAGGGCTTTATAAAGAACACTATCCACATTCAGAGGAAGAACTGTGGGAGTAGAAACACAGAAGAAAAACAACTGCTTGATCACATGGTCAATGGGGATATGATTGGGGATGTAGACTCTAAATGATCGTGGTAGTGCAAACATCAACAACATGGAAATAGGTTTTGATGAAAGACCCTTGTAAAACCCAGTGGAATTGTGTGTCAGCTATGGGAGACGGTGGGGGAAGGGAGGGAAGGAACATGATTCTTGTAACCAGGGGAAAATGTTCTAAATTGACTAAATAAATAAAATAAAATAAAAGTCCCACTCAGTACAACCTCAATAACCTTCTTCAATTCCCTTTAAGGTAAAAGATCTAAGCAATTAACACCCTGTCCTCTGTATTTCCACTTTTCTCTGCTGCCTTAAAATATTAGGAAAATTACAGAGAAGAGAACCCATGTTGTTTTAAACACAAACTATATATGTGTAGAACAAAAAATGAATGTAGTTAACTAAGGATGTATATAAGGGTATCATGGTCTTATAAGATCATTTGTTACCCTTACTACATCTCTCCAATCTCAGCCCATTCTAAGTAATAGTCTTATAATCAGGGTAACAAAAAGGGCTTTTAAGGCTATGCTAGGGTCAAGATGAAAAAAAGGGATTGGGATGGAAAAGATGGTGGTAATAGATGACAGAGAACTTTTGAACTCATTTTCCTTCCAGTTTGGGGGGGTTTATTTTTTTGTTGTTGTTTCCTGCCAAGAATGACTTTTTAATGGAAAAGGACAGGAAAAATGGTTAGTAGGAAGTTCTTAGTAAACCTAAGATAAGCAAGGAAATAGTAAGCATTCATCTAGTTTTCTTCAATGAATACAAGTCTTTAGACCTGGATGAACTCCATTATAGAGTGGTGAAAGAATTCTTGGTGTGATTACTGATTGGATGTGATTACTATTGGCAATCTTTGGAAAAATCATGGGAAAACAGGAACCACAGACCTAGAAAAGGGCCTCTGTTTAGATTTTCCAAAAAAAAAAGGAAGAGTAGATGCAATCTAGCAAACTACAAGCCAATGATTCCTGGAAAATTTATAGAGCATATTATCAAAGAGATAGTTATTGAACATCTACTAAAGGAAGCAATAATCACAAATAGCTAACATAGTTTCAAGAAAAAGCCATACTTGAGTAACTCTTTCCTTTTTTGATAGAGTGAGTAGGTTGATGGTTCAGACCAGTGTTATAGATTTCATTTACTCAGATTTCAGCATAGTACTTGACAAAGGCTCTCATGGTATGCTTGTGGACTAGAAGGATAGATACATATCAGATGAAGGTAAGATTGGCTGTTTTTAGAAATGGTTATAAATGAATGAATGCAAAAATTAGACTTTAATGGTTTGATTTCAGTGTCAAAGAGGTGGGACTATTGGAGTACCCTAAGGATATTTTGAGGTGTCTGTGCTATTTAATATTTCTTTTCAGTGGCCTGGAGGAAGACATGGTTTGAAACTGAGAGGAGTGACACATTGGATAACAAAATCAGAATGCAAAAAGATGTTGGTAGGTTGGAAAAATAGGTTGAATCAAATATAACATAATTCAACAGAGATTAGTCTTTTCCCCAAGTTAAAAAAAAGTCATCTTCACAAGTATAAGATTTAAGAGACACAGATAAACAGCAGAAAAAGATCTAAGAATCTTAATGGTTTTGCAAGCTCAATTATATCAATAGTGTGACACAGCAGTCAAGAAAATTAATATTACTTATATTGCATTAGTGTTCAGAAGAAAAGAAGTATTAAATCTACTGTACTCTGAACCAGTCAGACCACAGTGAAATATTATTTCATTTTGGGAGTTACAACTTAGAAAGGATATTGATGAAATAAGAAATGTCTAGAAGACAGCAATCACAATGTTGCAGGGGCTCAAAATCATATGGTAGATCAATTGAAGGAACAAGAGATTGCTTAGAGAATAAAAGATCTAGGCAGGAGAGGATAGGTGTTTTTAAGTGATCAAGTGGAAGAAAAATTAAACTTGCTTTGGCTTTAAAGGGTTGTAAAAGGAATAATATGTGAAAATTGCAGAGAGGCAGATTTAGGCTTAATATCAGAATTGTGTGTGTGTGTGTGTGTGTGTGTGTGTGTGTGTGTGTGTGTTATTGTTGTTTTTAATTGGAGCTATCCAAAGCAGAATGAAAAGTCATGACATTCTTTTTACTGGGAATTTTCATTGCACTTGCTGGAAATTTTGTAGAATGAATTCTCAGTCATGATTGAAATATCTTGGACTAAATGACTTCTGAGGTCTCTTCCAAAATCCAAGATTCTATGAATTGAAAGGTTAAACTGGTTGTACATCTTCAATAAGCTACACCAAAGGTATTGGCACTGAACTCCAATGGGAAGCTGAGTTTTTGGACAAGTGCCAAAAAGCCATTTAAGCAGTACCCAGATCTTATAGTCAATCAATTCAATGCTGTTCTTGGGAGAGGAGAAATCTCTGCCAAATTTGATCTCACTCTAGCTATCTTATCCATTTCATTTTTGATGCTACCTATTACTGACTGCAGATGCCAAAACAGCCCTCACTTATTGAGGGGAATTCCAAGGAGGATCCTTAAGTTCAGAATTTTTCTCAGCCCTGGAATTTTCTGGTACTCCCTAATGGCAATGCTTGCTGCCTAGGATTCTGGGTGTGGTACCATATTTTGATAATGTCTGAATCATGAAAATAACAGAAGATTAATTTGTAAAAACATTTCAGGGGATCTTGTTCTGATACCTAAAATACTTAAGTGGTAAAAGAGAAAAGTGAAATGGAAACTTCTAGTTTTTTTAAGACTATTTGATCAACATTGATAGTATTTGAACTCATGGAAGATTATATAGGTATGTCATGTAGACTCCAAAAGTAAAGCAAGAGCTTCAGGTCTTGGTGTTGGTTGGTGTGTCTGGATGCCATGAAGGCAGAACTATCCAGATTTGGTGACTTTGTACCTGTTTTTATGGTTTTTATGACTCTATTGACTACCATGCCACTTAAGGAAAAGCTGGCCATCCATATAGGGCCAGCTGGAATTGCTAAGCACTATGGAAATAGAACTACTGACAATGTGGCTTAGTTTATCAGCACGATTTAGTAACCAGTCTACTTGCCTCTTACTAGTTGGTCTAAAAACCATATGGTAGGAGCAACAATTATTCCAGATAGCCCAGGCTAATTTCTCTCTAAAAAGGCAATGAAACCATCCTTTAGACTAAATCAGTAAAGGGAAATACACTTCTGGACTAGTAATATAACTTCTTTGGTTACCAAAGGCACAATAATTCCAGTAGAGGAGGAACCAGGAGCTCCTCAGGTCTGACATACTCTGTTATCCAGACACACTGCTGTGGCAAAATGTGAAAGAGAAAAAATTGAATTCAGGTGAAGCATGATGTATTTTTGCTGAAAATCCTTTCCATATTATCATGCATAAGAAATGATGACCAGAATGGTATGTTGTGTTACAAGAAATAATGAAAGGGATGAATGAGCTGTTCGCTCTTTGTGAACAGGGAATATCTTTCATCTTTCTTGGTATCCTCAAGACTTGGCACAATACTCAACACAGAATAGGTTATTAATTAACATATATTGGCTAAATGACTTACTCAAAGACTTATATGACGATGAGGAGTGAAGTGATCAGAACCAAGAGAAAAATTTATATAATAATAGTATAAAAACATAATTTTAAAAGAATTAAGAACTCTGATCAACACCTAAATGAGTTAAGAACTTTGATAAATGCAATGACCAATTGTGATTTCAGAGGATCAATGATAAAGTATATTATCCCCTTCTAGATAGATGGTGGATAGACACAGGGTACAGAATAAGACTTTTTTTTAATATGGCCAATGCTTGATTATACATATTTGTTACAGATAATTTGTTTTCTTTTTTCTTTTTCCAACGGTAAGGAAAAGGGTAGTGAAAAGTGGAGAAAATCAATTTTTGTTCATTGAAAAATTTAATTAATTTTTAAAAATCACTGAAAATCCTGTCATCTTTTCATTGCCATTTTAAAGAAAACTTCTTTTCTTAAGTGTTATATGGTGTCTGAGTGCCACATCTTGTTCCTATCCTGAGCCTGAAGCATTAATGATCTATTTGTCAGTCCATAACAAACCAAAAGATAGTCACTGCCCCCTTGCTGATTATCATCTTTATACATCTGTTCACCTCAATTGTCTAACAAGGCCCTAGGAACTGAGGAATGTGACCCTTGCAGCTGTGAATGACCTTTTCTTCTTTCTCTTATTGTATGAGCCCTATGTATCTTGCCAAGGGCCTTTGGCCCCTGGTTTAGGACAGGGTTGCTTTATTTGTGTTTTCTGGAAATTAGGGTCCTGCCTTGAGATCTTTGTGTACTCTAAAGGGCAAAATATCAGCTTATGTTAGAGGAGTTGATAGTTCAAACACTTCTTTGAGACAGAGAAATTTACAACCCTATTTTTACATAATGCAAATAATAAAATTAGAGTCACTCATTTTCTACCTCATAAAAACATAGGATCATATCTCTAGAACTGGATGGGAGCCACAGGGACCATTTAGACTAGTCTCCTCATTTCTCAGATGAGGAAACTGAACCCAGCACAGTAAAATTATTTGCCCAAGATAGGAAGCATCAATTTTAAGACATAAGGTAAGGATTTTTTTAAAAGGATAAAAAAATATTTTAAGTCAGAGAACTTCAATTCAAATCCTCATTTTATCTCTTGTGGAATTTGAAAACACCTTTATACTTTTGATTTATTATTTGTCTTCTTTGACAATGATCTGCTTTTACTTTAATTATGTTTAAGAAATTTAGGTATAAGACTCTTATTTGAACTGCTATTGTCTTCCATCATATCTAGTCTAAAAGGGTAGAGAAAATTTCTAAGGATAACTGAAGGTGGATTTTTGCCAAACAACAAAATTTTCTAGGTTTCTCATTGTTCAACATATTCCATTTTAAATAAAGGTAGTAGTCCTGCTGAATTATGTTAGAAGGAATATCTTGAGATTTGCCTCAACTCTTTTTATCCAGACTTATATCCAGAGGCCTTATAAAACAACCAGTAATATGAGATAGTTCTAACTCTCTGCATTTACTCTTTACTTTTTTTTTTTACCATAAGTCAGTTTTTGCTGGGAACCATGGAGCTGGGCCAAATTGGGTTCATGCCACTAAATGATGGAGGTTTCATCATTCAAGATTCAGAGCACAAATGGAACTGTGCAGCATCGCCATGTTGATTAACTGTGAAAGTGTTCCTCCAATGTTGGCATGACAACAGCAGAGTCATTAGATGTATCCCTGCTGGGGTTATCTGGAGCTGTTCTTTTCATAATGTCTCTCTAGGTCTCTCCAGAGCCATAGAATGAAGGAAGTAGTGATTCTTTGCTGGTCAATAACATCGATAAAATGAAATCTATGTTTTTACACAAAATAGCACAATGCAGAGATTGTGCTGAAAAATACATTATAGAATGTTTTGAAATGTAATATACTTTTGAGTTCATCTGGTCTAATCTCTCTCATTTTACTGATGAGGAAAATAGGGCACAGAAAGGAATATGCATGAGGTTGTGCTGTTAGTTAGGGTCAGAGTTAGGACTAGAGCTCAAATCTTCCTTGATAGTCAAAAAATGGGGTTAGAGAGTAGTGAAAGGAAGGAATTTTGATTATAATGTCACATTTTGAAATCTGACTTTTCATGACCCCATTTGGGATTTCTTTAGCAAAGATACTAGAGTGGTTTGCCATTTCCTTCTCCAGCTGATTTTGCAGATAAAGAAACTGAGGCTAAATGATTTGCCCAGAGTCACATATCTAGTAGGCTGATTTTAATTTAATTTAATTTAATTTTTAATTTTTTAAATTTAATTTAATTCAGAAAGATGAGTCTTCTTGACTCTGGACCTGGCATTCTATACACTGTGCCTAACTGACTTCTCTGTTCATCTGTAAAATGAGGGGATTAGTCTAGATGATCTTTAAATTAGTCAGGTATCCTCAAGTGACAAGTGATCAAAGGATATGAACAGACAATTCTCAAATGAAGAAATTAAAACTATCTTTGATCATATGAAAGAATGTTCCGAATCATTATTAATTAGAAAAATGTGAATTAAAACAACTCTGAGGTAACACCTATCTATCAGACTGGCTAATATGACATAAAAAGGAAAATGTTAAATGGAGTAGATGTGGAAAAATTGGGCTACTAATACACTCTTGGTGGAGCTGTGAACTGATAAAGCCATTCTGGAGAGAAATTTGGCACCAAAGGGCTATAAAACTGTGCATACCCTTTGACCCAGAAATACTACTACTAGGAATGTATCCTAAAGAGATCAAAGATAGTGAAAAAGGAACAAACTAAACCAAAATATTTATAGTAGTCATTTGGGAGCATCGAAGAACTAGAAACTGAAGGAATGACTATTGGGGACTAGTTGAACAAGTTGTAGCATATGATTGTATGGAATACTATTGTGCCATACAGAATGATAAATGATGATCACAAAAAGCCTGGAAAGATTTATATGAAGTGATGCAAAGTGAAGTGAGCAGAACCAGGAGAACTCTGTACACAGTGACAGTAATGAAGTACGATGGTCAATTGTGAATGTTTTAACTATTATCTGCAATGCACGAATCCTGGATAGCTCTAAGATACTCATGTCAAAAAAGTTATCCACCATGATAGAAGAAACTGACAAAGTCTGAATGAAGATTGAAACATGCCATTCTTCACTTTATTTCCTCCATGAATTTTTCTTTATTTTAAGTGCTATGTGTCTTCTTTCACAACACAATGAACACGGAAATATATATACATATATATATATATACATATTGTATAATAACACATATATAATCTTTATCATATTACCTCTTCTCTGGGGTAAAGGGCAGGGGTGGAAAAGAGGGAGAGAATATGGATTGTAAAATGTCAGAAAACAATTATTGAAAGTTGTAACAACATGTTAATCTTGAATTCAACTCCTTCATTTGATAAATGAGAAAACTAAAACCAAGAAAGGTTAAGTAAACTTAAACTACCCAAAGTTCACACTTAGAATAAGTAGTAGAGGTGGGATATGAACCCAGGTCCTCTGACTTCAAAGCTTCTTCTCTTCCTCTTAAACAACAAAATAATTATACGTACAGCACTGGATAAAGTGCTGAGCCTAAAGTCATAAGACCCAAGTTCAAATCTTGCCTCAGAAACTTATTAGCTGTGTGATCCTGGGCAAGTCACTTAACCCTGTTTCCCTCAGTTTCCTCATCTGTACAATGAATTGGAGAAGGAAATTGCAAACCATTCTAGTATCTTTCCCAAGAAAACTCTAAATGGGGTTACAGAGACAGAAAATGACTGAACAACCACAAAATTATACATAAGCACCTATTATCTAAAAAGTATTTATATATTGCCTTAGAATAGTTATTTCATGTGTGTATGACATAACTCCCTCATTAGATTGTAAGCTTTCCAAAGGTTGTATCTTATCAATGACTTGAATCAAATCACCAATATTTATTCAGCACCAATCTAAATGCCATCGGAAATACACGGAGAGATAAGAAATAAATCCTACCCTCAAGGGCTTAGAGTGTAGTTAGGGAGATGAGATATTAACATTTGAAGAGTTAACCAAGAAAATATTTCAATATCACTTCCAGGCAATAGTAGAAGAGAAGTCAAAAGGTGATGTGATTAAATGCTAACTGAATCATACAGAGGATGATTTTACTATTGTAAGATTGAAGAAAGAAAGATTATAAACCCAAATAGTCACAGGGAAAGTAGAATTTGAGCTGGCTTGGAAGGATGGGTAGGGTTTGGGTAGATGGAGAGGAAGGAGCAAAGACATCTTTGGTAAGTAAATTTTTTTTCTCCTTTGAGAAAGTCAAATAGTATGGTGGTTAGATGTCCAAAACTGATCTTAGATACTTATTAGCTGTGTGACTCTGAGCAAGTCATTTAACCTCAGTAATACCTGTAATTCTTTTCTCAAAGAATTGCTGGGAGAAGGAAATGAGATATCTCTTAACCTCATTTTCCTCAGCTGTAGAATGGGTAATAACTCCCAGATGTGTGAAAATCAAATGAGATAATACTTGTAAAATGCTTAGCATAGAGCATTTGACAAATGCTAATTCCTTTGTCTTTCTTTCCTCATGTTTTGATGCCTTTTATTTTTCCATAAATAGCTGGCAAATATTTGGCATCTACTTTGTGCCAGCTATGGTCCTAAGTATTTTATAAATATTATCTCCTTTGATCCTCATGACAAGCCTGGGAGGTAGGTATTATTATTATCTCCATCTTACAAATAAGGAAACCAAGGCAGACAGGGATTAAGTGACTTGCACCTCCTAGCTAGTAAATGTCTGAAGTCACAAGTGCTTCACATGTAGTCATCTCTCCATTCACTACCTAGCTGCCCAAGTAAGGAAATCTATACAAGAATACAACATTCTTCATCTTCTTTTTAGGAAAGATACACGAATACACTTGGGCTACATTTAGAGACATACGTTTGCATAGTGGCTTTCAAATCAGCATTCTGCCAGCTATTAGCTGGAGGACTATAAGCAAATTACAAACTTTTGGTGCCCCCTGGCAAGTCTTTAAGAGAACAAATCATAGTGGAGAGAGTCCCACAAAACAGTTCCCCTCACTGAAAAAAATCACAGCTCTGGGCCCACTCTATTGCTCCCCCAAGGCCTACACAAACTGGATTTATAAAGAAATTGGGTCAAATAATCAT
This sequence comes from Monodelphis domestica, assembly GCF_027887165.1. Classification (NCBI taxonomy): domain Eukaryota; kingdom Metazoa; phylum Chordata; class Mammalia; order Didelphimorphia; family Didelphidae; genus Monodelphis; species Monodelphis domestica. The sequence continues at coordinate 154,630,063 of NC_077228.1, read as the reverse complement.
TTATATTCTTAAAACAATTTATTGACTTCCATCAAAAATGGCTAATGATAGTTATTACCCAGTTGTTTAAAAAAATTACCAGCTGTTTGAATGAATCCATCTATTGTTTTCTTCCCAACTCCCAACCCCCACCTCCCCCAAACCTGTTTGAGCTGGAAGATGGAGCTTAACAAAAACTTCTTGCCTAATAGGCCATTGGGTGGAGGTAGCAGATCTCAGCATTCTCTGCTGGCTGATTTGGTTTCAGCCTCTTGCCTCTGAGAATCATTATCTTTTACACAGAGTCTATTACTTTGTGGGTTACACTAATTCCCTCAACTTGCCTCCTGCCTTTGCTACTGGTCCCCCTACCTCTGCCCCATGGCAAGTCCTAAGCATTCCAATCCCTCAGCTTTAACAACTTGTTTCCAACTTGGACCAGTGAAGTCAAGAGCAACAGATTTGGGTACCTTGAGAGTTTAGCACTGTGGGTTCTAGGGGCTTTCATCCAATAAGTCTACTGCTTACTATCTATTGTAAGGATCTCTACTTTCCACATCTCACATTTCTCTGCCAACCAGCAAGAAAGCATCCCTGAGACAAGATGTAAGGAGATTATTAATCCTGAGAGCTGGACATAAACAGAGAAGTAAACAAAATCATTCCAGCCCTCCTCAAAACAGGGGGTCGTGATAAAGAAAAAAATTGATGTTGCACAAAATAGGACAGATAAGTAGGAAAAGACATTATTTTCAGGCTTCTAAAAGGATATTTATTGGTACCTGATGGGGGGTGGGGAAGCTACAAAACCATACTTGATAGAAATCTTTTGAAAGGGGATAAAAGTATGTTTTGCTGCCTTGTGGTTTTGAGTCTTTTCAGTCTGTCTTTGTCCAGCTGGTTTTGTAGACTAAGGTCTGGGGACTGCAAATGTGTATTTGTTCCAACTGATACTGGACCTGTTTTCTCTCCACAATGGGACTTTGTTCCTTTGTTGAATGTGGCCAGCAGCATTGTGGTTGCTTAAGAAAGGATCAAAACACATTAGGAAGCAGCTAAAAGTAAAATGATGTTTTGCTTCAGGGAGTGGGGTGCCAAATACTGTGCATTAGAATTAGTAGTGATGATCAGGTCAGAGTAAAGAGAGAAGGAGCCTCCTCCTTCCCTATCCTGAGCTGCTTCTCAAATGACCCTCTTTTCAGGGCCATTGGAAATTACGTTGAGGCATAAAAGGAGTAGAGGTCTAAGGTAATTACAGATGGTAATGTAATTGGCCCAAAGGCTGAGATATCTTTCCACCAGATAACATATAAAATGCTTAGCACAGTGCCTAGCATAGAGTTGTTATTTAATAAATAAAATGGATTAGATAAGAAGGAGAGAGAAATCAGTGACAAATATTTGAACTCATCTATTTTTCCAGATTCTAAAAGGAAGGGAAGTCCTAGCAAACCTCTTAGCTATGAGCCTATTGGTCTGGAATGACCCCTAAAATGACTGAGGAATGGTTGGGTTTGAGGAGAAAGTGCTTTAAAGTAGAAGGGTGTAACAATGGAAGAATACTACACTTTTTTTTACACTAAAATTCTGTGGCAGTCACTTCCTTGTTGGTGAAATGGGAGAAGCCATGAAGGCCTGGGAAGAAAAAAAATTGTAGCTGAGTACACAGGAGGAACCAAGTGGGGGTGCCTATATAGAGCAGGTCACCTGCTACAGGGTGTGCAAAACTCAAAGAACAGGTTTTCTCTTGTGGGCAACCTGGCAGCCAGGAAAGGTGCTTGGGAGGCACAAAGGTGAAAATAGACCTTCCTGCCCTGGGTAGATTAGGTGGCGTGGGATCCAGGAGGAGCCCAGGTGTGGCACATTCTCCCTGGGGGCAAGGGAGGCTCTGTTGGCTGGGCTCAAATGATAGAGACAATACCCAGGAATGTATGATTCAGTGTGAAGGGAACAGGACTGTCCCCTGTATGCTGATGAACTGAGCAATGACAGAAATATGGGACTCATGCCTTGCTCTGAGAGCACCCAGGGCTCAAAAGGTTGGGTTGGTTGCCAAGAGGGCCAGCTAGAGGGCAGCTTAAGTATGGCGGCCCAGTTACACCTCATGGGGTGGAATGGTTTGGGGGGAGGGGACATAGAAAAACATTCCAGTCCTGTGTCTGCTCATGTTTGTCATTTGTGACAAAGGATGAGAATTGAGAGGTGTATGGTATGTGCTAAGAGCCATGGACTAAGTATTATGGGAGACCCGAATTCAACTACCAGATTTGATACTTACTAGCTATAATAATAGTAGTAGTTAGTTTTTTAGTTCTTTAGTGCTGTAAGGTTTGTAAAACACTTGACATATATAATTTCATTTGCTACCAGGAACATGTGAAGTAGGTGTTATTATTATCTCCACTTTACAGATTAAAAAACTGAGGCTAAAGGAGATTAAAAATGACTTGCACAGGGTCAAATGGTTAATAAGTTTCTGAGTAAGGATTTGATCTCAAATCTTTCTGATCAGTGCTTTCAGTTCCTATGACAACTAGTTGCCCAATAAAGAAAATGAATCAATCAACAAGCATTTATTAAATGTCTACTATGTTCCAGACAGTATGCTAAACAAAACTCTACGTGCATTCAAAGAGCTTATATTATTTTTTAATGTACAGCTATGGACAAGCCACCAAAGCTTTTTGAGACTCAGTTTTCTCATCTGAAAATGGAGCTAAGTGGATAGAACATAGGCCTGGAGTCAGGAAGACCTGAGTTCAAATCTAACCCCACACACTTATTAGCTCTGTGACTCTGGGCAAGCCACTTAACTCTGTTTGCCTCTGTTTCCTCATCTGTAAAATGAATTAGAGAAGGAAATGGCAATCCACTCTAGGATCTTTGCCCCCAAAAAAACCCCAAATGGGGTCATGAAGAATCAGACACAACTGAAAAACAACTGAATGAAAATTAATACTTGTTTTTAGAAGTGGAATGAAATTGTGGATAGAGTGCTGGTGTGGGAGTCAAGACTTACATTCAAATCACAGCTATGACACCAACGGAGGAGCTCTGACAAGAAGAAGTTATCAGATCCTGGGCACATTATTTAACCTTTACCTTTCAGTGTCCCAGACAACTTTCTATAACTTGGGAGGCCAGTCAAAATCTTCATTTTGTCATCCCCTTCATTGACATAGAGGGTAGCCTGATTAGAACTTCCCTACACTAATAAAATCACAGGTTTACATCAAAATCAAAGACCTGGTGTAATGAAAGCAACTCACACTTATATAATGCTAAAGTACTTCACAACAATGTTACTGTTATTCCCATTTTAGAGATGAGAAAATTAAGGATCCTAGGGGCTAAATCATTTGCTCAAAGTCTCACAGCTAATGAAAGGATACTGAAACCCACATCTTCCTAACTGGGTTTGGTATGCTATCTAGTATTCCATTAATAATAGTTAAACATTTATATAGTATTTTAGGGTTTACACAACACTTTATATCTATTACCTTGTTTTATCTTCACAACAACCCTGTGGGATAGATATTTTTATTATCCCTATTTTTCTGATGAGGCAACTAACTCCAAGAAAGATGTAAATGATGCTCAGATTCACCCAGCTCATGTTTGAGGCAGAATTCATATTCAGCACCTTCTGATGGCAGACTGGACCTTCTGTCCATTAAGCCACATACCTGCATACAAAAACATCTATAAAGTGCTTTTAACGTAAAATAACGCTGCCAGCCACTGTTGTTTTTTTTTCCACATTAGATATTATACAAAATGCTTTAACTATAACAAAAGTGGTTGGCTAAATTTTCATTATTTTTTATTCTAATTCAAGATTGTATGTACCATTTGTGACTCTCCCTTCCCTTCTAAATCACTGCACTTTGGAAGTCTCTTTCCTTATCTGACTGGGGTCAGGAGAGGCAAAATTCTGATTGCATTGTAGATTTTGCTAATGTTTGTTCAGAGAAAATGTGGATGGGACCTCTGTGCTACCCGTGTCCTTGTGATGCTAGAAGAGGAGGGATTGGAAAAGAAACAGGAATTATGAAAAGTCTTTGTAGTCAGAAAACCTGCATGTTTAGAATGGATAAAGAATCTGTAAAAAGCAGAAATGACTTAATGGATCTGACCACAGGTACAGACAACAAGAAAATAGAAAGTAGCTTTTTCTCTCAACTCCTTCCCACCTCCGTTCTTAAAAAAACACTCACTGTTATTCTATATCTCTCCTTCCTTTCTAAATTATACTAGGTATTTCCACTTCCTCTCTTCTCTTAATTCTTTTAAAAATGTTTTTTCATTGATATTTTCTATTTCTTTCATCACATAGTTATTTTAAGTATCCCTCTACCTTTCCCTCCTCAGGAGCAATCCCAAATGACAGATAACATTCTTTTAGAGAGGAAAAAAGTCAGCACAAAAGATCAATACATTAAAAAAGTCCCAAAACACATGTGTAATGCCTGTAGACCTCCTACTTTCATAAAGGGGTAGGTGGGGGATTTCTTTTTGTTTTTTCATTTGAATTCCACTTGACCTTTGTAATTTTGTTACATTTGCTTTTGATTGATATATCATTGTTCTTTCTGCTTACATTGTTATAGTTAGTGTGTGGATTTTTTCTCAGCTCTGTTTACTTCTCTTTGTATCAGTTCATATTGATTTTTTCATGCTTCTTTGTGGTCATCATGCACATCATTTCTTGAATACAAAATGTACCACAATTTGTTTAACCAGTCCTCAGTTGGTGATCATCTACTTTGCTTCTAATTCTTAGCTATCAAATAACCAACCCACTGCTATAAATATTTTGGAGTATATTTTTATACTTTTTTGTTATTGAGGGTTTCCTTGTGTTATAAGCCAATTAATTAATGAAAGTTTCAAGTTTAAAGAGGATGGGGATTTTAGTCACTTTATTTGCAAAATTTCAAATGTTATCCAGAATGGTTATACCACTTTACAGCTTTACCAACAATGTATTAGTGGACCTCTCTTCTCACAACCCCTTCAACATTGACTGTTACCATCTTTGGTCATTTTTACCAATTTGCATGGTATGAGGTGAAACCTCAGGATTGCTTTGATTTGCACTTCTCTTATTATTAGTGATTTGAAGGATTTTTTTCATGTGGTTATGAATACTTTCCAGTTTATTTCAGAACAGTTATTTCAGAAATGGTTATATGCTTAGACCATTTAACTACTAGGGGAGAGCTATTATTACTTATATATCTTAGATACTAAACCCTTATCATAGAAACTTGATACAAAGCTTTTTTTTCCCTCATCCAAACATCATTTCTTATCCTGGATACATTAAAATGATCTGCACGGAACCTTTTCTGTTTTAAGTAATCAAAGTTATCTATTAAATCTTTTGCAATTGCCTCTTTCTCTTTATAAGAATGAATCCCTTATTCATAGTTGTGAGATATGTGATTTTTTTAATAGTATGATCTTCAATATTAAGGCTATGTATCCATTTAAATTGTATTGTGATATATAGTACAAGATGTTGGTCTAAGCTTATTTCTGCCAGGCTGCTTTCCAGTTCTCCCAGCAATTTTTATCAATAGCATCCCCCACCCCCCAGTAGCTTAATTTTCAGCTTTATCAAATACTGGGTTATTGGATTCTACTGTTTCTACATCTCCCTTGTCTGGTCTGATCCACTGATCACTCACTTTATTCTTTAGGCAATACTATATGCTTTTGATAACTGCTGTTTTAAGATTATACTATGAGGTCTGGAAGTGCTGGCCCCACTCTGTCCTTCTTTTCATTATTTTCCTTGCTATTCTAGATATTTTATTTTTCCAAATGAAATTTTTGCTCAATTCTTAAACCTACTGAAATCTGGCTTCTAACATCTTCATTCAACCAAAAACACTTTCCTCTAATATAGTCAATGATCGCTTAGTTGTCAAATCTAGTGATCTTTTCTCAATCTTGATCTTCTTGACCACTCTGCAACCTTTTGAAACTCTCTCTAGGTTCTCCTTATACTACTCTTTCCTGATTTTCCTTCTAACTATCTGACCTCTCCTTAGTATCCTTTGCTGGATCTTTATCTAGGTCATACCCATTAACTATGTAGGCCATATAAGGCTTTTTCATGGACTCTCTTCTCCATCTATGTTATTTTGCTCAGAAGTTCATCATCTTCAGTGTGTTTAGTTCTCATCTCTGTGCATGTCTATGTTTCTGAGATCAATATAAAAATCTCTCTCCTGAGGTCCATCATCAATTACCTGTTGAACATCTAAAAATTGGGTGTCTTATTGACATCTCAAATCTACTAGGTCCAAAACACAACTCAATATCTTTCCCTCAAAATGTTCCTTTCCCCCCAATTTTCCTATTATTCTTCAGGCACCACCATTCTCCCAGACTCCCCGGCCCACAACCTTAGTGTCATCAAGTCAACAAGTATTTTCTTAAGCCCTTATTATATTCCAGTCACTCTTCTAAATTCACTTAAAAAGCATGTTAATTGACAGATTGAATGCTCTACATTAGAAAACCACAGGCTTGGACTCTTCCTCCCCAAATCATCAAGTATTCAAAAAAGGACAGTTAAGTTCCTTGATGGGTGCACATAGCAATAAGATTTCCAAGAAAAGGGCATTGAGGCATTGGCAAGGGACTTCAGTCCAAGCCCCACCTCCACTTTAAATTTTCTAAAACTTACTAACTTTGTGGAGTCACTGTATCTCATAGAATAAACAGCTGTTGTGATTTTGAGTAGGGAGATAGGAGTAAATGGGGGTAGGTATGGTTGCACATGAAAAGAAGAGGACATTTGTTCCAGGTATAGAGAACGTAGAATTGAAAGGACTTGGCAAAACTGATGGGATATGGAGGTGACAGAGAAGAAGGATGTTTAGGCTGATTCTGAGATTATGAACCTAGAAGGCAGAAAGATGGCAGTACACCCCAAAGTAGATAAGGTTAGAGGAGGGATGGCTTTAAGAGAAAAATATATTGTGTTCTGTTTTAGACAGATTGAGTTGGAGATGAATCAGTGACACTGGCCTCCTTGTTATTCCTTGAATAAAAAATTCCATTTCCCTATTCTGAGCATTTTCGCTGAAAAATGATGAAAAGAAAAGACTCACTCCACCCCCAACCAACACATAGAAAACTCTGATTGCATTACTGTTTTCCTATTTGCAGGAACTGTAAGTTTGGTTACAATTAGAAAGCCCTATAAAATCATAAGGTTTTCATCATTTCTGCTCTATTCCCTAAGCATGGGTATACACAAGTGCTTTATCCTAAGTTCCTCTTTCTTTGTCTATGGGTTCATTTATCATTTCTTTACAGCTTTTTCACAAATCTACCTGCCAAGCTCTTTCTTTTTCCTGAGTTTTAATTTCACTTCTTCTCCAAATGCCTTCTGGATGACTCCATTTAGATTCCCTATAGTCAATCAAATAGCATTTATTAATGATGTACTATGTGCCAGGCATTGTGCTAAGTGAGAAGGGAAAAGATGAAAGAGAATAGGCAATTATATAACTCCTATTATGCTCCCAGCACATAGTAGTGCTTTAAAAAAAATGCTTATTTTCTGTCTTAAGCAGAAGAATGGTAAAGGCTAGGCAATTGAGGGACTTGCCCAGGGTCACACAGTTAGGAACTATCTGAGACCTTATTTGAATTTGGGACCTGCCATCTTCAGGCCAAACGTTCTATCCACTGAGTCACCTAGTTGCCCCCTCTTAAGCTCTTAATAAATGTTTATCAACTGACTGACCTTGAAAGATAAGTGCTGCTATTATCCCCAATTTATTGAGAAGGAAATGGTAGCAAATGGAAGTTAAGTGACTGGCTCAAGATCACTCAGTTAGTGATTGAGATTGGATTTGAACTTGGGTCTTTCTAACTTAACTAGAGGTCCAGTTCTCTACCCATTGTCCTTCTTAAGTGCTGACCATACAAAGAAAGATTAAAGACAATCTCTGACCATAAGGCACGTATAATGAAGGAGACAGCAGGCCTAAAATCAGGTATCTCTAAGAACCATAGCAGATAGAGGGGTAGGCACCAGCAGCTGGGGTGGGGTGGGCATTTTGGGAGGGGGTAGTAAACCTCTTGTAGAAGATGGTGTTTGAACTAGCTCTTAAAAGAAGGCAGGAATTCTAAGAGACAGAATTTAAGGGAAAAAATAAAATCCTTAGGACAGTGAAGTCCAGTATAAAAAGAGACTTAATCTAGCCCATTTTCCAGACAGCTACTAAAGTGATTTTCTTAAAGAACAGATCTGATCATGTTCCTTCCCTGCTCAATAATTCCATTGGCTCCCTATTATCTTTGAAATCAAATGTAAACTCTTCTGTTTAGCTTTTAAAGTCCTTCACAGCTTGGTACATATAGGACACATACAGAGTAAATGGAAGTCTAGTGATGGGTTGTGTAGCCTGGAATTCTGGGACCTCTTCTTTTCTGGCTTCTGTATAAAATGAATTGGCTGGCCTAGATGACCTGTAAGAACAACTAGATAGCCTGGAGTCAGAGGAAGACCTGAATTCAATTCCAGCCTCAGACACTTACTAGTTGTGTGACCTGGGCTAGTCATTTAACTTCTGTTTGCCTTATTCCACTAGAGAGGGAAGTGGCTAACTACTCCAGTATTTTTATCAAGAAAATTCCATGGACTATAGGGTCTATAGGGTCAAGAACAGTCAGTAACAACTAAATGACTGAGTAATAAGATGACCTATGAGGCCCCTTTGGCCGTGATAGTATATAATTTGGAGGCCCTATGAATTTAAAATTCATCATGTAGATAATGGATTATTAAAGGTCATTTGAAATATAAAGTAATATGTTGGAAATAGTGTTTCATAACCCTAACACAGCTGCCTTCTTGGGCAAAAGGAGATAAGAGGCTTAGCTTGAAGCCATAGTTTATCCAAGTAAGAATATTGTAGGAGGGCACAATGTGATCTTTTTCCATGGGGGATTTGGAACCACCATGATGAGGACCAAAGAATTGTAAAAGTCACACAGTTGTGTTAAGAGTTACACAACCAATGCCTCAAGATTTCATGAGCAGAAGCAATACATCTAAATGGCAGGTTCCATGTATGAAATGCAGATTAACATTCATCTTTGTGTTTGATAAATTTTGAACAGATATGATATCTGGATCATTCTTATAAACAAGTAACAACAACCTCATGTTTTACATAATGTATGCATTCTATTTTTATGTTTTGAGACGACAATGGACTTTATCTGAATTTAACAAGGATTTTTTTCATCTCAGAGTATTCTGCAGTATGCTATGGAATTATGGGTATTTGGCTGACGGTGAATGGTGAACTGAGTCATCTCTAGCCAAAGTTAGCAATCCCCTTTCTTAACAAAACCAAATCTTTAAGTGAATGGTATTTTGGTAAGTGTGCTTTCCCACAACTTGGATAGATCATGAACCAGCATTCCTTTGAAAATCTTAATTAATTTTGAAACTTTACCATTTCATCTCATCTGTTATTATCAAAAAATATTTGACCATTGGTGCATGGTCCAAAAGGAGTAAAAAAAAATTGGAGAGTTATCAGTATGTTTCCTGGGGTCTTAAGGCAAAGGCTGAGGTTCGTGCTTTTATAAGTATGTGTGATGGAGTGTTTAGGGGTGTTTTGTAGAAATCTGATAGGTTCAGGAGCTGTTAAATAGCAAAAGATGCCAAGTAAAAGTGACCACTCTTCAAAGAATGCTAGACTACACTGTTTGGGGTCTACAGCTATTACTGGTTTCTAGTTATCTGGGACAGAATATTAGGTCTGTCACCTGATTCTTTCAATAATTAGCCATTCTCTTCTTTTCCTTGGCAGTTCTTAAATGTGGCTAGATATGATTGAAATACAGTGACACTTAATTCATTTGGACTCCACTAGTTCAGAATTTATGATAATTTAGGCAAAGTTACTTTCATTATCTATATGGGATAAAAGGTTTAGTCACGAAGCAATTTGAGAATGTTAGGAGATTAGAGAGGGTGGTACTGAGAATGATAGAAAGAAAGCAAGGTTATATCCCTGGCCAAAAATATAGATCAGAGCTAGATGGGGCAGGAAAGGATAACTGGTTATTACATTGTTTTTTCACTGCTGATGGTGAAATGCATGTTAAAGACAAGACTATGGGGCAGGAGAGTATAGGAAAATGACTATATCTCATTTACTTGGGTTTTGTTAGATTCAAATTCATTTGTTTACCAAACTAGAGAGGATTTTGAAAGTGACAGGAGTTTTGTAGACCAGCTTCTGTGGATTTTCTTTGACCTCTGAAATTAGTTTGGGGTAAGGGATGGGGTTGTAAGATCTCCAAAAAGGGTTAAATGAGAGTTATAAGGAATTTCTAATCCTGAATCAAAGAGTTGTCTGGAACAAAAAAATTATAATTTAGAATCAGACTTAGGGAATTAAAAGAAAATGGCCTAATCTTAAGTTTGGGAATACTTTTCCTGTTTTGTTTTGTTTTTTGCTTTCCCCTTGAATTTGGCATTGTAGCTCATAATTTTGGCTTATCTTAGCTATCAGCTTACTTCATCCTAAAAAAATAAGGATCTATGATTTTATTGGTATATGCAAGTGAAAAAACTCCCTCAACCAATGTAAGTTTCATTTCTCAGATGAGAAAACCAAGGCCCAGAGAAGTTTTGTGACTTGCTCAGGAAGACAAACTTTTTAAAAGAGAATTTTAACAGTGTTGTTTGCTTATAACTTTATATACTAATTACAAACTTACTCTCTCATTAAAGTAGGCCTGGGAGAAGCTCTTCTTAGTAAAACATAATCACCTCTTGTCTTGTCTAACTGTTTTGAAAATGATAGATCTAGTTTCCTCATCTATAAAAGGAGGTGAGAGGAGTAGACTGGATGACCTCCAAGGTCCCTTTCAACTACTAAGTCTAGAATCCCATGATCTTCTTTGGTATTTAAAAAACCTAATAATTCCAATTCTTTACTGCTTTCTAGATACCTTGTTTAAATAAGTGATGTTTAAGCTTATGCAAATTTTAATGATATAGCAATTTGAATAGAAAAAGTACTTTCAATATATTCTAGATAGGGTATCAATGGGTCTCTGAGGGCTACATGTTGGAGTGTCTTGTTGGGTAGGGGTCCAGTCAGTTTTCTCTGGTTTTAAAATGGGAGATGATAATGTTCATCCTTGACTACCTCCAGGGAGTTAATGAATTAACTTCTATAGAGACCATAAAAGCCCAGATAAAAGGAGCCATATAAAAACAAAGTGTTATTAGTTTTCTCTCATAACTTTGTTTTCTGGTTGTTGCATTTCAGCATCACAAGAAACTGGCCTCACCAAAGCAAACAAAAATAATTGCTTTCCACACCTACCATAGCTTTAAAAGGGTCCTGTATTATGAAATAATGATCATGATAATAATAACAACAGCAATAACAATAATAAAAATATTGCCTTGTACCTAGCTAACACCTTTCTCCTGATGTGCCCAAAGCACATTGGAAACAAAGACGAGTTGTCAACAGACATAAACAACTTATAGGAAAAAAACTGACTCATCTTTAAAAAGCTCCACTGTGGGAGATAATAGTTCTATTATTTTCATACAACCATGGCATCTCTTTTTGCTGCTAAACTAACAATAAAAATGCTAGGTAAAAATAAATAGCAGAGAAATGTTTTGGGGGATGAGAAGTGTTTACCTCATGAAAGGTTGACTTCTTGGTACCTGGACTGGACAGGGTTTAGACGCAGTCCAGGACTAAAAGCTATCACCATGACAGGAGGTAATGATTGATGGTCTGGGGCCTGAATACAAGGTGATTTCAGTCTGGTTCCTAGAGAACTTCATCAGCATCTTTTTCACAGGACCCTGTTTTGTCATCTCTGAAGACAGAACAGAGGCTGAATAAAATAGGAAGCATGTCCCATCCTGGGAAGACTTTCTCACAATCAAGTCTTAGATCCACATCTACCCCGACTCCTGGAATTTAAAAGCTTCCTGGGAAGATAATAAGAATCATAGAATCACAGAGTTGGAAAGACCTTCAGGGGATATCTAGCCCAGGCTGTCACTGTATAAGCTTTCCCTTCATAACAGCTTTTACAAATGGTCATCTAGCCTTGACTGGAAGTTTTCTAGTGAAGGAAAACATAAGCATGTAAACAATTAGCAAGGCAACAGAGCCAAAAGTGGCCAACTGAAATAATACAAACTGATTACTCATACTAGAAATTCAACGAATAAAAGAGTTTAATGGAGTCAATAAAGGGAGAGTTTCTTACAGAAGGTAGACTTCAACATGAATCCTAAAGGAGATAGGAAATAGAGATATGAGTTGGTAGCACATCCCAGGTGAGTAAGAATAACATGTGTGAGAGGCAAGTCCCAAAGAGAGGAAGTAATGGAGGATGGAACACTGAGAAACTTGATTGAAGATGGGAATGGATAAGAAATGAAGCTTATATGATGAGGCTGATGAACAGCTTTGAAGGTCAGGTCAAGGAATTTAGGTGAAAAGAATATACAATAGGGAATAACTATTGGTCACTTATTTGTGTCATAATAAAAGGGTGTATTGAGAAAGATTATTTGAAGATTGATGTGAAGGATGGATTGAAGGAGAGAGAGACAGAGAGAGACAGAAACAGAAACAGAGACAGAGGCAGAGGCAGAGACAGAGACAGAGACAGAGACAGACAGACAGAGACCAGAAGCAGAGAGGAACCAACAAGGACTGATGGTAAATTGGGTAGAAATGATCACTCCTTGGAATTTGTGATAAAAAAAAAGGAAAAGCAGACAGGGAAAAGAGAGTCTGACATATACACTAGATTTTGGGAGAAAAAATTTCAAGAAATTCAAAGGTTAGATAGGCTCCCCTAGACTAAAATTTTATATACAAGTCAACTTAGGTTGAATAGAAAGTTCTCATTTCTGAAGACACAAAGTGAAATTATTTAAACAAAGCAAAAGAAGTCAGAAAGGATTGTCAAAAAAGATCATCATGAATATATTGTGAACTCACTAAACAACTAACATTTATAAAATATGTATCCACAAACACATTCTTCCCTTACCAATGCTTTTCCTCTCAGATATTGATCATTTTATACTATATAGATTTCATATATATATAGTTGCTTTCCCCATTTGAATATGGACTCCTTAAGAGCAGGTACCATATTTTTACCTTTTTACTTATCCCCAGGATTTAGCATAGTGCCTGACATATGTTAAGCACTTAATAAAAGCTTACTGACTGACAGCAGAAGATGGAAGTGAAGACAAGTAATAGAATGAATACAAAAATGCACACAGACCTTTACGGTTAATGTCAGGAGCACCTAAAGTTAAGAATAAAAGAAGGCTGTTCAGTGGATAGAGCACCAAACCTGGAGATAGGAAGTCATGAGTTGAAATTTGACTTCAGACATTTCTTAGCTGTACTCTTTTGGGCAATTCACTTAACCCTACAAGCCTACCCCTTTCTGTTCTTCTGCCTTTGGAATCAATTTGTAGTATCAATTCTACAGAAGATAAGGGTTTAAAAAAGAATAAACTGAGGATGGTGAAAAGAATTAAGGAGAAAAAGGATTGGGGTTTTAATAGCTACACCAGGGAAAAAGAAGACAAGGTGAATTGGAATTGCTATTTAGGAGGGATGGGAGAATGATGACTGATGGTAAAGAGTGAACAGCTTTGCTCCTCTTTTGTTTTGATTCTTTTTTGTCTGATAAAAGGGATGATCTCGGGACTGAAAAATATAGAATAGTATGACTTATAGGAAGATGGTATGAAGATGAGAATGACAAAAGTTCACCTAGCTTTCCTTAATGAAATCAAGTTATCACAGTTTGGTCTCTGCCAAACTCAAAGTATAAAATTTAATGGTTTAATATCAACATGGCAGTGTTTCCAGTGGATAACCTTACAGATATATAATGGGTCTCATGTTTTTAAACTGTTTTTTTATCAGCGATTTGATATCATAGGTATCATTACATTTACAGTTGACACTAAACTCAAAGGGATAGCTAATACACTGGATAATAGAGAGTCAAAATCCAAAAAAGAACTTGGCTAAACTTTGGACTGAATATATTGTATTAAGAGGAAACTCAATGAGAAGTATAAAGTCTTATACTTGGTAAAGAAAGTCAACCTCAATATAATAGGATCTGAGAGACATAATTATATAGAAGTTTGTCTGAAGGTCAATGAGTCAGAAGTGTGATACAGCAGCCAAAAAGTAAATATGATCTTGGGCTTCATTAAAAGAATCATAGCTTCCAAAAATAAGGAGATGATAGCTCTTCTGAACACTGCCCTTGTCAGACCTCATCTGGAACACTGCTTTCCATACTGAGCACTGTAGTTTTAAAAGGACATTAGAAAGCTGGAAAGTTTCCAGAGAGGGCAACCAAAATGGTGAAGTGTTGAGTCTATATCTTCTCTTCTAAGATCAGTTGAAGTGAATGGAAATAATTAGAAAAGACTCAATGGATCTCAATAGCAGACTTCCAGTATTTGAAGGGATACTTTGTAGAAAAAAGGAGTAAGTTTGTTCTTTTTGGCCCTTGAGGGCAGAACAGGAAGCAATCAGTAAAACATATAAGGCATATTTAGACTGGATGTCAGAGAAAATTTCCTAATAATTTGAGCTTTTGAAAAGTGGAATGGGCTAATCTGAGAGGGTGGTTTATTTCCCTTTTTTGGATTAGTAGTAAAGGGGATTCCTTTTAGTGGTAGGTTAAACTATATGATCACTTAGGTCCCTTCCAATCCTCAAAATTCTGTGATCTTGCCATTCTGCCATTCCTATAGTCAGAATCTAAGGTATAAGCTTGGAAGTTTACTTGGATTTACCACAAGATGAGATATTTGACAGTAGAGATATTTAATGAAATATCTAAAAATTGAAGTTCTCTGGTGTTAACTCATGAGGTTTTTAACCTTGCAGGAGATTCTGTCTTCTCATCTTGTGAATTAAGCTATCTTTACACTCTATATGATACCTAATTCTTTTCCTTTGAGGACTTAGGGCTCAAAAATTTGTGGAAAACAAGCATTTGGCTGTCTCGATGGTGATGTAATCTGCCTTCCTTTTTTCCTTGTCTCCTTCCCTCCATCTGAGCAGATCTACATAGCCAAAGTAATGTGAAATTGATTCCAGAATTATTAGTATGGTTAACTCAGACAATCCAAACAAACAGAAAAACCCTAGACCTATCACACTTATATGGATTATCTAACTAGACCTACTTGAGATATTAGCAACCTGGTAGATCCAGGTTCCTTCCTCAGTTGTAGCTTCTCTGGCGCATGGCCCATCTCTCAGCTGGGTTGGAAATGGCCACAATGAAATTGGCCCCAAATCATGCCAGCTGGTGTATATCCTTGGCCCTATACTCCAACTACTCATTTAGTCTTGGGGAATTGACCAGCCCTACACTGAAAGCCACGAAAGTGATACAAACCACATATCTTATGAACTAGACTGGTAGAAGCCAGAGAAAACAATTCTATTCATAAGTATGCACTTAAACATTTTGGATAGAGCATTACATGAGGCACTTGAGGGATACAAATATGAGTAAGAAACAATCCTTGTGCTGAAGTAACTTACAATCTGGAGGAGATAAAATGATGTATGATATTATTATATGATAAGTACAATAGAGGCTACAAAACTAGGTGCAATATGAGGAGGAAGGAACACTGTGCCCAGAAGAGATGGATCAGAAGAATGATCTTCATGAAGAAAGTAGTATTTGAGTGGACTTTAAAAGATGGGGAGGAATTTAATAGTTGAAGAAGAGGATAATAAGGGCATAGGAAAAAGTGGGAACAAAAGTACAGGGATAAGAAAGTACAGGTTGTGTTTGGGGAGTAGAGTCCACTTTGGCTAGAGGATACAGTGGGTGGAAGGTATTCCTATAAGGTAAAGCTAAAAAGTTAGGGGGGTGACAAATTGCAAAAGGCTTACAAGGTTAAGCAAAGGAGTTTAATCTTTATTTTATATACTGTAGGAACAGAAGATTTGGAGTACAAAAGCAATGGGCACATATATTCACCAAAAAGAACACTCTGACAATAATATGAGTGGCAAGGGGTGGTGGAGAGAGAAGATGTAGAAAGACCCTTTAAGAGGCTATTTCATAAGCACAGGAAAGTGCTAATGAGAGACTATTCCAAGATGGGGGTAGTGGGAATAGAATGGAAAGGAACAAATGAGGGATCTATTATAAAGGTAAAATCCCTAGGGCTTGTATAACTGAGTAGATGTGAGTTGTGAAGGGGAATCACAGTCAGAGAATCTTTGACTTCAGGCCATGGTGTCCAGCCAGTACCTAAACAGCAATTCCTTTGACAAGAACTTTGACAAGTGGCCATCTTGCACCAAGTTTCTCCTGAAGTAGCCCACTTCATTTGGAAACAGCTCCAATCATTAGAAATCTTTTCCTTCCATGATATTTAACCTCTTTGCAATTTTCACTGGTATCTTCTAGTTTAGCTCTCTAGGGTCAAGAAAAACAAGTCACATCCCTCTTCTCCATTAGTAACCCTTCAGTTTTTTGAAGGTGCCATGTCATTCCTGTCTTCTCTTTGCCAGACTAAACAACCCATATGGAATATTCCATACTAGAATATGTGGAAAAATCTCCACTTCCTTCACCATCTTGGAGATATTGGGTAGAAAGCATTTATTTAATGTTAAAAGAATAAAACACATGTAGTTAATTTTTAAAAAAAGAATAAGGTTAGGAAAGTCAGATTTGGGTTCATTTTATCTAGTTTTTATTTGAATACTATCGAATGAAATGCCTACCAATTGGTATATCTCTATAAATTGTATTGGAGCTTTCATATTGTAAGAATGGGATTAAAAATATATATGTTTGATAAGATATAGCTTGATAAGTTAAGAAATCTGGAATGTTGTCTCAAGGACTGCAGAGAGGCTCATGCAAGGAATTCTGTGGAAGATTTTAGAATGTCAGCAGAAGGGAGAATCAGAGAAGTAAAGTGGCAGTGAACCCTGGATGAAGAAAGAAAGGGTTTGCTAGCTGTGTTCTCTCTCTGGCTCTCTGTCTCTGTCTCTCTGTCTCTGTCTCTCTGTCTCTCTCTCTCACCACAGACTTGGGATTGAGAGGAAAGGAGGATCTGTATCTTAGTGCTTTTCTTTTGGACACTTTGGAAAACACTAGGAAGAGGAATCTGTTACCATCTACCAGTGATTCAACTGTTGATTTGAAGACCAGGGAGATCCTGTCTGTGCTTTGAACTCGGAGTCGCTCTTCAGAGTCACAGTTCAGCTTCATTGAGCTTCAGCCATTTTAGCCTCACTGCTTTTCATAGGAGACACCTGAACTTACATAAAGATTTAGTTAGTTTATTTAGATCATTTTGGGATTTTTAGTCAGTATAAGTAGTAGAATAGCTTGGGTGAATTCCCAAGATCAGAAAAATCTCGCTTTGTAATGGAAGAGGAGTGGGTGGAAATTTAGTTCCCTTAGTGTTAAGGCATCCTTATTTTTTTATTAATTCTCATACTTAACCTTTATAAATATATAGATTTATTTGTATACAAGACTCTCCAAGTTAGTTTGTGCATTGAGCCCAGTGAAGGAAAATTCAAACTCGAGCTTTCCTTTAAGAAGGAGAACTGGGATACTTTGCAGACATTAGACAAAGTATCCAGTGTTGTTTCCTACATTATTATAACAATACCAAGGAACAGAATATTGAATTAATCACTCCTGCCTCAAATATTAGTTTTTCATAAGGAAAAAATATGGCAGGCATCATTCAACGCTGTTAAATGAATCATTGTTCATGCCATTAGAATTGGGTTCAACTCAGTTTTGGACAGAGGCCTCAATACTATCTAATTTGTTAGTGATATAAACAAAATAGTGGCTAGATGATATAACCCTTGAAGGAAGAGACCAGTTTTATTAGACAGATGTGGAGGAAATGCATGCATGGAATAGGGGATGGCCTGAGAAAATGAACAGAGGCAAGTGGTGATAGATCAGAGTCCTTTTTGGTTAGAACATAGAATACTTTTGGTGAGAGGAGGCATATTCAGTAGCTTTGGAGGCAGAAGATTGAGGTTCAAATCCTGACTTTGATACTACCTGTGAGACCTCCGGCAAGTGATCTAACTTGTTTGGACTTTTATTTTCTCAGCTATAATATGAGTGGAATGGACTAAAT
This sequence comes from Monodelphis domestica, assembly GCF_027887165.1. Lineage (NCBI taxonomy): Eukaryota > Metazoa > Chordata > Mammalia > Didelphimorphia > Didelphidae > Monodelphis > Monodelphis domestica. The sequence continues at coordinate 154,611,849 of NC_077228.1, read as the reverse complement.
GACTTTGAAGGTCTATTCCAACTCTAAATTTAATATCCTATGAATGTCATTTAGATGTACTCTACCTTGTCAATATCCTTCTTAAAATGTGGTATCCAGAACTAAATACAGTACTTGATATAGTCTGACCATAGCAAAGTAAAGCGAGACTGTTATTTTCTGTTGTTCCAGACACTATTTTGGGCAGTTATGTGGCACAGTGGCCTGGAATGAAGAAGACGAGTTCAAATCTGGCCTTAGAGTCCCATTAGTTGTGTAACCTTGAGTAAGTTACTTAACCTCTGTCTGCCTCAGTTTTCTCAAATGGAAAATGTAGACAATAATAGCATCTACATTGTAGTAAGGATCAAATAAGATATTTGTAAAACATTTAGCACAATCCCTGGCACTTGGTGGATGCTTAATAAGTGTTATTTCTTATCCCCTTCCCTTAATACAACCTAAAATAGCACTAATGGAAGGCAGTATAATAAAGAGAGAAGAGTGCTTAATATGGAGCCAGGAGAGACCTGGATTCAAATCCTTTCTCTAGGCATATGGCCAATTTCTAATTTCAAATAATAGCCTCAGTTTTGTTGTTGTAGAATAGTGATAATAATCCCAGTACTGACTACCTTAGGGGATTATTGTAATATTTACATGAGATGATGCACATAAAACATTAGAGAAATGTCTACTTTTTGGGGATTATTAATTTTTTGGTTACTAAGCCACAATGTTGACTCATTTTGAGCATGCTCTACAACCTCAAGAGTTTTTTTGTGCATCAATTAGTCTTTGGTTGTACCTTTCTAATCCTCTAGTTGGGAAGTTGTTGGTTTTTTAAAATTTCAAATGAAAAACTTTATATTTATCCCTACTAAATTTCATTCTTTTAGGTTTGGTCCATCTTTTTAACCTGTCAGTATCTTTTAAGTGCCTGACTGCCCTCCACTGGGTTGGCCAATTCCCCCCACAGTGTGTCATCTTCAAAGTTGACAACCATACTATTTTTGCCTTCATCCAAGTCATTTATAGGAAACTGCCTCTGCCAACTATATTCACTCTTTCATTCCTCCCCAGGCACTCTCCTGACTCTAAAACCTTTTTCTATCATGCCATAGCAACCTTCTCACTCTGGAAAATCATACCATCCCTAGTTCTTTTCTCTGATTGGTTAGGTCCTTCTAGAATACCCAATTTAAGAAAAGTACCCAGATTAGTCATATTCACTCTTTTGATTACTTTCCAAACTCCATTCCTACTTCTATGAATCCTTTCTACCACGTTCCCTTCATAGGTACTTTCTCTCTCTCCTCTACTTTTTATTTTGTGTGTGTGTTGCCTTTTTTCATTAGAATGTAAGTTCCTTGAGGGCAGGGACTAGCTTCCCTTTTGCTTATATTTGTATATTAAGTACTTAATACAGTGTCTGGCACATAGTAAGCATTTGCTGATTTGTGGACTTACAGTACTGGGCCAAGGCATATTCCACTGAACACTTCCCTCCAAGTTCCACCCTTCAAAACTCCTCAGCATCCCACATTTTTTTTTCCTTTTACTCCAGTCTGTGAAGTTGTCCTCATTGCCAAAGAAACCTCCTTTATTGATGCTCTTAATTCCATTCTCTTCCTTTTCCTCTAGAAACTTACCCTTTGGTATCTTTCTACTTTTATAAAAATAATATGAGAAACTACCATCTGCTTTGCTGAGCTTTTTAAGTTTGAGATGTTATATAGCATTCAACTCATCTATAATTCTGCAAGCTAGGCAGAAGACTCCAAAGTCTCATGTCTACACAGCTCTCTATCTAGAGATATCATCCATATTTCTAACTCTTTATATTGTGTCTATCTATCTATCTATCTATCTATCTATCTATCTATCTATCTATCTATCTATCTATCTTGGATTCTTTCTTGAGTTCCAATTCCATACTGTCTCTTAGACCTCTTAAACTGGAATAAAAAGATTAGTCAAAATGATAATGTGACTAAGTGAATATGGCAGGATTTCTCAATCTGAGGTTCAGGAACTTGTTTTATAAAATATTTTTGATATCTGTCAATATAAATGGTTTCCTTTTTATTTTATGCATTTTATTTTATTCATTTAAAAACATTATTCTAAAAAGGGATCAATTAGCATCACAAGATGGTCAAAGATATCTATGACTTAATACAGTTAAGAACCCCTAGAACATGGTACTGGTTGAAAGACAATATGCAAAGAATTGTCATTAATGGGTCAGTGGCAACTCCCAATTCCATTCAATCCAATTCAGCAAGAGTTTAAGTCTCTATGAAAGTCACTCTGCTAGATGTTGAAGATATGAAGACAAAAATGAAGCAGTTCCTGCCCTCAACAAACTTACATTCTATAGTAGGGAGAAAGAGAGAAGAACATTTAAACAGGAGGAGAGAGAGAGCATTAACATAGAAGGGGATTAGGGGGGCAGCTAGATGATTCAATGTAGAGAACGTCAAACCTGGAAAGAGGATGTCCTGGATTCCAATCTGACCTCAGACACTTCCTAGCTGTGGGACCCTGGGCAAGTCACTTAACCTTCATTGCCTAGCCCTTACTACTCTTCTACCTTGGAACTAATACTTAGTATTCATTCTAATATATCTTGAGCCTTGAAGAAGCTAGAGGGGTTTAAGAACCTGAGTCCTATGAACTTGAGGAGTCAATAGTACATCTTGGAGATGTCTACCAGGAAATTGCTAGTGTCTCTGCCCCAGGTGTGTGCCATTTTTGGTTTTCTTTTCCCAATTCTGCCCATTTCCTCTTTCTGTCTGTGTAGTTTGTGGAACACTTCCATGACAGTATTACTTCTGCTGACCCTCTCTTGATCTGCTCTCAACTCTCAACATACTAGTTGTGGAACCCTAGAAAAGTCATTTTACCTTGTTTGCCTAGGTCTCCTCATCTGTAAAATGAGCTAGAGAAGCGAGTGGCAGACCACTCCAGTAAGTTGCCAAGAAAACTCCCAATTCGGTTACAAAGAGAGACAACTGAAACAAGTGAATGAAAGCAACAACAAACCCTTAGACTCTCTAGTTCAATCTGTTTATTAGCCATACTCTTGCATTTGCATATAGCTTTTTGAAACCATGGGTTTTATCACTGGCTCTCTTATTATATATTGTCTCCTGTAAATTACCAGTCCTTTTGTCTGGTATTTTTATACCTATGTTCTAATCAATTCAATATTTGTTAAATACCTATTACATAAAAATATTCCCAGGAGGTCCTAGAGATACTCTAACACTCCAATGCATTTGGTCCCTTATGGATGTAAGAATTTCCTCTAGTACTGCAGATGACAATACATTAATCCTTCACCATCTCATGTGATTATCAACAATATCTTCCCATAAATTCACCATGTTGGATCTGCCCAACATGTTAGGGGCGTTCCTTATATTCTTTTAACATTTTGTGGAGAACAATGGAGTAGGTAGATTATTCATTGCTTATCCCTATTTTTCCTATGTGTTCAACCCATATTTTGGGGGGAGAAGGGAGAATATTACATTTCTCTACTCATGCCCACCATGTGTCTTTTGATTGATTCTAAATTTAAAATCTTCAGAGATTGTAGCATTCCATGACTTGCAGCTACATACTGTCAACGGAAGAATAGTTTTTACAAAAATAGGTCTTTGTTTCTGGGAGAAATTTGGGGGTCATTAAAAGAGTTATGTGATTTCTAATAGATTTTGTGATTGGTTTTTAACTGAGAGGCAATCCAACCTATTTTCCTCCTCTTGTTCAATTCTGGCCCCAGTTCATTGTCTATTTTTAGAGTCTGCCAAGATGTATGCACCAATGCATGAGTCCTATAAGTTGGCCATCCAATGTATATTAGAATCAGAATAAGAGACTCTTTTCATCTCCTTGGGTTTTTTGCATGGATAATTAGGTGAAACTCTTTAATTGTTTGTGGAAATCATTGCAGAGATGGCTGTGTCAGTGTTCTGGGGCTTGATATAATAAGCATAGTATCATTTGCAAATAGGAGTGTGTAGCATACCAGGCATGTTGGCATCTGGGAAATATGGTTGATAGATACTTGGTTAGATCAGTTAATGATCAATGTATAGACAGTTCAAAGGGCAGGAGAATTCCTGGGCCTAAGCCACAAACACTTGGATATCACCTGGTCAAACCACATTCCTTTGAAAAGCACATGTCAGGTGAATCTCTACCTCCTACCTCTTGTCATTGTCTATTCAACCAATGTTAAGACCTATGCTATGTTAAGAATTCATTGATCACCTCTCAGTCCACAATAAATGCTGGGGTAAGGGATGCTATTCTCTCTCTTGATTCCTGCATCCTCAGAGTTCTTTCTCCTAATTTCTTTCTTATCTTTCCTAGTGACCTAGTTGCCCCAGTGCCTACTATTGTTGTAAAGGCACCAGGAGCTATGGCTCCACTTTTCCTAGCGACACTGTCGCCCACATGCTTTCTATCTCGGAATTCCTACTTCCACGTGTTTTCTTATTTCTCATGTTTTCCTTTAATTGATCCTAAAAGGAAGACATTATAAAGAGATTGCACCTCTCCCTATATCTTTTAACTTGTCTTTGAGTCTTCGTTTATCACCCATTTTCCTCAGGCTCCCTTCTCAAGTTATAACCCACAAGGAAACTCTTTATATAACAACAGAAATCTCGGATTGTTATAGAGTATCTGGAGGACCTCTTCATTCTTACAGAATCCTTTTTCTATATGGATTTTGCACTGGATCTCACCCATGGCAGTAGAGTCTTGTATTTTCTACACATTTTAGTCAATTGGGTACTTGTGAGGATATGTTCTCTTCTGAAATATTGCTTGTAAAAATCTCATTTATTCCCTTCTAATACCCTCATCAAAACTTCCCTTGATCTCTGTGGAGATTATTCTCATAAATTTTTATATAGATTGGAAAGTAGGCAGGTGAGTCAGGTGTTATTGCTATTCTGTGCCCCTTTTTTGTGACTAAGATCCAATGTTTTCTAAGCTTTTGGGTTCCTTCCTTCTTTCATATAACATTAGAAATTTATCCTTCAATGCCATTAAAATTCTGTTACCTCCAATGTGGACTTTCTCTTTGTGTGTTTAGTCTAGTCCAGCTGCTTTTCATGTCTTTTTTTTTCCTGCAGTATCATTTCCACTTCCTCAGAGAGCACATCTGTGACTGTGATTTTAGAGTGCACAGGAGGTGGTTCCATTGCACTTGATGATGAAAATAGACTGGTTATAGAATTCTTTACAGATCTTTTCCATTTTTATCTGTTTGCTGTTCTCTTTTCAGTTTCATCCTCATATGCCCCTTGAGTGACAGAGCTTACTTAGTTGGGCCTCCCACCAAGCTTTCTTTAGATTCTTTGGTTTTTTCCCTCTTCATTCTATGGTTTCTTGTTTTGTGAGGTACCTCAAAAATCATAGTATCATAATATTTTTCACTGGAAGATTTTACAAATGAACTCATATAGTAAACTGTTTGGCACTGGAGATACAAGGCAAAAAATGATTGCTATGTTATTATTAATATACCTTCCCTTCCTTTTTAAGGAGACAGGATTATTGATCAGCTTTATAAGAGTGTAGGCAAATATACGTAGAGGAATGTAGAGAACATCATTGTGAACTCCAGCCTTAAAGGAAAAAAAAAACTTTCTCCTCCTAAATAATCTGTTTATATGTTCTCTCAGTCTGATCCCATTCCATCTCCCATGGTCTTTATCTAGTAGTTCTTTTTAAAACTTGTATCATTCCTGAACTTAAATAACATTTTAAAGAACATTTACAGCAAAATACAAAATTCTAGAAAATTCTACATGAAACTATCTCCATATCATACTTCTTGTTTTTCTTTCTAATATAATATATATCTAATAATATACATCTAATATAATATAACATATTATGTTTTGCTTAATATATTAGCTTCCATCTGAACTTTTCTTCCTCTTTAATGCATCTTTTTCTTTCTTTTTCTTTCTCCCTTCCTATCTATCTATCTTTCTCTTTCTTTCTTTCTTTCTTTCTTTCTTTCTTTCTTTCTTTCTTTCTTTCTTTCTTTCTTTCTTTCTTTCTTTCTTTCTTTCTTTCTTTCTTTCTTTCTTTCTTTCTTTCTTTCTTTCTTTCTTTCTTTCTTTCTTTCTTTCTTTCTTTCTTTCTTTCTTTCTTTCCATCACTGTTGTCAACCTTCTTTCTGCATGATGACATAAAGAAGAACTCCTTTAAGAAATAAGTATGACCACACAAAATGAATCCACATAGTGGCCACATACAAAAATATAAAGACATTGAATTCATTGCCTTTCTATCAAGATCTGGGTAATATGTTCATTATAAGTTCTCTGGATACCTGGTTGGTCATTATGTTGATCAGAGTTCTTAAATCTCTCAAAGTTGTTTTTCTTTACCATACTGTTCTTGTATAAATTCTTTTCCTGATTTTGATCATTTTATTCTAAGTCAGTCATTTGTTATTTTTTATGGAGCAATAATATTCCATTACATTCAGATACCAGGATCTGAAGCACTTCCCTTATATGACAATTATTTTTCTTTTTCCTTCTTTTAATCTCCTCTTATGAAGTAGGAAATTTGTGTATGACTGTTTCTTTCTCTGAATTATCCTGTCTCAAATTCAATTCCCCATTCCCATTGTTTCCCTGTTGAGTGTGATGTTTTTCTTCATCAAACTGTGTGTATGTTCAACCGTCCTTTGTTTTTTTCAGATGAGCATAATGTTTAACTGATGTCCGCTCCTTCCCTATGCTCCCTTTTCCATGTTTTTGTATATTTTTCTTCTCATATCCTCCATTTATTATAGATAGCAAGCTGTAGTCCCTTCTTCATCCTTTCTGCATTAGTGTATTTATCTTTATACTCTTTTTTCTCCTTCTCCTCTTAAAATCTTCAGACTAGAAGAAATTTACTCTCCAGACCTCTATTTTTAAAAGACATAACTCTTTAATGCCCTTTGAAAACATTACAGTTCTGATGAGACATTTGTTTCTAAATTTCTTTGGAATATTGTATTTGTTTTTTCCAAGATCCTTCTCAGCTCTATGTTATGTTTTGTTTTGTCTTGTTTTCCTTTCAAGAAAACTTGGAAATCCTCTACTCCATTAAAATTCCATTTTCTTCCTATAGTAAAACTTAAAATTTCAGGATAAGCTATTCTAGCTTCTAAATCTTTATGTCTTATCTTGGGAAAAGTCTACTCCAGGAGTTATGGATTTTAGTTATAATATTCCCAGGAATTTTCCTTTGGGGATTCCTTTCAAGAAGTTATTGGTAGGGACCTCAATAGATTGAGAGTGAGATCTAGATCTGATCTAGAGACTGAAGGTCCTAGGCTCAAATCTGACCTCAGATATTTCCTATCTGTATGACTCTGGGCAAGTCACTTAACCCCCTTATTGCCTAGCCCTTACTACCCTTAGACCTTAGAACTAATACATAATATTGATTTTAAGATGGAAAATAAGGGTTTAAAAAAAAAAAAGAAGTAACCGGTAGGATTTTTCTATTTGCCTTCTAGTTTTAATGGATCAGGACACTTTTTACTCATGATTTCTTGAAAGATAGTTCCCAAAGTGTTTTTTTATTTTTTGTTTTTGCTTTTTTGACAGAGAGGTTGTCAGGGAGTCTTAGGTTATCTCTCCTTGGGCCTATTTTCCAGTTCAGTTGCTTTCTATATCAGATATTTTATGATTTCTTTTTTTTTTCAGTCTTTCAATTTGTTATAACATTTCTTCCTGTCTCCTGGTATCCTTGATTTCTGTTTGGTCTTTTTTTGTTAGGCCATCCATTTTTTTAGGTAACAATTTCTCTTCTAAACTTCTTCTGCTTCCCAAACTTTTATTTTTTATCTTTTGCTTCATTTTTTTTCATATTTTCCTTGTGAAAAATTCTCTTTTTTCTTTTCAGTCTCTGCTTACAGTTGTTATGGAGATTAGATTTCCAATAATTTTTGGAACTTGTGGATGTTTTCTTTGATTTAGTCATTTCTCTAACTTTAGTTTCTGAACTGAGACTTTATTCCAGAGTAAGGCTCCACCTTACCCTGGGTTGCCCAAGTTCTTACTCTGACCCTCATCTTCTAGGGTTGTGCCCACCTGACCCCATTCCCACCCCCTACCCCCCCCCCCACTTCATCTTTAAGGCTCAGAGTTTTGGCTCTTCAGAGTCCTCTCTGATTTTTCAGGAAAAAAAAAGTATTCACTATCTCAGACCCTGAGGCTTGTACTGTCCTGTTCTAAGTACATTAGCAAGAGAATGCTGTGGCACCATGTTGGTCAGCATAAGCTTCTGTGTCCCAGTGCTTCCAAGATCCTGAAGCTTTCTGTCTCTTTGGGATTCAACCCTCTGCTCATCCTGGTTCTGGACAGGAAGCTTTATATAAATGTTCCCTGTCTCTGATGTTGTAGGAAGGTTCTGGCACTGGCTTTACTGGAGGTGGGAAAAGGAGAAAGTGGATATGGGAAGGGCAGGAGGGCACTTCACTATTTTCTGTAGGTTTGCTTTTTGAGCAGTTCTAGGGAGGAATATATTATTTAATATAGTTTCTCATTGGATTTTCTGGTCATTATTTGTTATGGTGTAAACTTTAGGGCTTTACTGCAGTAGGACTGTGGGAATTAGTAAGCCTGTATTCAATTAAGACAGCAGTTTTGGCAGGAACCCTGTAACAGCCACCTGCTCCATTGATTATTTTTCCCTCATAGATCTTCAGTTTCTCCCTCTGTTTTGATTCCATTCCCCCTGGCTTTCTTACATGCTTAGAAATCCACTGTCTAAAAATGCTTCTGATCCTGCAGCTCCCTCAAAGTATTGACCTATTTCTCTTTTCCCTGATACTCTCAAACTCTCAGGATCATAGAGTCATAGATTTAGAGTTGGACAAGCCATGGGTCCTAATCTCTTCATTTTACAAATGGGGAAAATGGTTTGTAAAATGTTAAGTGATTTGCCCAGGGTCACACAGTTAATGTGTCTGTAACAGGATTTGACCAAGATCTTCCTAGGGAGAATAGTTTACATCTGCTGTCTTCACCTCCCTACCACTCACTTATTCCTTGAGTTTTGATTTATCTTCCCATGACTCAGAACTCTAATCGTTCTTGTTCAATTCTTCAATTCTTCTCATTTATACTCTTTTTTGTTACTATTTATTTGTTTATACATATACATATAAAACATAATATAACAAAAATATAATACATCTGATTTGTTATAAATATGTAATAAATTATAATAAATATGCTTATGCAAGAAAAACAAATTCTCACATTATCTATGACCAAAAATCTGGCTCATTCTTTTTTCCCTGCTCCCTCTCATCTCTCTGTCCTCTCCAAGAAAGCAGGTAATATGACATAGATTATACATATATTATCATATAATACATATTTCCATGCTCCATTATGTTGTGAAATAAGACACACATTGCTTCCAGTAGAGAACAAAGGAAATAAAGTGAAGAATGGTATGTTTCAATCTGCATTCAGATTCTGTTCCTTCTGTGGCAGTGGACATCCTTTTTCGTGATGAGTCTCTTGGAGTTGTCCTGGATGCTTGTCTTGGTGGATAATAGTTGTCATTCACAGCTGATTATCATATATTATTCTTGTTGCCATGTGCAATATTTTCCTCGTTCTGCTCACTTCACTTTGCATCACATCATGTAAGTCATTCCAGGTTTTTTTGTGTGATCATCTTGTTTGACATTTCTTATGGTACTATTACAATTAACCATTCCCCTATTTGATGGACATCCCTTTGGTTTCTAGTTCTTTGTCACCATAAGAAGAGCTGCTATAAATATTTTAGAATGTATAGTTTATTTTTCCTTCTCTCTGATCACCTTAGAAAATAACCCTAATACTCACATTTTTGAGTCAAAAGGTATACACAGTTTTATAAGTCTTTGAGCCTAAGTCCAGATTGCTCTCCTAAGTGGTTAAGTTCATGGTTCTACCAACAATGTATTAGTGTTCTGATTTTTCCACATCTTCTCCAACATTTGTCATTTTACCCTTTTATCATTTTAGCCAATATTATATGTTTGATATGATATCTCAGAGTTATTTTGATTTATGTAGCCCTCAGTAGTGAGATTGCATCCCAGGACATAAAACTCCTGGGTAGATAGGAATCCAGGGGCTTTCCATTCAGCAAGGTTGTGGAAATAAGCCCAGAACATCCCAGAATGCAAAGCCACTGGGGAAGCCATTAGCTTAGAAGCAGTAAGCGTGTAGCATTTCCTCGTAGCTTGAACCCAACCTATTCTTCTCTCTGAGTTATCAGATGTTATGCCAAAAAACCACTAAGGCAAGAAACTCATCAGGAACCTTGCTAGGGAATCACCCCCTGAACTACCAAATCCAACTGAGCAATCATACATTGACATATCAATCAATCACAGATAGAAAACTCTTGTCTTTAATCATTGACGTAACCTATATTAATTGTCTTTACTCTGTGAATCATTACCTATCATTGTTTCTGTATGAAAATTACCTAATTCTTTTACTGACATCATTTACCCTATAAATTGTAGAGGACAACTCGATAAACTTCACCTCCACTCTGATAGACTGTCTGTATAGTCATTAGATGGATTGGTCCTCCTATAACCCAGCCTCCCATGCTTCTTGCTCCAACTTGATGGCCCACAGAACACAGCATATATTTCCCTAATCAATAATGATTTAGAGCATCTTTTCATATAACCATATGTAGCTTCATTTATTTATCTAAAAACTGTCTGTTCATATCCTTTGGCCATTCACCACTTGGAGAATAGCTCATATTTTCATATATTTGAGAACGTTCTCTCTATATTTTAGATATGAGACATCCGTCCAAGAAACTGTTAATAAAAATTTTCCCAACTTAATGATTTCCTTTTAATTGTGACTACATTAATTTTATTTGTACAAAAACTTTTTAATTTTAAGGTATTCAAATTATTCATTTTAGATTTCACAAATCTTTCCATCTCTTGTGATTACCTACTAACTAGTTTTCTTGCCTTTGTTCTATCCTTACTCCAATTCACTCTTTATGCTACAATCTGTTTCATTTCCCAAATAATAATAGTAAGTAGCATTAATATTATATACCTTAAGGTTTGCAAAGTGTTTTATATATGTTATATACTTGATTCTCATAACAACCCAGGGAAGTAGGTGCCTCATTATGCAACATTATATTCATATCACTTTTGTACTGAAATAATTCCAATGGTTCTTCACTGAATGCCAAATGAACTTAAACTTCTTACCTGGACATTCAAGGTCCTAACAGTCTGCTTTGGAAAGGGTACTGAATATGGAATACAAGATTTATAAGATTTGTGAGTTTGGGCAAATCACCTAATTCTTCAATCTCAGTTTTCTCATCTGTAAAATGAGTTGGTCTAAATGATCTGTAACTGACCCTTCTAGTTCTCAGTCTTTATTTATCTTATCTCATTCTATTCCTCCTTGGATTATCCCCCTAAATATTCCCCATATCTTTTGCCCTGTTCTCAATCTGACCTCTACCATCTCTTACAGTCTTACTTCTCCAGCTTGTAGGCTCCATTTTTAAAATGAACTTCCTCTTTTCTAAAAATATAAAAAATAAGATGGTGGCATAGAGGCAGAATGAAAGTTCAGACCTCTGAAACCCTTCCTTACCAATTAAAAACAAAATGCTTCTAGGGGACTGAAAACCAAACCTAAAAACAGGACAGAGCCAAGGAACCCTCCTGCTCAACTCAACTTAAAAGGTATGGCCTCAAAAATACCAAATTCAAGAACACTTGGGTTTAAGGGGAAGGAAGAAGGAAAGCCCCAGGACCCCTCCCCCACCCACAGTATTGAGCATCCAGCAGTGGCTGGAATCTCTGGGCAGGCAAGGATGCTAATTTGGAGGGAGTACCTTGCGGGCAAAGCTCTGCCAAGCTCAAAACTGAACACAGGAGGCTGAAAGGCAGCTGGAGGAGAACCTCAAATAAGGCAGCCCAATCACAGCTGAGACACTCCATATTACCCCCCATTCCTGAGGTTTTGGCCTTAGGGTACATCCAGCTCTGCAAGCTCAACTCCCACTATTATCAAGCCTTCAGAGGGCAAGGAAGCTCAAGCTCCAACACCCTTTCCTCACAGACTGCTCTGAGAGCCTTGCTGTTCAAACTCCAAGAATGAAGGCTACAACTACTACAGAACACCTTAATAACAAGTTGGGAAGCCTAGCTCCTTTTCAGCTTCTGCTGACAGCTGAGGAAGATCTGACATCAGAATTTAATCTGACCAATCAGCAGAGGAGAGAATAAGTCCCTTCAGGACAGAAAAGCCCAAACCCACAGATCCAGCACATAATGAGAGGAGCAAGACTGGCAACTATGGGGGGGGGGGTGGAAAATGGGAAAATATGAGCAAACAACAGAAAAAGAAAGAATAAATTATAATTGACAGCTTCTATCCAGGCAATGAACAAAGAGCAAATGAAACAGAGAAGGATCAAAGAATACCAAGCAAAAACACAGGAACTACAGCAAATTGGACACAGACTTTGGAAGAACTCAAAATACAATTCAAAACACAATTAAGAGAGGCTGAAGACAACTGGGAAAAGAACTTATAAAAACAAGATAAGTCCATTGGAAACAGAGGCATTTGAACTAAAATGAGAAAATAGTGTCTTGAAAGCCAAAATTAATCAGCTTGAAAATGAGGCAAAGGAGATGAAAGATGAGGCAAAGAAAATGAAAGATAACCTCCAAAGAAAATCAGACCAGAAGGAGAAGGATGACCAAAAAGTCAAGGACAAAATTCAGTCTTTAAAAACTAGAATACAATAATTAGAAGCAAACGACTTCACAAGGCAACAGGAAACTATAAAACAATTAAAAGAATGAAAAAAAATGAGGAAAATATGAAACACCTCATCCACAAAACATAATATTTAGAAAACAAGTCCAGGAGTGACAACTTAAGAATCATTCATCTACTGGAAGACCATGACAAAAGAAAATGCCTGGACATCATTCTACAGGAAATTATCCAAGAAAACTGCCCCAACGTTCTAGAACAAAAGGGAAAAGTGGAGATTGAAAGAATCCACAGATCACCTCCTGTACTTATTCTCCAACTGACAACATCCAGGAATGTTATAGCCAAATTCAAGAACTACCAGACCAAGAAAAAATATTACAAGCTGCAAAGAAGAAGTCATTCATGTACCATGGAACTCCAGTTAGGATAACACAGGATTTGGCTGCTTCTACACCAAAGGACCAAAAGGCATGGAATATGATTTTACAGAAAGTAAGAGAACTAGGTCTACAACCAAGAATCAACCACCCAGCAAAACTGACTATATTCTTGCAGGGGAAAGTATGGTCATTTAATAAAATAGAAGACTTCCAAGCATTCCTAAAGAAAAGACCAGGCATGAATAGAAAATTTGATGACCAAACACAGGACTCAAGAGAATCATTAAAAGGTAACTAAGAAAGGGGAAACAACAACAACAACAAAAAACAAACAAAAAAACCCAAAACTTTTTTTAAGGTACCCAATAATTTAAAATGATATGTATCCCTATAAGAAAAGAGGACATTGGTAACTCTTAAAAATTGTTATTATCACCTGGGTAGCTAGAAGAATTATACTTAGAGGGAGCAGTGACAAATTATATAGGATGAAATGCCAAGACATAAATATGTATATAGATATATGTGGTGGTGGTGGTAGTAGTCTCTCGGTAACCAAGGATGATGAATTTCTTTGTTCATTTTTGTGCACAAAGACACTTGTGCATGAAGATTTAAGTGGAAAAGTCGATGCACAGAGACAGTCCCACTCTCTCGGCGTTGGAAGCCTGGGTCCAGTGGCGCGAAAAGTCATTACATCTGAAGACTTCCTCAGCTGCATTGGATGGCCTTGTTGTTTTTTGTGCTCCAACACACCCTAAGCACTCCACAGTGCTTCACTGCATCGCCATCTCAGCCGTTGAACCTTCTTGTTGGTTTTTTCCGCCTGTTCCACCAAAGCAGTCTTCACATGCTGGGTGAGCAAAGCCCTGGTTCTCCAGGGGTTGATGACCCGATGGCTATCCTCTCAGGGTTTAGCCAGCCTGTCGAAGCCGTTGCCTGGGGTGTAGCTGCTGCCGCATGGTAGCAGCTACTGGGAGCCACAAGTGAGAGCTGGGTGTCAGGTTGGGGTCAGAGGCTGGAGAGCTGCCCTAGGAGGGCACGACAAGCCCTCCATACCAAAGATACTACGCCTCCCTGAGCACCCCATACACCCCAGATATATGTATGCATAAATATATATGTGTATATATATATATATATATAACTAGATTTTTAAAAAAAGAGGTTAATACTAAGAGAAATGGGAAAAGAAACAAAATGAGGCAAATTTATATGTCATAAAGAAGCACATGGGGGGGGGATAACACCAATACAATGGAAGGGTAAAGAGGTTGGAGATAGGAAATACTCAATTCTTACGTGCATTGAAATTGACTCAAAGAGGGAAGAACTATCAAATCCATTGGAGCAGAGAATTGATTTGTGCCCTACAGAGAAGTAGAAGGGTAACAAGTGGACTGATGGGGAGGGAAGCAATATAAGGGAGGGAAAAGGTGGGGGTAGTTTAAAAAGACTGTGAAGAAAATAAGAGGGGAATAAGAAGGGAGGGGGTAGAAAGGGAAGTAAAATAAGGGTGGGAATTAGGGGGAATGATTAAAAACAAAACACTGGTTTAGAAGGAAATAGTGAAAGAAGAAAAGGCAGGACTAGGAGTGGAAATCAAAATGCTGGGAAATACACAGCTGGTAGTCATAACTCTGAATGTGAATGCAATGAACTCACCTATAAAATGCAAGCAAATAGTAGAGTGGATTAGAAACCAAAACCCTACCATATGCTATCTACAAGAAACACTCATGAGGAAGGTAGACACACATAATGTAAAAGTAAGAGGATGGAGCCAAATCTATTGGGCATCAATGGAGAAAAAGAAGACAGGAGTTGCAATCATGATATCTGACAAAGCCAAAGTAAAAATAGATCTAATCAAAAGAGATAGGGAAGGCAATTTCATCCTGATAAAAGGCAGTATAGATAATGAAGAAATATCAGTACTCAACATGTATGCACCGAATGGTATAGCATCTAAATTTCTAAAAGTGAAATTAGTGGAGCTCAAGGATGCAATAGATTAAAAAACTCTACTAGTGGGAGACCTGAACCTTCCTCTATCTGAACTAGATAAATCAAACCCAAAAATAAATAAAAAAGAGGAAAGAGAAGTGAATGAAATCTTAGAAAAATTAGAGTTAGTAGATATGTGGAGAAAAATAAATAGGGACAAAAAGGAATACATCTTCTTTTCAGCAGCACATGGTACATTCACAAAGATTGACCATGTATTAGGGCATAAAAACATTGCAAACAACTGCAAAAGAGCAGAAATAATAAATGCTACCTTCTCAGACCACAATGCAATGAAAATAATTATTAAGGGTATATGGAGAGGCAAATCAAAAATTAATTGCAAATTAAACAATATGATTCTTCAAAATTGGTTAGTTAAAGAACAAATCATAGAAACAATTTCATTGAAGAAAATGACAATGATGAGGCATCCTTTCAAAATCTATGGGTTGTAGCCAAAGCAGTACTTGGGGAAATTTATATCCTTGAATTCATATATTAACAAATTAGAGAGGGCAAAGGTCAATGAATTGGGCATGCAAATTAAAAAACAAGAAAGTGAACAAATTAAAAATCCTCAGATGAAAACTAAATTAGAGATCCTAAAAATCAAAGGAGAAAATAAACTTGAAAGTCAAAGAACTATTGATTTAATAAATAAGACTAGAAGCTGGTACTTTGTAAAAACAAATAAAATAGACAAAGTACCGGTCAATCTAAACAAAGAAAGAAAACCAAATTGACAGTATCCAAGATGAAAAGGGAGACTTCACCTCTAATGAAGAGGAAATTAAAAACTATTATGCCCAATTATATGGCAACAAATATGGCAATCTAGGTGATATGGATGTATATTTACAAAAATATAAATTGCCTAGATTAACAGAACAAGAAATAGAATTCCTAAACAACTGCATATCAGAAAAAGAAATTGAACATGCTATCAAATAACTCCCTAAGAAAAAAACCCCAGGACTAGATGGATTCACAAATGAATTCTGTCTAACATTCAAAGAACAACTAATTCCAATATTTTACAAACTATTTGACAGAATAAGCAAAGAAGGAGTTGTACCAAATTCCTTTTACAATACAAATATAGTGCTAATTCCAAAGCAGGCAGGAAAAAAGCAGAGAAAGAAAACTACAGACCATTCTCCTTAATGAACATAGATGCAAAAATCTTAAATAGGATACTAGCAAAAAGACTCCAGCAAGTGATCACGAGGGTTATTCATTATGACCAGGTGAGATTTATACCAGGAATGCTAGGATGGTTCAATATTAGGAAAACCATTCACATAATTGAACAGATTAACAAGCAAACCAACAAAAATTACATGATTATCTCAATAGATGCAGAAAAGGCCTTTGACAAAATATGACCCTTATTCCTATTGAAAACACTAGAAAGCATAGGAATAGAAGGGCTTTTCCTAAAAATAATAAATACTATATATCTAAAACCATCAGCAAACATCATAGGCAAAGGGGGTAAACTAGAAGCCTTCCCAATAAGATCAGGAATGAAAGAAGGATGCCCATTATCACCTCTACTATTTAACATTGTACCAGAAACAGGAGCAGTAGCAATGAGAGAAGAAAAAGAAATGAAGGTGTTAAAATAGGCAATGAGGAGACCAAACTATCACTCTTTGCAGATGATATGATGGTCTACTTAAAGAATCCTAGAGAATCAACTAACAAGCTAGTAGAAATAATCAACAACTTTAGCAAAGTTGCAGGATACAAAGTAAACCCACATAAGTCATCAGCATTTCTCCATATTTCCAACACATCTCAGCAGTAAGAATTAGAGAAATTCTATTTAAAATCACCCTAGACAATATAAAATATTTAGGAATCTATTTGCTGAGACAAACACAGGAACGATATGAACACAACTACAAAACACTCTCCACACAATTACAACTAGATCTAAACAATTGCTCATGGGTAGGATGAGCTAACATAATAAAAATAATAAATATGACAATAAATAATAAAAATGACAACCCTACCCAAATCAATTTACTTATTTAGTGCCATACCCATTGAACTACCAAAAAACTTTTTTTTTACTTAATTAGAAAAAACCATAACAAAGTTCATTTGGAAGAACAAATGATAAAGGATATCCAATGAAATAATGAAAAAAAATATGAAGGAAGGTAGCCTTGCAACCCCAGATCTCAAACTGTACTATAAAGCAGTGGTCATCAAAACAATTTGGTACTGGCTAAGAGACAGAAAAGGGGATCAGTGGAATAGACTTGGGATAAGTGACCTCATCAAGACTGTCTATGATAAGCCCAAAGATCCCAGCTTTTGGGACCAAAATCCACTATTTGATAAAATCTACTAGGAAAATTGGAAGACAGTATGGGAGAGATTAGGTTTGAATCAACATCTCACACTCTACACCAAGATGAATTCAGAATGGGTGAATGACTTGAATATACAGAAGGAAACTATAAATAAATTAGGTGAATGCAGAATAGTATATATGTCAGATCTTTGGGAAAGGAAAGATTTTAAGACCAAGAAAGTTAGAAAAAAATCACAAAATGTAAAATAAATAATTTTGCTTATATCAAATTAAAAAGTTTGTGTACAACCAAAACCAATGTAACCAAAATTAGAAGGGAAGCAACAAATTGGGGGGGGGGGAATCTTCATAACAAAATCCTCTGATAGGTCTAATTACTCAAATTTATAAAGATCTAAATTAATCATACAAAAAAAATCAAGCCATTCTCCAATTGATAAATGGGCAAGGGACATGAATAGGCAATTTTCAGTTAATGAAATCAAAACTATTAATATGTACATGAAAAAGTGTTCTAAATCTCTTATAGTCAAGAGAGATGCAAATCAAAACAACTCTGAGGTATCACCTCACACCTAGTAGATTGGCTAACATGACAGCAAAGGAAAGTAATGAATACTAGAGGGGATGTGGCAAAGTTGGGACATTAATGCATTGCTGGTGGTGTTGTGAATTGATCCAACCATTCTGGAATGCTGGGTTTATATCCCAAAGAGATAATAAGGAAAAAGACCTGCATTAGAATGTTCATAGTGGCACTCTTTGTGGTGGCAAAAAGTTGGAAAATGATTGGGTGCCCTTCAATTGGGGAATGGATGAACAAATTGTGGTATATGTTGATGATGGAATACTATTGTGCTCAAAGGAATAATAAACTGGAGGAATTCCATGGGAACTGGAATGACCTCCAGGAATTGATGCAGAGTGAAAGGAGCAGAACCAGGAGAACATTTACACAGAGACTGATACACTGTGGTACAATTAAATGTAATGGACTTCTCCATTAGTGGCAATACAGTGATTCTGAACCACTTGGAGGGATTTATGAGAAAGAACACTATCCACATTCAGAGGGAAAACTGGGAGTAGAAACACAGAAGAAAAACAACTGCTTGAATACATGGGTCAAAAGGGATATGACTGGGGATATAGACTCTAAATGATCATCCTAGTGCAAACATCAACAACATGGAAATAGGCTCTGATCAAGAACACATGTAAAACCCAGTGGAATTGTGTGTTGGCTAGGCGAAGAGGTGGGGAGAGGGGAGGGAGGGAAAGAATATGATTCTTGTAACCAAGGAATAATGTTCTAAATTGACTAAATAAAAATTTCTAAAACTTAAAAATTAAATTAAAAACCATGACTTTCCCTGTCTTAGAATCCATACTGAGTAACAATTCCAAGGCAGAAGAGTAGTAAGAGCTAGGCAACTGGGATTAAGTGACTTAACCAGGGTCACACAGTTAGGATCTGAAGTCATATATGAACCTAGAACCTCCCATCTCTAGACCTGATTTTTAATCCACTGAACCATCTAGTTGGCCCAAATTAATTTCCTCTTAAGAAATTTTAAGGTAACTGCTCTTCTTGAAAGTCCAAATTAGATGCTGTCTCCTCCAAGGTAGTTTTACTGTTACCCTATCCATTGCTCTTATTTGGAAGCAATCTCTCCCTCCTCAAATTTCTCTTAGCATTTTGTCATCTTTGACTTTAACACATTATAACTTGTATCATATGTATTTTTACACACGTTATACCATTCCTTGCCCCTGACAATAGGCTGCAATATATTTGAGGGAACAGATGCTGGGTTTTTTTTTTCTTTTTTACATCCGAAATCCCAGTAAAGAATTTAATAAGCTTATATTGAATTGAGTTAAGATGAGTTGAATTGAATTGTACATTACTGATTTAGGGATATTTGGGAAGGCTTCCTAGAAGAATCAGATTTTAAAGAATGGTTAGAAACTAAATCATATGGGGGGTGGGGGAAGGCAAGAATAATTCACTCATAGAGAGCAGAATGAGCAAAGATATGAAAAGTGAGAAAATACAGAGCAGGTATGGGAAGATAGTAAGTGTTCTAGTTTGGTTGGTACTTAGGTTTCTGAGGGAATAAGCATAAATTAAGACTGTAAAAAATGCCAGATTGAGGAGGAATGCTAGGCTAGATCTTGTCATTGTAAACCATTAAAAGTTTGGATGACGAGTAACACAATCAGGCTAAAGCATAAGAAAATACCGATCAAGGAGTAATGATGGAAGAATCATAGAACTGGTGCTAAAAGGGACCAAGGCCATCCAATCTAATCCTCTTATTTTACAGATGGGGAAACTGAGACTGAAGGACCCACAGGGAGTATATATTATAGGTGAGGTTTGAGCGTGGGCTCTCTAAATCTTTGTTCTTTCTGCTATAACTCAACAAATGAAGACTGAATTAGAAGGAGGATAGAGTAGAGCCAAGAAGACTTGATGGGGTGCTCTTACCTTAGTCCAGAGGGGTGATAATAAAGACCTTATTAGGGTGGAGACAGCAAAATCAAGAAGAAAGTGAAGATGAGAGAGATATTTTAAAAAGTGGAAGTGACAGGACTTGGTAGGATCTGAGGCAAAGAAGGCGTTAGAGTAAAAGATGACAAGGTTTCAAACATGGGAAACTGGAGAATCATGTTGCCTCTGAGAGAAATAAGAGCAGTCTGAAGGAGAAGCAGGTTTGCGGAGTAAAAATAAGTTCCTTTTTGTACATTGAAAAAATTGAGGTGCTAGAGGACCATGTGTTTTTCAGTCATTTCAGTCGTGTCTGACTCTGTGACCTCGTTTAGGGTTTTCTTGGCAAAGATGCTAGAGTAGTTTGCTATTTCCTTCTCCATCTCATTTTATAGATGAGGAAACTGAGGCCAACAGGGTTAAGTGGTTTGCTCAGGTAACCCTAACTCCAGACCTGACACTATCCACTATGTCCACTTAGCCTTCTAGATGCTTCAGAGGGGCAGATAGGTAGAAGCATTCTGTAGGCAGTTTGGAGAGGCATCTTTAGAATTTATAATAAACCTAGTAATTTTTAATAAGGTAATAAATGTGTAATATATGAAATAATCAAAGAAGAGAGCAGAGAATTAAGAGGGAAGGCCAAATATAGAATCTTGGGGAACATCCATCTTAGGGAGTCAGAAAGAGGACAAAAAGTCAATGAAGAAAAGAATATTAAATTTCAAATGTTGAATTTGGAGTTATGGCACCAAGGTTCAAATCTTGACTTTGACATTTGAAATAATATAACAGATTTAGAGCTAGAAAGGACCCAACAGACCACTGAATTCAACTCCTCATTTTCAAGATAGGAAATTGAGATGGAGAGAGGTCACATAGCAAGTAAATGTTTAAAGCTAGATTTGAACCCAGGTAGTCCAGACTTTTCCACCATCCCACATTGCTTCTGTCCCTATACCAATGCCATTTACTACCTGGGTCACTTCAACTCTTAGTACCATAATCTGTAAAATGAGAAGATTGGACTGGATGAGTGATAAATTTTCTTCTAGTTTTAAGTCTACAGAGCCTAAAGAAACAGAGAAGAAATCATTGGAAAAATAGGAGAAAAAAACAGGGGAAATTGGTGTTTTCGAAGCCAAAGGAGGGAGCATTCAGGAGATAGGGGTAGGGGTGGCGGTGGAATCAGTAGTAGTAAATGCAACACATAAATCATTGAAGAAAGGTCATTTGATTTAGTAATCAGGAAGTGACTGGCCATCTTTCAAAGAATAATTTCAGAAGAATGAAGGGTACAGAGGCTGGATTGTAAGAAGCAAATGAGAAGGTTGGATGCAAGTAATGGAAGCT
Source organism: Monodelphis domestica (assembly GCF_027887165.1). NCBI lineage: Eukaryota > Metazoa > Chordata > Mammalia > Didelphimorphia > Didelphidae > Monodelphis > Monodelphis domestica. The sequence goes on along the minus strand of NC_077228.1, from coordinate 154,590,468 downwards.
AGCTTTTTCAGGAGATGTGCCATGAAGGGAAGGCAAGAGAGATGGACCAGTGGTGCAGAAGAAAGCAGGATCAGTAAGATTGTCACAGAATGGTAGAGAGTAGAGCAGTAGGGAGATGGCAAGAATCCAGAAGAGAGTACAAGATTGAAGGTTATGTTATTGTTGTTCTCATTATTACAGAGAGAGGTTTGGGGCTCATTTTACAGTAAGGAAAAATTCTCAAACAACTCAAGCGTAGCAAAAATGAAATGGGCTGCCTTGCCTAGAGACTAGTGAGCTCTGTCACTGGAATGGTCCAAGCAAAGGCTGAAATGACCATTTCTCAGGGCTTTTTTGGAAGGGACTATTGTTTTAGGCAAGCAGTTGGACTACATGTCCCTTAGGGTCCTTTCTATCAGCTTGATCTCAGTATTTCAGTCAGAAGATCAGGAATCACTATTAACTCTGTTACTTACTAGCAATAAGACCTAGAAGTAGAACACTTAATCTCCTGTAGCCACCATTTGCATGTCTGCCTAGCTAGGCAGAGCAGTGTATAGAGCCCCAGATTCTGGGCTCAGGAAGAACTGAGTTCAAATCCAGCCTCAGCTACTTCTACCCTGAGCAAGGCATTTAACCCTGTTTGCCTTTTTTTTCTCATATGTAAAATGAACTGAAGAAGGAAATGGCAAAACACTCAAGTGTCTTTGCAAAGAAAACCCCAAATTTGGTCACAAAGAGTCAGATATGACTGAAATGCCTAAGCAACTACCTCAGTTTCCTCAACTGTAAAATGGGGATAATAATAACACCTACCTCCCAGGGTTGTTGTAAAGATCAAATGAGGTAATAGCACAATGAGGTAATGACCACAATAGCTTAGCACAATGCTTGGCACATAGTAGACACAATTAATATCTGTTCCTCCTCCTCATCTGTAAAATGAAGATAGCATTATAGGCCTTGCTTTCCTTGGAAGATTATTGAGGAGGGTTATTGAGAGGATAATTAGGTAAAATATGTGAAAACAGTTTGCAAACCATAAAGACTATACAAATTCATTAAATAAACATTTATGAAGGTATTAGTCTTCTATCCTGCAAATCATTCTGTGTGGAAGATCAATCACTAAGGAAATTAGCTATGGAGAGGGGAGAATAACAGTGCAGGGCTCCAAATGGAGAAACAAGGAGAGTATGGTGCCAGACAGAAGTTATATATTCTCATCACAAAACCCAAGCAAAGATTTTAAGGAAGGAAGGAGATGAGGGGAGGGGAGGGAAGGAAGAGAGGAAAGGAAAGGAGAGGAGAGAGAAGGAGGAGAGAAATGGAAAGGGAAGAAAGGAGGGAGGGAGGAAAGGGGAAAGGAAAAGACAAATCTGCATGTTCAATGCAATAATCCTCATTCTAATATCATTTCAACCTTTGCTTGAACTTTTCCAGTGACATAGAGATCACTATGAAGAAGGCCATTTCATTTTTGTTCTGTTGGAATTGTCTTAAAATATTTTATAATGAGCCAAAAAGGGAAAGAGGAAAAGAAAAGAAAAAAATGCTGGAGATCCAAAAACTTCGAGAGCTGAGTGGATATCATGTTAACTATAGAGAGTCCTCTTAGCTAGACAAAAGCCTAAAAATGGATTCTTTGGGAAGATGAGAAAAACATTTCATGTCTGACCACAACTCTTTATTAAGAGCATATTTGACTGCAGCAAACTCACTGTTTTCACTCATGTGCTCAGTTCTGCCCAGGGGCTGAGTGGGTGAGGGAAGAGAAAGAGTGGCTCTGAGAAAAATGGAGATGGGAGGTGCCACCTGTGAGAGGACTTACTTTCCTTTTTAATATACATCACACAGTCAGCAAAGCTGGCCCTGTAGCTAGGACAAGAAAATGATACCCATCTCAGAAAAGAAATTCCAGAATCCAGGAAGAACTCACTATAGGATGCTGTGTTCCAGATGGTGTTTTAGAACCACTGGCCCTGGCTCCATAACTTCATCCCAGCCCATAATTTCCACATCACGGTCATCATCATCATCATCATCATCATCATCATCATCATCATCATCATCATCATCCAAAAGGGCATATTAAGTATCTAGCTATGCATGGCTCGGTACGGAGCAATTTAGACAGATATGGTCCCTGCCCTCGAGAAGCCTATGAAAGGTAATCACCCATGAAATCATAATCACTCTAGCTTCTCAGGGAGCTGTATCTATCCAGGAATCATTGTATTTCTTTCCCAGGGATTTTTCAGTCAATGCAACTCTAAGTAAAAATACACTCTCTTTCCTTCCCCGTCTTTCTTTGTAATTATCCAAAACACAGGCTTCTAAGCCCGCGAGCACTATGGTATTAAATAAGCTTCTCTTCATCCTTCCCTGTTTCTTCCATTCTTTCAAAATGAGAGACAGGCAAGGATGCCAGTTACCCATTCCCATCAGGGAAGTAAAGGACTGGGGAAAGGGATGAATGGAGAGAAGAGAAAAGGAGGAAGGAGTCCTTTGCTACCATTAAAATGAGCTTGTCATTCCCCATCCAAAAGTCATCATTTGTCGAATGCAGAAGCAAGACGGCTCCATTCGGTCACCCGCAGCTCCCCTCCTTTCCAGCTGTGGACACTTGCAGTCATTGTCAGTTCTGTATGCTGGACATGCACAGACTTACTGCAGTGCAGGAATACTCATGAGGTTCTGTCTTTTCTGCTAGAGAAATGGGACTGAAATCATCAGTATCCTTTGCTTTGGGCATTTTCCACTAGCTTAGGGATGCTTTATCTTCCCCATTATGTGCTATAATGCAAAAATGGATTTACACACAAGTATATGTAGATATTTACACTTGTGTCCATGTATATATGCACAGTTAGAGACTGATCCACATGTGTACACATTATATGTATATGAATATGTGTGTATATGTGGCCTCCCAAAGTTGAAGCTTAAAACTATACTAAGATCTTTGGGACCATATACACACATGCATACATATGTAGTATATGTATAACATGTACGTACATGTAGATCAATTTCACTACATCTGCACACATATGTGTATTTTCTGAGCTTCTGGAAATTGAATCTTACATAGTCAAAGCCCTCTACCATTTGTACCTTTGTAGTATTAAATCATAGCTCTAGCAGCACTAATCATGTCTTTGATGGACTACAAAAGATCTAGAGAGTATAATATGCAAAATGGTAGTAACCATCGCCTATAAGACTTGCTGGTATGCTTTTCAGTATTTAAATTTAACCTGAAACTTTCCTAGGCTACTGACCAAATAAATGTTTGTGCAGGGTTGCACAGTATTATAGACTGAACTCATCCTTCCCTATCTGTTGGGAAAAGAGGTTAGGAGAGAGCCACTGGAATTGGAATTTAGTTGTACAAACCCTGAAGGTCTCCCAACCCCATCCTTGCCTAGCCATTTTCTGTGGATAACCTAATTCCCTTGGAGCACTCAGATTGGTCATAGAGAGCCTGAATGTGTCAGCCCATCTGTCTTGTGGGGAAATGTGTATTTCCCCACAGTGCTTTCTCCTGTCCTTTTCCAGTGAAGTCTTTTGTCACAGGGTCCTGCTTGCTGACTGTCCCAAGCAAATATTTTTTCTTTGTACTCACTGATGCCCCTTCCAGGAGAGAGCAAGAGGGCTGGGCTCTGAAGCCCATCATGTCATGAGTGAAGGATATTTGTTATTGTCCGTGGTCACCTCCTTATGGACATACAGGAAATGAGAAAACAGGGACCACTCAGCACTCTCATCGGGGTGCCTGAAGCTCAGTTCCTACCAATGCATTGCATTGAATCAGGAATCCTGCATCCCAGCAGGCAGATTTTAGGTTTGGAGAAGTTCAATTATTGAACTCATCTGCAGTCTGATGGTGCCAAGAACGCAGCCTCTTTCCTTTCTGTTAGCTTCTGTATCGTTTTGAAGCAAAATTCTTAACTTTATACTGTGTGAAGCTGTAATAGGTCCCATTAATCGCCAGGGTGTTAGATGGAATCCTGGGAAATTGTAATTAAAGGTAATAGCCATACTTTTTAATTGGTACCTAATGTATGTGCACACATATCTACACCCCACTCCCTAATAACTAGTTACCCAGAGGAAACCAGCATACCCTTCCTCGAGATCTCCCCTCAGGGAAGAGTAACTTGCACACAAAGAATATTATAAACAAACTAGCAATAAGAAGGATACTGTGTCAATATGATAGATTCCTAAATTAATTCTGGTCATTTGTATGGAATGTTCCACCCTCCTCCCCGCCCCACAACATGCTCACACGTTCTTTAACTGTATCTGAGAGAGGCTAGTAAGGCTGTTTTCTAGGCATGTATAATTCATTGCCAAGAAGCCAGAAGAATGATGACGTATGGTACTCATGCCTGGCAAAGGAGGAGATGGCTTCTGACAGGCAGCCATCTTGGATAAAACTCTCCAGCATCTCATGATGTGATTTCAGGATGGCCCTTTTCTCCCCTGACATAAAGGCACTGGGGGTCACCACTCCACATATGGAACTAAGACTCAACATGCTGAGCTCACACCTGGAGCCCTGACTACCTTTGCCTTTGGGGCATATTTCCTTACTTCAGAAACGACTTTGTGAGCATTGAAAGGTCAGGAGGCGTTGCAGCAGAGGCAAGAGATATTTTCTCTTTCCTGGCACTCAAGCAAGCAGCAGGGAGAGAGAGTGCCTAAGAAGTAGCAAGAATAGGCTGACACAAGGGAAGAGCCAGCATCAGAAAGAGGCCACCAGAAAAAAAAAATCAACCGTGCTTGTTTGACTGGAAAATACCTAGTGCCAAGGTAAAATACGAAATCTCTAGTTTTAGCAGCTTTCCCAAAACAATTTTATGGCCCAACTAGACTTTAATAATGATAAGAATAACTGCTCTCATTTATATAGCACTTTGTACCAGGCACTGTGCTAAGTGCTCTATAATTATTATTTCACTTGATCCTCACAAAGACACTGGGGGTAGGTAATATTATTATCCCCATTTTACAGAAGAGGAAACAGAGGCAAACACAAGTTAAGTGACTTGCCCACAATCAGAACTATTAAGTGTCAGAGCCTGGGTTTAGCTCAGGTCTTTCTGACTACAAGCTCCACTCACTATACCACCTGTTCCCTGTGGCTTCCCCATAAGTTGCCTCATATTAGCCTGTCAGATGACTAGTAGTTAGTAAAGATGCTGAATCCAATCCACATCGTTCTGTTAATGTGATTCTCTTGTGTTTACCAGTGCTTTTGTTGTAGGAAATGACCCATATTTTTATACATGTCTCATATATGATTCATGTGATCTGGGTAGCTTGTTCCCCCACCCTCCTGTGCTTTTTTTTTTTTGAGAATACCTTAGAATAGCACCCAAAGTAGAATTGTCCTTGGTGTAATTATCCCTGGGAAAAGAGGTTGATGAGCTAATAAATGTGCAGGCTGTATGCAGTGTATGCAAGTTCTGTAGGTCCATGTTTCAATTCAGTTTGTAGAGTGAGTTGAAGAGATAATCTATGGCATCTCCTCTCTTAAGGAGACTGATTCCTGCCTGGAGAGGAGTAGGAGAAAGGAAGATGGGGCTGTTCACTCTGTTCTCATCAGCAAGAGGCTACTGGACTTGAATTAGATGAAGTCTGATAAGGGCAGGACACATGAGCCTATCATTTCCCAGTTCTTGAGAGCTATGCCTCTGTTAACTCAACCCAAGATTTCAGTAACTTTTTTTGACTGCCACATCACATTGCTAACTTTTATTGAACTTGCAGTCCACTTAAACCTCCAGATCTTTTTCAGACAGATTACTACCCATTTATATTTCCTCCATTTTATACTTAGAAAAGTTGGTGTTTTCCCTCCATGTGTAAGGCTTTAAGTTTATCTCTATTAAATACCATCTTACCAGATTCAGCACAATGCTCAATTCAGTCAAAAGAAAGATCCTTTCAGATCCAGTCCCTACCATTATTTATATTCATTATTCCTTCCAACTTTGGGTCATCTGCAATTTTGATGAACATACCACCTACATCTTTATACTAGTAATTCATAATAATATCAAACAACGGTAAGTAAAGCATAGATACCTGGGAGGTACTCCAGGGTAGACTTCTTGCTCATTGACATTGACATTGAAATCTGAGGTGGACCAGCTAACCAGTTCTGAATCAATTTTAAGTATCATCTGTCCCAAATCATTCCATCTTCTTTATAAGAATATTATGAGATATTTTATCTACTTATCAATAATTCACTGATTCTCCTGAAGCATTATAGTCCATAGAATTTTACCTACCTCTCTTCCCTCTGATATTTATTTTCTCCAAATCTAGGAATTCAGAAAATCCTGCCAAAAAAATGAAAAAAGTTAGTGTCATGACCTGTTCTTAATGACAACATGATGGTTTGACACCTTTGTTTTCCTTTTTTTTTTGATATTCACCAACCATCATGTTAGTGATTTGTTCTAGCATTTTCAAGGAAGTGAAATCAAGCTCATTGGCCTGTAGTTTACAGGCTCTATACTCTTCCCTTTAAAAAAAATCAATGCCACATTTACTTCTCTGTCTCAGGGTATTTCTCCCATTCTCCATGCTATTTCAAATGGCACTGATAGTGACTCAGCAATATATGCCTGACATTTCTTTCAGGACTCACAAAGATACTGTTTGTTTGGACCAGGTGACTTGAATTCATCAAGGACAGCCAGGCTCTCTGTTACTATCACTTTACTTATCTTGGACACCAGATTCCTGCTAGTCATTTTTGTTTCATTGATGTTGGTATAGAGGATATTCTCTTTGGCAGAGAAAACAGAAATAACTCAGAATTGTACAGCTCTACCTTATCTCATCTGTCAGTTATCATCATACCATCCATCCCAAAGTTCCTATCCTTTTTTGATCCTCATTTTTTCCTATTACCACTTAACCTCCCTGCATTGGTTTACTTTTTTTTTCACTAACTGTAGCTCATCCTGAATCTTAGCATTTCCTGACACTGTTCTTATAGGATTTTACCATCTCATATGCTTCTTCTGTTACTTTGGCCTTGAGTCCATTCTCTGTACATTTCTTTTCAACATCTAAGTTGATTGGCATATTTCATGTGCATGTACATCAGTCTCTTCAAACAAATTTCATTTTTATCCTCATTAAAATTGTTACTCTTTGTGTCTCCGGAATGTCATCCATGAGCAACCCCTATCTCTTCTCAGCTCATTTCTCATGAAGTATTTTAGTCTATGGGATCCTCCCCATCTTTTCTCCAAACGTTTTGAAATCTGTTTTCCCCAAATCTAGGATTCATGCCAAACTATGCCAAGACTTCCTCTCCTCTTCCACAACAAACTCTTAAGATGGATTGGGCTTCCCTGCCCCCACAACATCTTATCCAAGATTCTCATCATTTCCACCCCCAGAAACCTGTGCCTCTTTGTTAATGAGAATCAGATGCAGAATAGCATTTCTCCTTGTTGGTTCCTCCACCTTCTGAAGGACTAATCACTAAGGCAAGTCAAGGAGTTATTTAATATTCTGCTTTTGGTAGAGAGTCCCTGCAAATATCTGAACAATTGAACTTCCCCATTTACAACTATATCAAGCCTCAGGATCAGGCTTGTGATTTGTTTTCCAAACTCCTCATCTATTTCCTCTTTCAGTCCAGGTGGCTTGTAATATACTCCAAACACAAAATAAGTTTTATTTCTCTCTTCCTTTAACTTCAACTTAAGTATTCAAAAAATACTTTCTGCTAGCCATTCTTCACATGAGTCTACTTTCTTAAGAGGCAATGCTACTCCACCTCCCATTTACCAATCTCATTTCTCCTGTAGTTTCATAGTACATTCATAGGTTTCATCATCTCATCAAGAAGGCCAGTTTACTCCCTTGAATAGGCCTTCTGGTTCTCCTTGTTTATTGCCTAACTTTGTATATTTGGGAATTTATGTGAAAACACCAATAGCCATGGATTTCACTACTAGTTTCTCCAAATTCCTTTTATCAATAAAATCAGAGGAGTAGTTCATGCTTTGTCCCTTGTATTTATTCCCTTGGGTTCTTGTATTTATCTCTCTACTTCTCAAGAATATTCTTTAAGGGCAAGTAGACTCCAAGAAACTGGAGCATGCACAGCAGTGGCCACACCTTGGTAAAACTGTCTCTGCAGTTGGGCTAAACTAGGTTGAGAGTAACCAATAGGTCTCAAACCCATTGGTGAGTTGGGGTGGGAGGGTAGGGTTTATGAAGACTTTTAGCAGAATGGACAGATGAGTACAATTTGTTCCAACAGCCATAAAGTTGGTGGAGGTGAATGTTGTAGAGCAGATAGAGCTTGGAGAGGTCATCTACTGCATCCTGAGCCATCTCCTGTCATCTTGACTTTTGTCTGGTCACTGGACTTTGAAGGCTCTGGTAGAGAGAATGAGGCCAACAACTTTGTGCAATTCTGTCTCACTTAAATACCATTTGTACTCAAGTCAAAAGACATCACCAGTGGTATCATTTTGGTCCTCTTCAAGTACAAAGTACAAAAACCCAACACATTGTCTTTGGTTCTATAGCACCTAGTCCCGATCTAGAAAGTACTTAATACATCATGTATTGAAATGAATGAATTGAACTGAAGAAAGGTAAGTTATAGAAGCTAGGTTAGAGAGAAAGACCAATGGTTTTGATAACTGTTTCTATTAGAGGCTGATGGAAATGCTGAATATACTTGATCTAGCTTTTGTAATCTTTTCTTTTCTCTCCAAACATGTTTTGACAGTCAATAAACATTTATTTAGTGTCTACTATATACCATACATTATTCTAAGCTCTAAGAATACAAAGAGATATAAAAGACAAGTGCTCTCAATCTAATGAGAAAGACATCAAGCAAACAAATACATACAAACAAGTTATATACCAGATAATTAGGAAATAAAAAAGAGAGAAGGCATAATTTAGAGGGGTTTTGGAAAGGCTTCTTGTGGAAGACATGATTTTGTTGTTTTTTTTGTCTTTCATTTTTGAAGAGGATCAATGTCATCAGGAGGGTGATGTCTTGACTTGGATGTGAATTGGATTTAAGTGAGTTAGAGTAGCACAGAGTTGTTGGTTTCATGCTCTCTTCCAAAATCATCCAAGACCAGTGGCAAGACAAAAGTTGAGACAGCTAATGAAGGCCTGGGATAAGCTCCAAGTGTTCCACAGAGCCTGCTTCTGCTATCTTCATGGATTTTAATTGGGCCTTAAAGCAAGCCAGGAAAGCCATTAGGTAGAGATGAGGAAGGAAAACATTCCAGGTGTCACAAGCAGCCAGGGGAAATGTCCAAATCTTAGAGATGGAGTGTCTCATTCATGGAACAGCAAGGAGGCTAATGTCACTTGATTGAAGAGTAGATGGTAGGTTTTAAGTTATAAGAAGACTGGGAAATGGAAGATTTTGTAGTTGATCCTGGAGGTAATAGGGAGCCACTGGAATTTGTTTTTTTCCTTTTTTATCTTGGTGAGAAAATTGCTGAAAAATAGAAAGTAGCATGGTTATGGTGAAAAGAAATCCAGAATAGGGGTTGGAAACCTATGTTTTCATCCTGACTGTTATTAATTACTGTACAATCCCCGCAAATCATGTCTCCTTCTCTCTTTCCCTCCCTCCCTCCTTCCCTCCCTCCTTCCTTCTCTCTCTCTCTCTCTCTCTCTCTCTCTCTCTCTCTCTCTCTCTCTCTCTCTCTCTCTCTGTGTCTGTGTCTCTCTCTCTCTGTCTCTCTCTGTCTCTCTGTCTCTCTGTCTCTCTGTCTCTCTGTCTCTCTGTCTCTCTCTCTCTCTCTCTCTCTCTCTCTCTCTCCTTGCCTAAAAAATTAGATGTCTGAATTAGACCATCTCTTGGATCTCTTATTGCTCTGAAACTCTTTCATTCTAAGGGGGAAATATGGCCTTGCTCCAAACCTCATGCAAGGAAGTCTTTTCCCAGCATGGAAGACTTCAATATCTCTGACCCTACCTTAGCACTGTAAAGAGAGAAAGAGACAGAGAGACAGATACAGAGTCATAGAAACACAGAAAAAGCAAAAGGATGAGAAAGAATGGAGTGGAGTTCAACATCTGTCACTTGGACGCCTAGAGTCTGATTCCTGGCCATCCTCATACTGACAGACTTTGTTCAGTTCTTTTCAAATAATACAGTAAAACCAGGCCAGATTTCTGTTAGTAGTCCACAATGCCTAACTACTAAGTAATTGAGATTAGAAAGGCCCTAGGAAGGCCCCTGGCCTAAAAATATGTTCCCAGCTATCCCTGTGCCCCCAATTCTAGGTTTAGATATTCATTTCTTTGTATTAAATACAGACACATTTCTTTGATCAGTGGCTTCCTGAAGCATAAATAATCTCTGGGAAAAGATATATTAAATCAGCAATTCCCTAGTATAAATTAGTTTTCTCAGATTTTTTTTCAGATTGGAGAGACTAGGATGACAGAAATAATAAACTGAATAATTTTGACAGGGAAAGGAGTAGTTGAATAAGGAAAAGAGAGGTACCAAAAGGAAAAGTAAGTGTGCTTAGGCCAAATTTCATCTACTTTTAATTTTGTCAACTCCCAATACTCAGCTGTAGTGCTCATTTTTCTTTACCAATTGGTGTTTTTCCCTTTTATTTATTTTTTAAAGATATTTTATATTCCTATTTATATGTAATAATTTTCAATGTGTACTGGCTGGTTTTTTTTTTAAGTTAGAGAAAGCAAAGGTTGTCTAAATATCACTGCTGCTTAAAAATAGACCCTAGACAATTAGCTGGCCAGCTGGGTAGGCATGGCAGAAGAGAGGCCCCAGATATGCTCAGCTCAGACCCCAGGAATAAAGTCTATTCTACCACCTCCTCTAGCATTGTAAATTGAGCTTTTCCCACTGACTGCTTAGTCCAAAAGGTCCACATTCATGGTCTCCCTTCCTCAGCTCACTCAAGAGCCTAAAAATAGCTTAGAGCTACTCCATTACTATAGGAGGAAATTCTTTATTCTACTTAGTGGAGTTAGAATAGATATTCAGGAATAGTCCTTGGATGTTCACGGCAGTCCCAGGTTGTCTCCTAGGGGACTCCTAGGGGAACCAAATCTGAGGCTGGGGAATGCTCAGCTTAGATTGAGACTTCAGGACTTCCCCAGAGCAGGTCTGAAAATGAGAAAGTGCTCTCTTCTCCAAGGAGTGATGAGAGGAGATCCTTGATTAAAATCTGGCCTCAGACACTTCCTAGCTGTGTGACCCTGGGCAAGTTACTTAACCTCCATTGCCTAAGTCTTACAGCTCTTCTGCCTTGGAAACAATGATTGATTCCAAGAGGGGAGTTATGGGTTAAAAAAAATGTGACCAGAGTTAAGCTTGTACTGGGTATCGGGTCCTGTAGGAGTAGGGGATACAAATTTCGAAAATTAGACAGTTCTTGTATCCAAGTAGCTTCTGTTCTTCTGGGAAGACACAATGTATTTGCAAATACATCTAAGGCAGAGAGATATGGAGAGTACGCAAAAACTGGGGAAATCAGGAAAGGCCTTTTGAGGGAAATGGCCCTTGAATTGAGTCTAGAAGAGAGCTAGGAATTCTAAGAAATGAAGCTGAGGAGGGGAAGCATTCCAGGTATGAGGAACAGCCAGCATACAAGCAGAGAGACCAGAAATGCAAAGCCATACTTAGAACTCTTTGGGTCTGTTCTGGTCTTAACCTCAAACTGTCACATCTTACCCCTGGACCACTGCCCAATGTGCCCTTGCTAATGGAAGAAATGAGATCACCTGAGAAGCCTGCAGAAATTTGGAAGGAACTCCGCGGGTTATCTCAGGCTCAAAAAACACTTCTCCAGAGATAAAACCCTAGTGGGGACCAGGCACTGAGATGTGGCAAAAACTGATGGGATCATCACATTTGAGAAACACGATGAGCTTCTTAGAAAGCGTGGCATAAATGCAAATCAGCACGCTCCCACAGTGAGCATCACTCTACTCTCAGCCACACTTAGAAGGCTGATGTTCTGCCATATACATTTTCTTTGAAAGTCAATGTTCATTTCTCAGGTTGCTACATTTTTTAATGAACCCTGCATTATTCTCCCCTCTTCAGTCACTACTATTAATTTGATGAACACTTAATACTTTGTTATGCCAAGTGGAAGGGGAGCTAGATATTGGAAGAACCCTGGGCTTAGAATCAGGAAGACTCATCTTCTTGAGTTCAAATCCAGGGCACCTAGGTGCATAGAGTCCTGGGACTCGATTCAAGTAGCCCTGAGTTTAAATCTAGTCACAGACATTAGCTGTGTGATTGTGGACAAGTCATTTAACTCTGCCTCAGTTTTCTCAACTGTGAAATGAGCTAGAAAGGAAATTGAAAACTACTAATTTTGTCAAGAAAACCCCCAAAAGGGTCATGAAGAGTTGGACACAACTGAAAATAATTAGAACAACAATGCTGAGTATATTATTGAGATGGGGATGTTAATATTATTCATAGGACCTCCACATGGAAGAAGAAGCCTCACATATTTTCCCTCTATTCTTCTCCTTCTCTAGTCCTGTCTGATCTGCCCTAATTATTTCTTCTCTCAAAAACATTCAAATCCCATTTCAGTCACTGATTCAGAACAATAGAATAAAGAGACTGACCCTGGCTATTCTTTCTTAACTCCCAGGGTTTGTGAACTGACTAAAAGCAAACTACTTTTTCTGTTCTGTAATCCAACTGTCCTATTTGCGGTTTACAAAAAAAATGATGCTTTTGCTTCCTATCTCCAAGCCTGGAGCACAGTCATTCCCTTCTTGTCTCTGTCACTTGGAATCCCCATCTCAAGTGTCACATCCTTTAAGGGTCCTTTTCTGATTTCCCCAATTCTCATTAATTAATTAACTAATTAATTCACACTATTCTCTGGAAGGTTAAATACAGAAGCCGAAGCTTAAATACTTTGTTCACATAATGAAAAGACAGGACTCACATTGGAAAAGACTGATGTTAGGAAAGATTGAAAGTAAAAGGAGAAGACAACAGCCAAAGATGAGATGGATAGTGTCAGGAATGAACATAAACTTGTGTAAAAGTTAAAATTAAATCTCAATAATAAAAATATTATATTTTAGGAGATTTATTAATGATCATTAGAAATAAAGGAATAAAGAAGATACAAAATAAAGACCACATGCCCATGGTTAATCAGCAAGTTCAGACTCCTGCCTTACCACCAAGCTTGGGGCAGGAAGTAAAGAGGCAGGACCCTCCACATCCCTGCCTAATATCCCCTGTTTATAGGATGTATGTAATGATAGGAAGTCATTAGGCTCCCAGGAAATGTAGTACTTTTTTAGGGTAATAGATTTTCAATAATACACTTGGACAGACTTTGATAGGTAGAAGTGAAAAGAAGAGTCTGGTATACTATAGTTCACGGAATCATAGAAAGTCAGACATGACTGAACAACTGAACAACAAAAATTATCATTACTAGACTCTTCCCTATACTGTGTTCTTATTCTATATATATTCTTTATTGACTTATCTGTAGACATGTTTCTGCCAATAAACTGTAAACTGCCTTCTTGAAGGCAGTGAACTTGTCTTACTTTTGCCTTTCTATTCTCTGCCATGATAGTGTTTAGCACATGATAGACACTTAATAAATGCTTGTTGAATGACTAATGGAGCACCCTTTGAAAAATTACAAGTAATCAACTTGGCCAAGGCTGTTGGCAAAAATATTTATTAATAAATGAGATTTTTATTTTCCTTTCTGCATATTCATGTAAGTGAATTTGGGTAATATAGACAGCAATTCCTTCTTTTGATCTACTTTAAGCCCCAGTCAGTCCCATTCTCTGACAAAGCGTTTTATATATGCTTCAGGGTTATGATATACATTTTTTCCAAACTCAGAATTGGGAAGTCGCTGAATATCTATGCCTGAAATCACTTTCTGATTGTTAAATGAGCAAGACTGATCATTGAACCCTGCTGCTACCCTTAATCACAACAAAGTACTTAGAGATAATGCAAAGATTGGAAGAATTCTTTCTTTTCTTTATTTTTAGATATTAAAAATATTTTATTGATGATTTAAAAATATTTTTCCCTTCAATTCTCATATTCTCCCAGCTCCCTACTTCCCCGGATACTTTGTTCTCATAGTGAAAAAATGCAATTAGGAGGCAGCGACCTGCCATAGTAGATAGATCACTGGACTTGGAGTCAGGAAGATCCAAGATCAGATCCTGCCTCTGACAATTTTTAGCTGCCTGATCTTGTGCAAATTGGAGGTAGCTAAGAGGATCAGGAGTCAGAAAGATCTGAGTTAAAATTCAGCCTCAGACACTTACTAGTTTTGTGACCCTGGACATTCATTTAACTTTCTGCCTTAATCTAGTGGAAAAAGAAATGGCAAATCATTCCAATATTGTTGCCAAGAAATCTCCATGAACAGTGTAGTCCATAGGGTCATGGAACTTGGATACAATTGAACAATAACTTGTATAAATTGCTTATTCTTTAAAAAAAAGATATTTTAGTTTACTAATTACATGTAATAACAATTTTCCATACGAGTTTTCTGAAGTTATAAGATCCAAATTGTTTCCCTTCTTCCTTTTCTTCCCCTTTCCTGGAGATAATAAGCAATTTTATCTGGATTATACAGATATTATCATGCAAAACCCATTGCTACATTGTTAATTGTGTAAGATAATAGTCATATAAAATCAAAACCTCAAATAAAAACCCAAATAAAAGTGAAAAATAGTATGCTTTGATCAGTATCCTGATTCCAACAGTTCTTTCTCTGGATAACATTCCTTGTCAGAAGTCCTTCAGAATTGTTCTAGATCTTTGTGTTGCTGAGAGTAGCTGAATCTTTCACAGTGGATCATCCCACAATATTGCTGTTACTCTGAACAATGTTCTCTAAGTTCTGCTTATTTCACTCTTCATAGGTTCATGTAGGTCTTTCCAATTCTTTCTGAAATCAACCTGCTCATCATTTCTTACAACACAATAGTATTCTATCATCATCATATACCACAATTTTTTCAGCCATTCCCCAACTGATGAACATTCCCTCAATTTCCAAAGGTTTTTTATCCTTTTTAAAAATCTTTTTGGTATACAGACACAGTACTGGTGTTACAGGAGCAAAGGGTATGCATAATTTTATAGCCTTTGAGGCATAGTTCCAAATTGCTTTCCAGAATAGTTGGATCAGTTCACAATTCCACCAATAATGCATTAGTGTCCTAATTTTGCCATATCCCTTCCAATATTTATCATTTTCCTTTACTATCATATTGGCCAGTCTGATAGGTATGAAGTGGTATCTTGGAGTTGTGTTAATCTGCACTGCTGTACTCAAGAGGAATTTAGAACATTTTTTCATATGATTACTGATAGAGAACTGCTTGTTCATATTCTTTGACCATTTGTTCAATTGGGGAATGACTTTGTTCTCTATAAGTTTAAGAGATTAGACCTTTATCAGAAAAATTTGTTATGAAATGTTTTCCTAGTTTCTTGTTTCCTTTCTAATCTTGGTTACATTGGTTTGTTTGTATAAAAGCTTTTAAATTTATTATAATCAAAATTATTTATTTTATAGCTTATAATGCTCTCTTATTCTTGTTTGATCATAATTTTTCCCTTTTATCTAGATCTGCCAAGTAAACTAGTCTATATTCCCCTAATTTACTTATGATATCACCCTTTATGTCTAAATCATATACCCATTTGACAAAATCTTTTTTAACTTGTTTCCTTATCTGTAAAATGGGGATTATAATAGCATCTATTTCACAAGTTCAGGGCAGCTAGCTAGGTAGAGCAGTGGATAGAGTACTAGGCCTAGAGTAGGGAAGATTCATCTTCCTGAGTTCAAATCTGATCTCAGATACTTTTTAGCTCTGTGACCTTGGGCTAGTCACTTAATCCTGTGGGCCTTGGGATCCTCACTGTTCAAATGAGCTGGTGAAGGAAATAGCAAACCGTTATGGTATCTCTACCAAGATAATCCCAAATGCAGTCACAAAGAGTTGGACACATCTGAAATGACTGAACAACAACCAAAATTTTACAAAGTTCCATTAAGAAGATAATAAATATGAAGAAATTTAGAAATTGTAATGCATTATACAAATGCTACTTTTTATTATTAATTAGGCATCACTACAGAAGTACTCATCTGTAGATCTGTAGTCTACCATCTCTTTTGCTAAGAGGAAGAGAGTCTATGCCTCATCATTAGTCAAGAAGATGCTTTCACTGGTATAACTTCTATCAGACTATTTGCCATGTTTGGTGGTAGTGGTGGGGAGGTGGGAGGAGAGAGAGAATCTAAATCACAAAATGCCAGAAAGCAATTGTAAAAAATTGTTTCTACATGTAATTGAAAAACAATTTTAAAGTTAAACTTTTTAAAAAGGATGCTTTCTATTGCTTAAGTTTCTACAGTTGATTTCACCAAGAGACCAGGGACCATGGTTAAAAGACTCCAGACTAAGAAAAGAAAAAAAAATTATTAAACACTTATGTGCTAAGGATGGTTCTTAGTACCAGGTATACAAATATTAAAATAAGGCCATCCATGCAATCAAGGATTTTATGTTCTAGAAGACAAGAATGAAATTTGAGTCTAGGGAGTCACAGATATGGTGAGTTGATGTAAAGGGGCAATCCAAGATTATGTCAGCTCAATGATTCTGTTTCCATGACTCCAGAGTGAGTCAGGCCTGAATCTTGCTTCCATATGATTTGGATATAATCCTTAGAGCGTTTGGTCTAAGATCAGAAGTGGGAGCTAAGCTCTTGGAATTGTAACTTTAGTTCTCTTACTGACTCATTACGTGAATGTGGGATTGTGCTTACTATCTATGCGTTCTCACACCTTGACAAAGATAATATTACTGGCAGTAAAAGCCATGTCCATCTATCTATGTATCTATGTATCTGTCATCCCTCTGTCCATTCATCTATCCTCCTGTCAATATATTTATCTGCCTGTCTATCATTTACTTTATCTCTCTACATAATTATACATATGTGGGTTTGTAAATTATATAGATATCACAGAGAGATAGATAAAAGATATGATAATAGAAGATAGATGGACAGACAGATAAACAGACATACACACAAATAGACAGACAGATAGATAGATGATAGATAGATAGATAGATAGATAGATAGATAGATAATAGATAGATAGATAGGTTTATGGATGGATAATAGATTATAGACAGATAGATAATAAATAGGACAGATAATAGATAGGTAGATAGATATATAGAGACAGACAGACAGAAAGATAGAAGAGACAGACAGAGACAGATGCATAGATAGATTAGAAAGATAAAAGGGACAGAAAGATGGACAGAAAGACAGGCAGATGGATAGATAGATAGATAGATAGATAGATAGATAGATAGATGGATGGATGGATAATATATGATAGACAGAAGGACAGATAGATAATAGGTAGATATACAGACCGACAGAAAGAAGAGACAGACAGAGACAGACACATAGACAGACAGATAGACAAAAGAGACAGACAGACACAGACAGACAGATAGATAGATAGATAGATAGATAGATAGATAGATAGATAGATAGATAGCAGTACAAAAGCAATAGAGTTGGATTAGGACTCAGAAAGACCTGGGTTGATGCATTCTGTCTCTGATGAATACTGGCTTTGTGACCCTAAGAAAGTCACTTAATCTCTTGGTGGGTGACTTATGGCAACTTAATTTTTTTTCTTTTTGCCAAATATTCTTTTAGAGAAGCAGACTGCCAGAGGCAGCACCTTATTTGGATATCTGAATTCTTGAAAGCTTGGCTTATGCACAGTCACAGTCTCCTACAAATGGATCTCAGAAGCTTGTTCTAGCAGAGAACCTGCTCATTTACCCTTCACGGACAAACAGTATGTGGACTTCTCTCACTGGTTATCCTTTTTGACCAAGAGGATGTCTTCCAGGGACATACATGGAAGGAAAAATGAGGGAGGAAGTCTAGCTAGCCAGAGCAATCAGATCAATGCTAGTGATCAATGGAGTGACAATTGTTACAGTCAAAAAAGTCAATAGACCTTGCAGCTTTCCTGCCAAAATTGCTAAGACTATAATCTTCAGAATAGCTACTGATCTGAATTGATGGAGGGAGCTTTCTCACTGGAAGTTGTCTATCACACATTCAGGCGGATGGGTAGAGTGAAGGACTTCTAGTTTGGAATAACCGAAGGTCAAAATCTGATCATAAACACTTGCTAGTTGTGTGACCTTGGGCAAAATTCTTAACCTCAGCATCTTTTATTTTTAATCTATAAAATAGGATAATAAGAGCTTCACAGGGATATGAGTATCAAATGAGATAATATATGTAAAAAGCAATAGCAATAATAGCTATTACCGTTATATTGCTTGTAGATCTCTTTCTGTACGTCTTTGTCTCTATAGCACTGAAGAGATACTGCTATCAGAGGAATAGCACCCAGGCACTTAATATGAATAACTGCTCCTGCAAGCAATTCTTGGGTATCTTTGAAGGTGGCATTTCTTTCTGCATTGAAAGAAATATGTGAAGCCCCCCCAGTCTTCCTTGTCTTGCTTCTTCTGTGCAGCTGAGCACTGAGTCTCCCTGAAGAGGCTCATCAGGTTGGGAAGGGGGAAAGAGCACCCTGGCCGCCTCTGAGCATGAAGACGTTTGGCAGACAGTGCTTAACCAACAATGAGCTTTCCTCTTTGCGGGGTTCCTAAGTGGTTAGAAGCCACTCAGAGCTGAACACTGAATATCCGGGCCTCACAGAGACAATGAGGGAGCAGAGCAGCTTTCCTTCTCAGTTGGATTCAAAAACAATGCATATGGAGTTAAAAGAAAGCTGCTTTTAATTAGAACAGCCCTTTCCTGTTTTCGGTTGTCATTTCTTTTCTGTTTCCTTTGCCCTCTGTGACTACCCCAAAATAATTTGTGAAAATAAATCTTTATTTCTCAAAAAAGAAAGAAGAAAGCTGTACAGTAATTGTGAAAAAGGTGAAACAGTGAAGTCAGAGCTTGTTGTGGGTCCCACATGCATCATCCTGGCCACCTAAGGCCAAGCAAGTGCTTTTTAATTCTTTAAGAGGCCCTATGGAGAGATTGGGGTTTTCCCCCCATCCATTTCAACAGGTCTTAGTGCTGTCCCAGAGGTAGCACTTATATATATATATATATATCAGTCTCAGCATTTTACCAAACTTGTGGCACTTGTTCACTGTCTTGATTATTTGGAAAAATTTTGTCAAGAGACAGTAAGAATAAAATAAGTCCTAGGACAGAA
This sequence comes from Monodelphis domestica, assembly GCF_027887165.1. Lineage (NCBI taxonomy): Eukaryota > Metazoa > Chordata > Mammalia > Didelphimorphia > Didelphidae > Monodelphis > Monodelphis domestica. Next base: position 154,571,152 of record NC_077228.1, on the reverse strand, counting down.
ACCAAAGATAGACAGACAGGCAGATAGATAGACAGATAAGATAGATCAATAGATTGACAGATACATAGATAGTCTCTAAAAATGAGAATAATATAAGCTGAGGGGTAAGCTTGAGTTGAGGAGAGAGAAAAGAGATGGAAAGAGAAAGGAAGGAAGGAAGGAAGGAAGGAAGGAAGGAAGGAAGGAAGGAAGGAAGGAAGGAAGGAAGGAAGGAAGGAAGGAAGGAAGGAAGGAAGGAGAAAGAGGAGGGAAAGAGGGAGAGAGGGAAAGGGAAAGGGAAAGCAAGAGAAACTATTTTACTAAAGTGGTAAAAGAGAGAGTTCTAATTAGATATAGACCAATATCTCAGACCTTATACCAAGATAGGGTCAAATGGGTAAATGGTTTAGATATAGTGATGCCACAAGTAAATTATAGCTGATCCATGGAAAAGGGAAGAATTTAGGACCAAACAAGAGAAAGGGAACATTATAAAATGTAAGATAAGTAATTTTTGATTATATTAAATTTATTTTTTAAATTTTAATTTAATTTTATTTTTAGACATTATTTTTATTTGGTCAATTTCAAAGATTATTCATTGGATACAAAAATCATTTTCTTTTCCTCCCTCCCCTCCCACCACCCCTTCCATAGCTGACGCACTATTCCACTGGGTATCACATGTTTCCTTGATCCGAACCCATTTCCATGCTGTTGGTATTTGCACTAGGATATTCATTTAGGGTCTATATCTCCAATCATATCCCCTTGGCCCCTGTAGTCAAGCAGTTGCCTTTCCTCGGTGTTTTTACTCCCACAGTTTGTCCTCTGCTTGTGGTTAGTGTTTTATCTCATAGATCCCTGCAAATTGTTCAGGGACATTGCATTGACACTAATGGAGAAGTCTATTACATTTGATTGTACCACAATGTATCAGTCTCTGTGTACAATGTTCTCCTGGTTCTGCTCCTTTCGCTCTGCATCACTTCCTGGAGGTTGTTCCAGTCCCCATGGAATTCCTCCACTTTATTATTCCTTTGAGCACAATAGTATTACATCATCAACATATACTGATTATATTAAGTTCAAAAGGTTTTGTACATGCAAAACCAATGTAACCAAGATTAAACTGGGGAAAATTTTATGATAAATTTCTCTGATAAAGGTCTAATCTCTCAAATTTGTAGAGAATGAAGTCAAATTCTTAAGATTACAAGTCATTCCCCAATCGACAAATGGTCAAAGGATACGAACAAGCAGTCTTCAGGTGAATAAATCAAAGCTACCAATAATCTTATGAAAAAATGCTCTAAAGCCCTCTTAAATATAGCAGTGCAAATTAACACAACTCTGAGGTACCATCTCACACCTATCAGGTTGGCCAATATGACAGTAAAAGAAGATGATAAATGTTGGAGGGGTTGTGGCAAAATTGAGGCACTAATACATTGCTGGTGCAGTTTTGAACTGATCCAACCATTCTAGAGGGCAGCCCTTTTTGTGGTGGCAAAGAATTGGAAACTGGAGGGATGTCTATCAATAGGGGAATGGCTGAACAAATTATGGTATATGTTAGTGATGGAATACTATTGTGTTATAAGAAATTACAAGCAGGATGATTTCAGAAACATCTGGAAAAACCTAAACCTATGAAGAGTGAAATAAGCAGAACTGAGAGAACATTGTTCAGAGTAACAGCAATATTGTGGGATGATCCACTGTGAAAGACTTAGCTACTCTCATCAATACAATGATCTAGGACAATTCTGAAGGATTTCTGACAAAGAATGCTATCCACTTCCAGAGAAAGAACCCGGAGTCAGAAAGCAGATCAAAGCATACTATCTTTCACAGTTTATTTATGGTTTTATTTTGGAGTTTTGGTTTTATATGACTATTCTCTTGCAACAATGACCAATATGGAAGTATTTTTTCTATAATAAAAATGAAGAAACCAGAAAAAAATAGGAAGGTTCTAAAACAATTAGCTATCAGTAATATAACCAATAGGATTACTCTGAGGAATCTGAAAGAATGAAAACAACTACAGTAGTATATGTCAAAGATAGGACAGTCATACATATTCCCATGGCATTTTTATAGAGATGTGTGTATATGTATATATAGTTAATTTTATTTGAAAATGCTTGATGAATTTTATGACTCTTGTGAGATCATGAGAGCCCCCATGGGATGCCACAAAACCAGAGCTTGGAGCCCTTATTGAGATGTGTAAAGATTAAAATTTAGGGGAGACTGAGGCAGGTAGAAATTAGTTTCTCTCTGCAAGGAGTATTATATTTTTAGAGGTTTATTAAAAGTTAAGGATTAAAGAAAATACAGAATAAGAAAAAACACGTTCCTAGGCCAAAGGCCTAGACAAGATAACCTGCATTATGGAAAGAGCCATGTCTGCCCCAAAAGTCCAAGAGAGCCCCCAAAGCTCTTGCAATCAGGTTAAATACCTTCTTGATCTCGGCCCACGTGAGAATTCAAAGCATTCTGGGGAAGTGGAACAAGGGCTTGTGGGGATTGAAGTCCAGAGTTTGAGTATATTTTTACAGATGGAACTATTTTTAAGGCAGAAAATGACTCAACTTACAAAGTCCTCTAGCACAGAAGGTTCCTTTATTTGAGGAAAGGGTCAAATGCTTGAGAATGGTCCCAGAGGAGTTCACAGGATTATATATTTAGAGTTGAAAGGAGCCTTAGAAGTCATCTGGATGGGGAAATTGAGGCACAGTGATGTGAATGATTTGCCTAAGATAGCAGCGAAGATAATACCAAGGTGTGGGTTGAGTCCAGGGTACAAAGAGATTCCTGCTAAAGGCCAGAGGGATAAAAAATTTGTGTCCTCACCACCCCCAACTTTCCAAATATCTCTAGCCCTCCCAGAATTTGGGCTCCCTCCATAAATCCCAACTCTGATAGGCAAACTTTCTATGTGTCATGCAGGAGTCTAGGCCTTTTTGATAGATCCTAGCTATCGATCTCTTTGCCAAGTCCCTCTAGCCATATATCTTTTTCTCTCCTTCCAAAATCCCTTTATATGTTGTTTTTCTCCATGTTAGCTTCTTGAGGGCAGGCACAGTTTTCTTATATTTCTTGAACTTGCACTGTGCCTGAAGTAAGTACTTCATAAATGTTTTACCTATCTTTTTTTCCTTTTTCTTTCTTTCCCTTCCTTCTTTCTTTCTTCTTAATCCATTTACTTTTCACATACCTTTCTATTCATCTATCTACATTTTTATTCATTTATACAGTTAACTTTCTATTTATCTATCTAATTTTCTGTTTATTTATCATCTACCTTTCTATTCATCTATCATTGACCTATATATTCATCTCTCTATCTTAATTTCTATCTTTCTATTTATCCACCTAACTCTCAATCTACCTTTCTAGTCATCTATGTACTTATCTTTCTTTTCTTAAAAAAAAAAAAAAAACTTACTAAGGCAGAACTAAGAGGTAGGCAATGGGGATTAAGTGACTTGCCCAGGTTTATATAGGTAGGGAGTATTTGAAGTCAAGCTTGAACCCAGGACCTTCCATCTCCAGGTCTAGCCTTCTATCCACTTAGCCATCTAGCTACACCCATCTATGTATTTGTCTGTCTGTCTGTCTGTCTATTTATCATCCGTTTTGTTTGTGATAGCCACAATCAAGCAGCTCAAATTTCTATTCTCTCTGAAGATGCCAAAACTAATCACACACACACACACACACACACACACACACACACACACACACACACACACACACACACACACCCCTCAAGATTCATCATCAAATCTCCTTGACTGCTTATTTATGTTAGTCTTGTTTAGATGGGAGGATTTCACCTATTCATATAAATTGTAATTAACAATGCTCAGTACTGACATGTTTCTAAAACCCAGCCTGATTATCTTAAAACCCTTCCATTCACCAAGCCATTTTATGCTTTCTCTTTGTTCTCTCCAATTTCCTTCTTCACAAGGGAAGATCTGAGGCATTACACAGGGAAGTGCCATTTTGGCAACAAGAAGAAGCAATCTCTCTCCCTTTCTCTCTTTTATTCCCCTCTCTCCCTCTATCTCTTTCTCTCCAGAGCTGTATTTTCATCTTGGATATCAATTATTGGCTTTTACATAAGAGGGCTAATGCATTTTCAAAGCAGGCAGTCCTCCCTTCCCTGTTTTGACAGTTCAACTTTAGTTGAAATATAATTAAACTTAAACACACACACACACACACACACACACACACACACACACACACACACACACACACACAAAACCACCAAAAAACTAAGGGCTTTGAAACTCAATCTCACTGTTTACATGTTTTTTTAAAGTCTCCCCCCCTCCCCCCAAGCATTCTGTTTTTACTTGCTGCTGCTGCACAATTAATTTGTCCTTCACTTTCTGCACTCAAAACAAACACTGGGTTTGAAGGATTCGGCTTTTATAGCACTGCATAGCTGAGAGTGGAAAAAATAACATCTGAAACAGGACGAGCTTTTGATGCTACCTCCTTATGACAGACACATTTTAAAAACCACCGCTGGTGAGTCACTCACATTCTGTGCATACCCTCTGAAGAACAGGAAGTGTGGGCATGTGTTATATTTTAAACCCCGAGGCAACGAGAAGTTTTCAAATAAGTTCTGAAGGCATTCTCCCACCGCTCCCCACTAGCACGCCACATCCCATACTAATTGTGGTCTCAGCACATCTGCAGCCCTGAAGCGACAGGCTTTAGAAATAATCTGGTTGGCCTTCTGCGAGCATTCTTTGTTTTCCTGCCTTGCCTTAGCCTTACTTTCATATCAACAAGTGGAATTTCTAAACGACAGAGCTAGCAGATTTATTGCAAACACACACTCACACACACACACACACACACACACACACACACACACACACACACACTCGCACATGCGGGCACATAACAGCAAGTGTTTTTCTAAAAACTGCGCGATACAGGCAAGGCAGAGGATGCACTGAAAGCTCCCCACTCCGCTGCTGCCACCGCCGCTGGGTGTCCAAATGAACCTTGTGGCTAGGAACAAAACCCCCAGCTGGAGCAGGCACTTTCACTTTTCACTTAAGTCATTAGAGGTGAGTGAGGAGTACTTTCAACTCTCGGCTGGACGTCTCACCAACCGTACTCCCTCCTCTCCTCCCCTTTCCACCCCCACCCCCAGAGGAAGAATTAAAATGAAACCATCCTGACTTTATAAGAAAGACCCAAACAAAACAAGGGCTTCCGTGAAATGAGCCAGATGTTGTTGTGAGAGAAGGGAATAAATCCTAACCTTGTTTGGTAATAGAAGGACTCCCAGGAAGGAATGCAAATACTTCCCTGGCTCTATTGTATTCGGTACCTCTTGAGATTAGGAGGCTAGCCGACAGAGGCTTGTACTATTAACCCCAGGAGCAAATCCTGGAGCCAAATGGAAAACAGCAGCTTCCTCAATTTCTAGCGGAGCCATTCCAGAATGTCAACCTTAAATAACCCTGGAGGGTAAAGTGTTGGAGGCCGGAGGACCAGCCAAGTCTTGAAGTCATTCTACTACTTTTTGTTGTTGTTGACATTCTTAAAGTGATGGAGTTATGTGAAAAACTGGCCCTTTTATGGGTCTTGTTTACATATTGCTTCTCTGTGAGATTGTAAACTCTTTGAGGGAAGGGGTGGCTTAGATTTTTGGCTTTGTACCCTGACTGGTTAACGCAGTGCCTGGTACATACTAAGCATTTAATAAAAGCTTATTGATGTATTGATGGAGGCAGGAATATGTGGTAGCATGCTTGGAGGTGGCAGGAGATATCCTCAAGCCCATTCAATTTCACAAGCACTGGCTTATTGTATAACCCATAGAACTTCTTGGACAAGAAACTTATTGAAAAAAATTCTAGCATTTAAAAAAAGATGGCTATTCTCTATAGGTAGATTGCCACAAAGGTGCATGTGAATCTGGCACCATGATCTCAGAAGAAAATGATGCAAATAAATCAAAGGATGATGGAAAGGATGCTGGATGTAAGCTGTATCATTTTTCTTGTTGTATATGCACTTGTGCACCGGAAGTGACATAAAAGATATCAGCAATGACTGATCACAGTGAGAATGAACACCAATAGATGGAGAGCTAGGATGGTGAAGTGGACACACTGCTGATTGTAGAGTCTGAAGAGATTTGGGTTTGAATCCCACTTCTGACACTTCTCTTAACCTCAATTCTTTTGTAAAATGATTATCAAGCCAGTCTTAAAGCCAGGAGGACCTAGGTTAAAGTTGTGCAGAGGATCCATACTATCTGTGCGATTCTGGACTGGTCATGTAACCATTCAGGTTTCTAGACAACTCTCTAAGACTTAAGTTCCAGAGAAGTTGCTGACCTGTATTGGTAAAGGGAATTTCTTCACCTGAGAATTCCATATACCCAATGATCTGCTGGTAAATGTTAATCAACTCTAAAAAAAGGAACCCCACAGACACACTTTTAAAATTTGATCCTCATTATGAATATTTTCTCCATTACTTTCTTAAATCTAGGCAAACAATAATCAGGTTCTGATTTGTAGCATTTGCTGAAGTCCAAGGTGTAAATGAGCACACTGAAAAGTTAAGAATCTGTCTCAAATTTACCTGGCTCCAACACACCCCAGTTATAGCATTGAAATGATGGGTCTGGCCCCTATCCCTAAAGTGGTATTATTGAGATCATTTGTCTCACAGAATTATTGAAAGGATCCATCAACAAGAGATAATGGCCTTTGCATATAAGCCTTGGTTATTTATTATATACATGTATGTTGTATATGTGTGTATGTATAAATATAATGTATATATGAATGTGTGTAGAGATCCAGAATAATTACATATGTGTAAACAGCCATATACCTGTGTGCATATGTGTATATATACACATGTGTGTATGTATACATATGTCCTAGAAGAAGTCTTCTGGTCTATTGGGTGAATCCTTTAAAGATAATTTGGGGAAAGATATATATGGATAAGAATTGCATTGGGTGAGAAGAGATGTTTATGGGTTTGGACTGTAGAGGTGCAATAAGGCGAGGTTATAGATTATATACTAGGAATAAATATTCATAGGAGCCAGAAGTATGATAAGGAGTAGGGAGGGAAAGATGGGGGGCATAGTAAGAATGGGACACAGTAAGAAACTAATTCCACATCTTGGTATTACAGATGGATCAACCAAGTCACAAGACAATGGAATAAAGGTCAGGAAAAGAGAAATCCTGAATTTCTGATTTAGAACACCTGGTTATAGGGACCAGCAGGCCACTAGTTCCAAAACAACTGGGTTTCTGTGGTCAAAATAATCTTAAACAGAAGAAAACAATAGTCAACTTGAAGCTCTTTATGGCCTCAGGGAAGTAGGAGTGAGAGAACCCCAGCCCTCAAGTTCCTCAAATTTCACAAGTGTCATTAGAAACCCCAGAAGTGTTGTTTGGTTGCTTAAAAACGATTTATTTTTTGCAATCCCTCAAAAGAAGCTGACATTTCCAAGTAAATTTGATATTAGAAATACAGGTTTACTTTGAAAATTAAAGGTGATTCCATATAAAGGCAAAGCACTGAGGAAGCAGGAGAGCCAAGTGTGGGAAGGCTTCAGAATGGTCCTCTTGCCAAGGAAACAAGTAGCTTTTCATGATGTTTTCTGGGTCAAGAAACATCTCTTTTCATAATAAGCCTAGTAGATTTTGTAAATAGGGTAGCTCCTGTTTGAAAGTCTCCTAGACAGTTTAGAAATATGTTCACATATTTAGAGGTACCTTGTGAAAGCTTGGGAGCCTGGGAGTGAGGCTGTGCCTCTGTAGACTTTGGGGCTAACCAAAGCTATATCTGCCACTGGTGAAGGAGCCTGGTGAGGCACATGGGAAAATCATAAAATCTAGAGCTGGAAGATAGGGCAGAGATCATTTAGTCTGAGCCCCTCATTTTATAGACAGCTACAGGAAATGGTAGGCTTGGGGTCAGGAAAGCCTGAGTTCAAATCGTGCCTGCTAGCTGTGACCCTGTGCAAAGGTGACATAGCTAGTAAATCATCTCTTATCTCTATTTCCTCATCTATAAAATGGAAGTAATAAATAGAACTCGTACTCCTGGGGTTTTATTATACTATGGGAGCAGCTAGGTTGTTCAGTGGATAGAGGGCCAAGCCTGGAGATGGGAGATCCTGGCTGCAAATCAGGTCTCAGATACTTCCTAAGAGTGTGACCCTGGGCAAGTCACTTAATCCCCATTACTAGCCTTCACTGCTCTTCTGCCTTGGAAACCATTAGTTAGTATAGATTGTAAGACAGAAGGTAAGGATGTTAAAAAATCAGTTAGATAATATATGTAAAGAATTTTATAAATCTTACATTATTATATAAATATTAGCTACTGCTGCTGCTACTACTACTATACTACTTCTACAGCCATTACTACTACTATACTACTACTACTACAACTACCACTACTACTACTATGCTATTACTACCACTATACTACTACCACTACCACTACTACCACTACTACTACTACCACCACCACTAATGCTACTATGCTACTACTACCATTACTATACTACTACTACCACTACTATTTCACTACTACTACCACTGTCACTACTATACTACTACTACTATCCTACACTATTACTACTATCCTACTACTACTACCACTGTCACTACTATACTACTACTACTACTACTACTACTACTACTACTACTACTACTACTACTACTACTACACTAACATTTTACAGGCGAGACAGTGATTTGCTCTAAGACATATTCATGGTGAGGGTCATCAGAGGTGGGATTTGAACTGAAGTCCTCTGATTAGAGAGCCAGGGGTAGATTGAAGTCTATGACACTCCTCACCCCCAATCCTACACAATCTGTCTTTTGGAACTTCTCATTGTGGCTCAGAAACTCAGAAAGTTTCTACAGATACGGACAACAAGGCTGTATGAAGCAAAGGTGTCAGACACTGGAGCAGGATTGATTTGCCCGTTAGGTCTGGGGTACAAGGAGCTCCTCCAAATTCCAGGCTCTCCTCTCTATACTGTGTCACGTGAGGCTCATGGCACAGGAGGGCACTTTTCAGCCCCTGCACAACCATGGCATAGTAAGACAGCACACAGAGTGGCTGGTAGAGTGCTAGACTTGATACCAGTAAGACCTGGGTTTGAATCCAGCCACTTTTTGTATGATCACAGATAAATTACAACCTCTCTGAGATATCATTTGTTCATCTATAAAACAGGTATAATAGTGCAAAGGTTACTGGGAGACACAAATGAGCTTATGTACTTTGCAAATTTTAAAGCACAATAATGTGCTGTGATTATTCAATGTGTCCCATTCTTTGTGACCCTGTTTGGGGTTTTCTTTGAAAAGACACTAGAGTCATTTGCTATATTCTTCGCCAGCTAATTTTGCAAACGAGGAAACTGAGGCAATCAGGGTTAAGCGACTTATCCAGAGTCACAGAGCTAGTAAGTATCTGAAGACAGATTTGAACATGGATCTTCCTGACTCCAAGCCCAGGGCTCTATTTACTGGGGGATCAGAGATCTACCTCTATTATTCAATAATGGAATTGGTTTTGAATAGCTTTATCCAACACAGCTCTGGACAATGGAAAATGCACCCCTGTGCATTTTACATGATGGAAAGATCTGTATTCAGAAGGTATAGCTATTAATTTGTAAATTTGTAAGAAAAAACATTAAACTTGACTTTGGAAAATGCCCATAGCAAAGAAGGCTGGTCACTGCCCCCATAAGAATGGCCGCAGTGTTAGAGATGGGCTGTCCTGGTAGGCTGGCCGCTTCTGACCACAGCCAAGGACACCCCAGGAGGGCACATGGGAGAGCAGTTCTTTTTCAACCCACTTTGCTTGAATGAAATGCTTATGGCACATGGCCGAGCCTTAAATTTTATAGCTTTAACACTGGTTGCCTTGTGTTGACTGAGCTATTTTCTGACATGTTTCAATAGCTCCTACTGCCTAACATCATTCCCAGGGCTTCTATTCCTCCTGAACTCCTGGGTCTGGTAGCAGGCTTGCACACACAGGTTCCATTATTTATGTGGGGATGGCCCATGCTGAGCTGGAAAAACCATCAGAGTTTCCTAAGCGTGCTCAATGGACTGGCCGCAGAGCAGCCTACATGCCCTTAGTCACGGGGGAGGGTTGGGGTGGGGGTGGGGGAGCCAAAGCGAGGCGAGTTTATACATTTAAAGCAGTCGCCCACCTGGGAGAGCTTGTCACACATCGCATTTCCCCAAAGCTATAGGGATGGCAGCTGAAAGGAATTATGATTTGGTGCGCCCATAATTAGAATTTTGGCAACCAATGGAGGGCGAATCAGTCCAAGAAGAAGTGGAGACCCAGTAGAGACCCAGCTGGAGGAAGCCTACCAATCATTATGCTATAGGATGGAAGGGTTATAGATTTGAAGCTAGAAGAGACCTTCGAAGCCATCTGGTCCAATCCCTCCCCACTTCAAAAAAAACCTGGAAAATTCCCATTTTGGCTAATTATTCTAGCTCACCACATGATAAACTCAAGTTATTTTTATGCAATAGAAGGAACGAAAGTGCTGTGCGATCACTTTCAGTTTTGGTGCCCTCAGACCAATCTCCCATGGCCCACCCTCATTGTGGCTCTAGCTATAAATCATGAATAGCAACCAGCACTCCGGAAAGAGATGGTAAAATGGAGCTGATAATAATGGTCTGTTTGATGAGCCCTTTATTACAAATGCATTGGTTATAGCACCCCATTAACACCTGTTGCAGAAAAGCCTTGGGAGAGGCCAATGATTCTGACCGAAAAAAATGTACAACAGACCCAAATCAGAGGGGAATGAGCCTGGTGGAACCCAGAAAATCTGAAAATCCTTTGAAATCTCTACAATTGACTGTGCAAAGCAGAGAAGGGCAGAAGCACAGAGCTGAAGCAGATGCATAAATATGGAATATCTGATTAAGCAGGAAGAGGGCAGAGAGTTCAAAGAAACTTCATTAAGCACAGAGGCCTTTGGAAACAGTGTGGAGAGTGGATTCCTAAGGCCCTGAGCAGCAAAGGCAAAATTAGAAAGGGCAGACTTATGGCCCAGTATCACTCCCAGATGTTTTCTTTCCAACTTTGCAAAAGCTTGCTATGACTTTTTTACCCACCTACGTGAATTCCACAAGGGGTGGAAAAACAGCCACCGTTCCTGTTCCCCAAAATACAATTACCAACTCCATTATGCAAGTGGCTATTACAACCGGTGGTGGAAGTAGTTTAAGTGGTCATGGTGGTAACTAAAAATAGAAGAACAAACTGCCTTAGTCAGTGAGGAAACTTATTTTACCAATGCCACATCCAAGGACCCAGGTGACCCACACATTGTAGAAGAGAGGACTGGAAGACCTTGGAATGTTTACAGGGAAAGGACTGGCTCTGTCCAATGCATTGCTCTTGCTTCTAAGAGATTAAGTTTGGTTCGATTTTCAGTAGAAGAGTCTGAGGGAAAAAATGAGAGGAGAGTGAGGAGCCATAAGGATGACCCTATAGCAGTTTAAGAACTGTGTGTGTTTGTAGGGGGAGAGAATAGATCAGCTGAACCTCAAACACCCAAGAAAATTCCTTCATACATATTTGGGGTTTGTTTTATTTTATTTTTAAAAACCTTACCTTCCATCTATTGGTTCCAAGGCAGAAGAGTGGAAAGGGCTAGACAATAGAAATTAAGTGACTTGCCTATGTAGGTTTTTAAATTAACATATGGTAACTAAGTATTATATTTTAAAAGTTTTATTAATAATAACTAAAGTAAATGAAGTACCTAAACCCAGCCTGCTCTTGAAAGAAGAGAGAGAGAGGGCATGGTTTACACTGAACTATATACAAATGTGACCACACAAACTTGGTGGAGAGAGGAGAGGGATTCTGGGAAATACTGAAGGATTTCTGGGGGATGAAGTCCAAGGGTTCAAGATTCTAATTAATATACTTTGGATCAAACAGCCAGGAAGTATCTGAAGGCACATTTGAACCCAGGATCTTTGATCTCCAGACCTGGCACTCTATCCACTGAATCACCTAGCTGTCCCTCTTCAAAAATATTTTTTTTGACATGCATTCAAATGAGCTGAATTTAATTTAATTGAATCTGTGCATGCTCTAAAAAATTGTGTTTCTTAGAGAGTCAGATATATACATTCTAATTCTACTCACAAGCACTGTGAAGAAATCCCCTCAGTTATTTCCACATTATTATGAAAAATGCTCTATCAGTTTTATGCTGGTACAGTTACTGATAGAAGTGGCAGATAACAATCCCTTCAATCCAGGGCCACCACTAGAGTGGAGTGATGGAACTTTGGCCTAGTTGGCTAAAATTTATACAACAACCAATAAGTCAATAAACATATATTAAGTGCCTACTATGTACCAGACACTGTATTAAGTCCTAAGAATACAAAAAAGAGGCAAAAGACAGTCCTTTCCTCAAGGAACTCAGAATCTAAAGTAGAGTACAACAAACCAACAAATACACACAAATAAGCTATATACAGGATAAATGGGAAATAATTAAAATACGAGAAAGGGAAAGTGCTGAAATTAAGAGGAATTGGAGAAGGTTTCCTGTAGAAGATGGTATTTTGGCTGGGAATTCAAGGAAGCAAAGGAAGCCAGTTGGTAGAAATGAGGAGGGAAAACATTCCAGGAGCCAGAGAAAATGCTCCAACGTGAGACAGTGTCTTGCTTGTGGAATAGCCAGGAGGGCAGTATCACTGGATCAAAGAGAATGTGGTGAGGGGAGAAAGGTAAAAGAAGACTGGAAAGGTAGGAGGGTTGTGAAGGACCTTGAATTCCAGACAGAGGATTTTGTATTTGATCCTGGAAGTGATGGGGAGCTCCTGGAATTTGCTAAATTTGGGAAGTGACATGAACTGGCCTGCACTTTAGGAAAATCACTTCAATGGCTGAATGTGGGATGAATTGGAACTGGGAGGGACTTGAGACAGGCAGATCCACCAGCAGGGCTAGTGGAAATAGTCCAGGAATGAGGTTAGAGCCCTATACTAGAATGGGAGAACTGTTAGAGAAGAGAAGAGGATATATTTGAGAGATGTTACAAAGGTAAAATCAATGGGTCTTGGTAACATATTAGCCATACTGGATATGGAGGACTAAGAGAGAATGGTAAGTTAAAGATGACTCCTAAGTTGCAAACCTGAGGGACTGGTAAGATGGTGTTGCCCTCTACAATACTGAAGGCAGGAGGGAGTTAGAATTCTGTTTTGGACAGACTGAATTTAAGATATCTACTGGATATCCAATTCAAGATGCCTGAAAGGCAGTTGGAGATGCTGGATTGGAGGTTAGCAAAGAAAGTACAAATTTGGAAGGAAAGGTAGATTTGAGAATCATCAGAATAGAGATAAGTAATTAAATCCATGGCAGAAGAAAAGAAAGGTCAGGACAACTCCCCAAAGGACCCCAATATTAGGGGGCATAATCCAGAAGAGTATCCAGCAAAAAGAGACTGAAAAAAGCAGTAATAGAGGTAGATGGAGAACCAGGAGATAGTGATGTCCTGAAAAACTGGAAAGAAAAGAGCATTAAGAGGAGAGGGTGGATCAACAGTGGAGACAGTGGAGACAGAAAGATAAGGGAAAATGGGGACTGAGAAAAGATCATTGGATTTGGCAACTAAGAAATCACTGGTAACTGTAGAGAGCAGTTTTGTTCGGACAACAAGATCAGAAGCCAAATTGTAAGACGGTGAAAGAGGGAAAAGTGGAGGCAGATGTTTTAAGGAGTTTAGCTACAAAGGGCAGAAGAGATATAGAATGATGGTTAGAGGGAATGGAAGGATCAAGTGAGTTTTTTTTTTCAGGATGGGGAGTCTCAGGTATGCCTTTGTAGTTAGAAGGGAATGAGCCAGTAGGCAAGGAGAGATTAAAAAAAATAAATGATAAAGGATGACAGAGGGGGCTGTTGATGGAGATGGGAAAGAATGGGCTCACTTGAGCAAGTAGGAGTTAAGTTAGCCTTGGTAAGTGTTAAGGTCACTTTATCGTGTGATTCAGGGGTGAAGGAGAAGATAGTAGCAGAAGGCATCTGAATGATGTGAGATGAGGAAAAGGAAATGAGAGAGCTCACAGGAAAGTCTCCATTTTTTTCTGAAAAATATGAAGCAAGATTCTCTACTAGTACTCCAGCAGTGTGGTAGCAAGTTATTTTTAATCTCCTTTTTAGTTTCTCTAGTATTATTAAGAAATCCTCTTTATCCAGTTTGAAAATATTTCTAAACTATTTCTTTGGGGGAAATAGGAAAAACAAAGGCTAGAGCCTTCCTTTAAAACAGAGGAAGAGTGATACCCACACTTAAGTCTTGTCTGGATGGGATGATTGGCTTTCCACCCACTTGGAGTGATTGGTGTCATGACTGACATAGGGATAGTCTTCTTTTTTGAAATTTACAGTTAAGATATTGAACATAGGAAGAAACTCTGAAGGGGAAGTAAAGTCCAGGTCTTTAGGAACTAAGTGGAGACTATTATAAATGGGAACCCAAAATATATTTTAACATACTATGATCTTTTTCTTGTTCAATATTTGTATACATTTTTGCCTGAAATCAAAGAGAGTCATATTGGAAGGCATATGGCACTATGCCATTTTGGACATCTCTCTGTCTCCAAACTTAAAATGACTTGAATATAGATAAAAATTGTTCCTGGCAGATTTGGACCTAAGTCACAGAATACATTATTAGCATTTTAATATTTTTTGACAGCCACTATAAGCTTAGTATGAAAAACTATCACCTAGATAGCACTGGAAATAGTTAAAATTGGGTGTCATGCTTCCCCCTCTTAGCAGTTTTACCCCAGATAATATCCTAGACTGTCCATGTCTTCCCCCATATTCTATGTTCTCCACAGGGGTGGCACCCCATATGTCCTGAAATTTCTTTCCTCCCATGATTGCATCCTTTCTCCCTTCTTAATATTTTGTTTCACTTGCCCAATCACAAGAATTGTTAGTTATAGCTTTGCCTTCAAAAAAAGAAATATATTTTACCTCCTTACTTTGTGGACTATATCATGACTGGTACATCCTCTTGTTATTCCTGTCCTGAACTCTTGGATTTTAGGTAAGAGGAGTGAGAATAAAGACACCAGGAAACCCAATTCTGGGCTTCAGTTCTCAGTTCCCAAAACATTTAGAGGTCCAGAACATATGGGGAAACCATAGTTAACCATGTAGAGCAGAACATAGCCAAAGGAAATATCAAAGATGGCAGGTAGTTACTTGAGGTAAAGTGAATCAAAGAAGGATCACTGGACTTGGAGTCAAGAAGAACTGGGTTTGCCTTATATATTTATGAGGCATGTCTCTGGGCAAACAACTATCTGGGCTTTAATTTCCTCATCTGTGAAACATGGGAATTGGGCTTAAAGACCTCTAGTGTCTCTTCCAAGTCTTGGAGTCTCTGGTTCTATGATTGTAATCAAGAATATCCAAGTGTGAATGCTGCCACTGAAACTCGCTAAACTATATGTATATGGAAAAATTGCTTAACACATATTAGCCTCAATTCCCCCAGAGTGTAAAATGGGGATAATAATAGGATCTACCTCCAAGATTTATTTTATCAAGCAAATGAGTTAATAAGCATTTATTGAGTACCTATTATGAGCCAAACCCTGTGCTAGGTTGTGGGGACGCAAAGAAACACAAAAGAGAGTCCCTGATGTTATAGCTAAGGCTCAATGGATAGACAGCCAGACTTAGAGATGATGGAGTGGCTAGGTTCAAATCTGGCATCAAATATTCCCTAGCTATGTAACCATAGGTAAATCACTTTGTCCCAACTGCCTGACCCTTGCTGTTCTTCTGCCTTGGAAACAATACTTAGTATTGATTCTAAGATGGAAGATTTAAAAAAAAAAAAGACCCTGATCTCCAGGAACTCACAGTCTAAGGTGGCAAACAACCATATATGGTCAAAAGTTTTATAGAAGGGTAGCTAGATGACCTGAAGGCAGGAAGTGCTGAGTTCAAATATGGCCTCAGACACTTCCTAGCTGTGTGATCCTGGGCACCTAACCCCAACTAGCTCTCTTCTGCTTTGGAACCAATACACAGTATTGATTCTAAGATAGAAGGTAAGGTTTTTTATAAAAAAAAATTTTTAAAGAATTGCACAGAACCAATTGGAGATAATGAACAGAAGAAGGGCATTAGCATTAAGAAGGATCAGGAAACGAGGAGAATCAAATGAGATAATATATGTAAAATACTTTTAAAACTTTAAAGCACCATATAAATGCTATTTATTTGTTTTCATCTAATCATTTATCATTTGTGCCCGACTCTTTGTATCCCTATTTGGGGTTTTCTTGGCATAAATGCAATTAATAGTATGTAATAGTATTATTACTATTCTATTATTATTATCACTATTGTCTAAAACTGCATAGAGTTCACTGTAGCTATGGAGCATTAGACAACAAATCATTTGACCTCTCTGAGATTCAATTTCCTCATCTTTAAAATAGGAATAATTATACTTGTAGTGTCTTCATCATAGGATTGTTATGAGAGTCAAGTGAGATGATGTATGCCAGCATTATATAAATGACCATTATTATCATTGTTGAGGGGAACTTGTCGATACTCTTAAAGTCATCTCCTCCCATGGTCAACTTTCTGCCAATAGCAAACCTGGATCATCTGCTTTTAAGGCTATAATTCGCTTCAAAACAGCTCCCAAATCAGCCATTGTGTAGAAAAGGAGCAAATGCAGCTCCATTTAGCCTGCCATGCAATTTACCACCTGTTTCACCCACCTCCTGTGCCAGCTCAGATGAGGCTCCTGCCTAGGACTGATCCATACCCAATAAGGGCCCCTGGCATTAGATCAGGTAGTTTTGCAGAGTTGCAGCGAATGTCTTTCTGACTGTCCCAAGCTCCACTTTGCCAGGTTGTCCCTTCAACAAAAGGAGAGATCTTCCAGAAACCAGCCTTAGCAGAGGTGAAATCAGAGCCCCTCTCCTTCCCCCAGGATGCCACCTCAGAGCTTGCCACCAAATTATGCACTGTCAGATATGAATAAAAGGCTGAGGTGATTTTTTTTTTCAGAAATACTCATCAAGATGTTCACCGGAGGGCAATATTCCTTAGGGACAGGGTATTGAGTTCAGTCCTAGATGGTCAGTTATGTGGCTCTCTGTCTGAGTGGTCAGAACATTTCACTGCTCAGATGCCCTCTTCTATAGTATGTACTCTGTGCCCTGGTTCTGGAGTGGCAGAGGACCCAATTGTGAATTATGCAAGATAGATGGCAGGAACAACATAAGCCTGCTTTTCCTGGAGCAACAGCAGCCAGAGCCATCTCAAGCCATTAACCAAGCCATTGATAAACTCTTATTAAGTGCCTACTGTGTACCAGGCACTGAGCTCAGTGATGTGGATCCAAATACAAAGATTCCCTATTCACAAGGAACTCACATTCTAATCAGAGACAACAAAAACACATCTCAGCATACGCAAAATAGAAATAAACTCAAAGAATCTGACCTATGAGTCATGGAAGCAGGTGAATTTAGTGAGCTTGTTTCTGGAAGTGTCCAGTGATGCAGAATGAAGGGATTGCAGCTCAAGGTCTATTTTTGTGAAGCTGCATAAAGCTTTTCACAATTCCTTCCAACATCTAGTACTCTGCTTCCCAAATTATGTTGTATAATGGGGGTCTTAGATCTGCCTCATCACCTCAAAACATCTCAGAAGTTCTAGGACTATTTATTTCAAGTCTACTAACCAAAAAGAAATGGACCATTGACTGACTGCTGTGCCAAATGTGGGCAAGAATTGAAAAGACACTAACCACTCAAAGTGACAAAGTGACTTCCTCTCTCTCTCTCTCTCTCTCTCTCTCTCTCTCTCTCTCTCTCTCTCTCTCTCACTTTCTCTCTCTCTGTTACTCTCTCTCCTTCTGTCTGTCTGTCTGTCTGTCTGTCTTTCTCTTAGGTCTGGCTGTATACCAGTGAGGAGGCAAGGATTGCCATGATACTCTCCCCATTTGGGTAAGTATAAAGCCATTAAAATAAGGTCTTGCAATTGTCTCTGTTCCTGTCATGACTGTTCTTTCTTGTCTTAGATGAAGGAATATAGCAGATAGAATCAACAAGAGGAGGTTGCAACCTTGGAACTTCTTTAAAAGGTCAGAAGAGCAAGTTGTCAGAGGTCCAGTTCTGGGAGTCCAGGACAGAGTTTGTGGGCAGCCAAACTGATATACATCATTTTCACAAATAAGTTCAAAATATATGCAAAGTTAAAAAGAAGTAATTGTGAAGGGAGGACATTAGCAACTGGGAATAGGCCTCCTATAGAAAGTAGCACTTGAGAAGATCTTTTAAGGAAGCTAGAGATTCTAGTTGTGTGTGTGGAGAAAGAGAGAGACAGACAGACAGACAGACAGACAGACAGACAGACAGAGACAGAGACAGAGAGAGACAGACAGACAGAGACAAAGAGCCAGAGACACAGACAGATAGACAGAGACAGATAGAGAGATAGAGACAGAGAAAAAGAGACATGGAGAGACAGGGACAGAGAGAGGTGGGAAGGGAGAGAGAGACAGAGAGAACATTCTAGGCACAGGAGACAACCTGTGCAAAGGCACAAGCAGGAGATGGAATGTTGTGTATGGGGAACACCAAGGAAGATTATTTGCAAGGAATGTAGAATGTAAGATTGAGAGGAAGATGAAATCAGTCTAGAAAGATGAATGGGAGCCAGGTTGTAAAGAACTTTAATGATAAACAGAGGAGTTTTGTTTTTTTAATCTTAGAGGCCATAGGGATCCACTGGAGAAACAGGGTAGAATTATATTAAACCTAGAGCATGAATTGCCTGAGCACTGGTTGCATCGTATTGTTTTTGGTGAATTCAGCCATCAGCAAATATCTGACCCAATCCTTCCACTGGTATATAGCATAGCAATATAGGAAATGTATTCGTTCTTGGTTGATCCTCTCCAGCTGACTGTTGGCCTGAGGGTGGTATG
This sequence comes from Monodelphis domestica, assembly GCF_027887165.1. Classification (NCBI taxonomy): domain Eukaryota; kingdom Metazoa; phylum Chordata; class Mammalia; order Didelphimorphia; family Didelphidae; genus Monodelphis; species Monodelphis domestica. The sequence goes on along the minus strand of NC_077228.1, from coordinate 154,552,080 downwards.
CCATTATAAAAAGAATCTCCAGAAATTTGTCTCAGTCTGGGGCCTCCTAGTTAATATCTGCTTCAGAATCCCACAACTAATTTCTTTTAGAAAGTAGCAAAGTGTTTGGAGTACAGAAGGCAACTTTGGAAACCTCACATTCGTGAGGTGTGATCTGGGCTACCAAAATGATAATGGAACCTAAAGATGGAAACTGATATATTAAGAAATCTATTGCTCCTTAGAACCTAGGTCATAGCATCTGGCATAATAGTAGGTGCTAAAACAAATACTTGTAGATTGGTTGATTGATTGATAAGGGAGCTGGAAAGGCTTATAGCAGAATCCATGAGTTTCATTGAGTCTTCTTAATGATCTGGGACTTACCGGCTCATATTGAGAGGGCTAGGAGCTTGGAAGTATTCTAGTCCACCCTCCTCATTTTTGCAAATGAGTCCCAGAGAGGTTAAGTAACCTTGAATATACATCTAACATTTTTGCAGCCTTTCTCAAAGCTCTCTCAGGTGCTCAATATCACTATTAGTAGTAGCAGTAGATTAATTTTTTTTCTCTAAGTTCTCCCTGAAAGCCCTCCCACATGACAAACCCACTGATAGTCCTTCAGCATTGTGGAAGTACCCTGACTTTATTATAGCCTGGCCATTAGGTTTATCACAGATAAAGCACAATCTGTATCATGTGTTCTCTTGTAATCTGTGTATTCAGGGACCCCAGCTAGGACCAAATTATATCAGCTCTGAACTTTCTCTCTTCCCCCCTGCTGGATCTAGAATGTCAAAATTGTAGCTCTTTCTCTTATTTCCAAGTAATCCCTTTATGGTGCCACCAGATTTATAAATCCTTTGTTACTATATTCCTGCAATGAAATCCTTCAGATCCTTAGGTTTAGTTCTGAAAATCTCTCTTAATTCTGCCTCTTCCTAGCCTAGGATAATTTATAGCCCCAGGATTCATTAAGATATTCCAAGATATTGAAGCTACCTGAAATACTGAAAAGAATGCTAGATTTGGAGTCAGGAAAACACGAGTTTGAATCATGCTTGGGACATTTACTAGAGCTGTATGACCCTGTGCAAATCACTTGACATTTCTCAGTCTTCGTACCACCATCTGTAAAATGAAAATAAAAATAGCATCTTCCTCACAAGGTTGTTAAAAGGATCGAATGAAATAATATATGGAAAGATCAAAAGGGGCCAGGGTGTGTCAAGAATTAAAAAGCCAAACAAAGGATTTAATACTTAATCCTAGAGATAATTGGAAGTCACCAGAGTTTATTGAGTAGGAGGTTTAGATCTGCACTTTAGGAAGATCCCTTGGCCAATCTAATGAAGGATGGAGTAGAGCAGAAGGAAATTTGAAATAAAGAGACCAACCAGAAGCAAGGAGACCACAACCAACTGTGATCATCTAGGTTTCAGGCGACTTTGTACCAGGATGATGGCTTCATGATCTGAGATAAGGGACTATGAAAGAGAGGTGTTGTGAAAGCAGAAATAATAAGACTTGGCAATAGAGTGGATATGTGTGGTGAGGGCAAGGAGTTGAGAATAATTTCTAGATTATGAGCCTGGGAGAATGATAGTGCCCTCAGCAGTAATGGGGAATTTCAGAAGGGGGAAGATTTGGGGAGAGGTAAAGATAATAAGTTCGGTTTTGAACATTTTGAGTTTCAGAGGTATAGGAGACATTCAGCTCAAAAGTGCAACAAGCAGTTGGTGATGTGTGACTGCAACTCTAGAGAGAAGTGAATTCTGGATAAATGGAATGGTGAACCATAGACATAGAAATTATATTTGAACTGATGGAAGTGAACTCACCAAGTAAGATAGTAAAGAGAAAGGGATAAGGGCCAAGGGCAGAGTCCTAGGGATTTCTGGTTGGTGGACATGATCTGGATGAAAATCCAGCAAAAGACACCAAGAATGAGCAATCAGACACGCAGGAGAACAAGGTGAGAGCAATGTTCCAAAGAACCTAGAGAAAAGAGAGTTTCTGAGAGAAGAATGTGATTAACAGTGCCATGGGCTAAAGAGGGGTCAAGAAGAATGAGAAAAGGCAGGCTTTGGCAATTAAGAGATCATGGAATCTTTGAAGACAGAAGTTGTTGAAAAACAGACTGAAGAAGGTTTAGAACAAAAAATGAGTAAAGGAGGTAGAGACCCTGAATGTGTTCTTAACAAGGCAATGGACTTTCTCCTCTTCTGAGACAGAGGTAAAGGAGATGGTGGGAAGATATCTCAATGATGGGAGGTGAAGAGAAAAGAAAGCTCTCAGCAAAGGGCCTCTGTTTTTTCAGAGACAAGAGAGGTTGAAGCTATTTGCTTCAAAGAACAAGAGAGGTTGAAGCTATTTGCTTCAAAGAAAGAGGTTGCCAATTTCAGTGCCAAAGCATTATTGTTCTTCTAAAGTTCAGCTGTCCCATATCTCCAATTGTTTTACCGCTCCCTCACCTTTCAGAGAGGACACAGGCAGTGAAATGAATGGAATCAGCATTCTTAATTTTCCCTAGGTGAACAGTAGAGCAAGCCAAGTAGGTGGTGCAATGGATAGAGCACTGGGCCTAGAAATAGGAAGAGCTGAATTTAAATATCTAACCTCAGACACTTACTAGATATGTCATCCTGGGTAAATCACTTAATCCTGCTTGCCTCAGTTTCCTCAGCTGTCAAATGAGCTGGAGAAGGAAATGGCAAACCATTCTAGTATCTTTGCCAAGAAAACCCCAAATGGAGTCACAAAGAATTTTGGACACAACTGGAACAACCAGGCAACAACAAAGGAGTAGAGTGAAAGGTGGAGACAGTTGACCTTGGAGGTCAGGAAGACCTAGGTTCAAGTTTATTCACTGATTCCTACTATCTTGGTAACCATGAAAAGGTCATTTAAACTATCAGTTCCTACAGGTAGCTCTCTGAGACTTCAAGTTGCATGTAAGTTAGGGAGTATCTAGCTCTAGAATTCTCTACACAGATGAAATCTTGGGCTGGAACTCTCAAAGAAAAATGTATTGGGGAGGAATAGAATGCTTATTTGCAAATTTGAATGAATTAGTTCTTTCTATAAGGTTTTTAGCTTCCCTTTCAATTTAACAAAGGTTTACTAAACATCAGGAGGCACTGACTAGAATAAGAGGACTGCTAAAAACTGCTGGAAAAATTGGAAGACAGTATGGAAGAGATTGGGTTTGGATCAATATCTCACACCCTACACTAAGATAAACTCAGAATGGGTGAATGACTTGAATATAAAGAAAGAAACTATAAGTAAATTAGGTGAACAGAGAATAGTATACATGTCAGATCTTTGGGAAAGGAAAGATTTTAAGACCAAGCAAGAGTTAGAAAAAAATCATAAAATGTAAAATAAATAATTTTGATTACATTAAATTAAAAAGGTTTTGTACAACCAAAACCAATGCAACCAAAATTAGAAGGGAAGCAACAAATTAGGAAAAAATCTTCATAACAAAAACCTCTTTCAAAGGTCTAATTACTCATATCTACAAAGAGCTAAACCAATTGTACAAAAAATCAAGTCATTCTCCAATTGATAAATGGGCAAGGGACATGAATAGGCAATTTTCAGAAAAGAAATCAAAACTATTAATAAGCATATGAAAAAGTGCTCTAAATCTCTTATAATCAGAGAGATGCAAATCAAAACAACTCTGAGGTATCACCTCACACCTAGCAGATTGGCTAACATGACAGCAAAAGAAAGTAATGAATGCTGATGGGGATGTGGCAAAGTTGGGACATTAATGCATTGCTGGTCGAGTTATGAATTGACCCAACCATTCTGGAGGGCAATTTGGAACTATACCCTATGCCCATAGGATGCTAAAAGATTGTCTACTCTTTGATACAGCAATAGCACTGCTGGGTTTGTACCCCAAAGAGATAATAAGGAAAAAGACTTGTACAAGAATATTCATAGCTGTGCTCTTTGTGGTGGCAAAAAAATTGGAAAATGAGGGGATACCCTTCAATTGGGGAATGGCTGAACAAAGTGTGGTATATGTTGGTGATGGAATACTATTGTGCTCAAAGGAATAATGAACTGGAGGAATTCCATGGAGACTGGAACAACCTCCAGGAATTGATGCAGTGAGAGGAGCAGAACCAGGAGAACAGTGTACACAGAGACTGATACACTGTGGTACAATCGAATGTAATGAACTTCTCCATTAGTGGCAATGCAGTGACCCTGGACAATTTGGAGGGATTTATGAGAAGGAGCACTATCCACATGCAGAAGAAAAACTGTGGGAGTAGAAACACAGAAGAAAAACAACTGCTTGAATACATGGGTCAAGGGGGATATGGCTGGGGATGTTGACTCTAAATGAACATCCTAGTGCAAACATCAAAACATGGAAATAGGTTGTGATCAAGGACACATATAAAACCCAATGAAATTGCACGTCAGCTACAGGAAGGGGTGGGGGGAGGGGAGGGAAAGAATATGATTCTTGTAACCAAGAAATAATGTTCTAAATTGACTAATTAAATAAAAATTTCCAAAAAAGCAAAATAAAACAAAAACAAAACAAAAAAGTAATTTTCAAGTATTTTAAATAAAAATTTATTGCATCTAAAAATGTAAAAAAAAAAATTCTCAACTCCCAGTACCATAGTTTGTCTTATCCTGATGTAAAATAAAGAAAGAAGAGCCTAAAGAGTAATATGCATAATGACTTCAACAATGTAAAAGTGAACCATGTAAATGTAAACTTAAAGAAAAAAAGAAGAGGATTGGTTCAGATCCTGGATTCAGATCCTGCTTCTGATATTACACATGTAAAAGTCACTTAACCTCCCTAGGCCTCAGTTTTCTCATCTGTAAAATGGAGGGGGAAGGTATATTAGATGACTATGAGGTCCCTTCAAGTTCTAGATGTATAATCTATGATGCTACCTCTGTACAAGGTACTGTAGATGTTGCAAACATGGCTCCTTCCCTCAAGAACATTATAATGTAGTAAGGGAGATAAATGGCCCAATAGATGGAGCCTGAAGTCAGGAAGACCTGAGTTAAGATCCAGCCTCAGATATTAGCTGTGTGTTCATACTCCATTTGCCTCAATTTTCTCATGTGTAAAATGAACTGGAGAAGGAAATAGCAAACTCTAGTCTCTTTGCTAACAACACCCTAAAAGAGATCATGAAGAATCAGACACTACTAAAACAACTAAACATATTTGAAAAGGGGGGGAGGGAAGGAAGAGAGGGGAAGGGAGAGAGGGATATGATTGTGTAAATCAGAGGAGACTTATGGATGATGTAGTAGTTGAACTAGACCTTAAAGATGAGTAGAATTTCATCTGGAAAAATTGGTGGGAAAAAGCATTCCAGGCACAGGAAATAATATGAATAAAGTTAAGGAGACAGAAGAGCAGAGAAGAGATTTGTAGATAACAAGTAATCTAGTTTAGCAGGCACATAGACTAGAAATGTAGATTAGAATTTGACCTTGGAAGATCTTGAATGTTGGACAAGGAATTTGGACTTTATTTGGCAGCCAATAGGGAGCCAATGAAGATCTTTTCCTCCTTTCTTCCCTCCCTCCTTCCCTCCATCCCTCCCTTCCTTCCTTTCTTCTTTCCTTCCTTCCTTCCCTCCCTATCTTCTTCCTTTTCTTTCTTTCTTCCTTCCCTCCCTATCTTCTTCCTTTTCTTTCTTTCTTCCTTCCTTCCTTTTCTTTCTTTCTTTCTTTCTTTCTTTCTTTCTTTCTTTCTTTCTTTCTTTCTTTCTTTCTTTCTTTCTTTCTTTCTTTCTTTCTTTCTTTCTTTCTTTCTTTCTTTCTTTCTTTCTTTCTTTCTTTCTTCTTCCTTCCTTCCTTCCTTCCTTCCTTCCTTCCTTCCTTCCTTCCTTCTTTCCTTCCTTCCTTCCTTCCTTCTTCTTTCTTTCTTTCTTTCTTTCTTTCTTTCTTTCTTTCTTTCTTTCTTTCTTTCTTTCTTTCTTTCTTTCTTTCTTTCTTTCTTTCTTTCTTTCTTTCTTTCTTTCTTTCTTTCTTTCTTTCTTTCTTTCTTTCTTTCTTTCTTTCTTTCTTTCTTTCTTCTTCCTTCTTTCTTTGTAAAGCAAAGTATTGATGTGATCAGAGTTGTACAACAGGAAGATTATCTGATAGTGGTGTTATACAGAATAGATAGAGAAAGGAGAGAATATTCTATATAAGAGGTCATTGCAATAGCCCAAGGAGAGATGATCAAGCCTAGGGTAGCTGGGCAGCTAGGTAACTCAGTTGTCTGAGTCTGGATCTGGAATCAAGAGACCCAAGTTCAAATCCAGTCTCAGACTCTAATTGTATGACCTTGGGCTAATCACTTAACCTCTGTTTTCCTTAACCCACTGGAGAAGGAAATGATAAGCCATTTAGTATAGTATCTTTTCCAAGAAAATCCCAGGAACATTATGGTCCATGGGGTTACAAAGAGTCAGACACAATTGAACAACAAAGGTAGTGTAAGAATGGAGAGGAAGAAACTCAACATGCCTTCTCAACGGGTAAGACCAAAGAGGAGAGGCCAGACACTAACTCTCAGCCTCAGGCCTGGCACTTAGTGGCAGTTGCTTCAACCCTATCTCTGCATCACAGTCTGAAGTAGTAATTAGAATAATTCTGAGGGCTGCAAAAATTTGCTCTGTGAATCAGAGGGCTGCAGAATTTGCTTAGTATGCATTAGAACAACCCTGTGACTTCTCCTTGGCCCCCAGACTCAGAGCCTGAAAGAAAAATGTTAAGCCCTAAAAGGAATTGGGCCCTGGCCAACTGAAGTTTCAATATCAATTGAAAATATGATCCACTGCATTAGTGCTGTATTACTTCAGGTTATTGATGCTCACTACTGTCCAACGTTGGGCCTTGTAGTGAAGATTTAATGGGCTGGTAATTTTTGGCAGCTTGGGAGAATTTTTACGTCTATGTGCCAGGCTGCATTAGGGAATTTGCCACTGAATGATTTGTTCTTCTGCGGAAGGACTTCAAGAAAATAAGTAATCTCTTTCCCCACCTCCAGGCTTCTTAGTTCCCTGGTGAGCTGTCCATCTGGGCACTTGGCCTGGCAAGTGTCAGACTACAGCAACAACAGGTAAGTGGAATCTTTCTGGTTTAGCCTTTGAATTTTTAAGTTATCCATCAACAAGGGTGTGTTCCAGGAGAGCCCTACATCTGCCCTCCACATTGAAATGCAAAGTACAGAGCATCTGGAACACTTAAAAGAGAGTCTTCACCAACCAAACTGCACAAATTATCCTGGTCTTCTGGATGAAAAGTCACCATAACTAATGAATTAGGCCAGTGGTTTTCCCAATGTCTGGAAGCTATGGAAACTTCTTGCCATATTATTTTTCAACCAGAGAATGAACCCCTGTTGTTTGGGCAAGGCATAGTGATGGCAGACTAGATACAAATTAAGTGTGTAGCTAATAACCACAATAATGTAAAGGAAAACAGCATTGAATGACTTTGGAAAGCTGATCAATGCAGAGACCAATTATGACCTCCCAGGGCTAATGATGAAGAATGCCTCCTGCCTCTGGACAGGAAGGTAGTGAATTATAGGTGTGGACTGAGGCATGGCCATGTATTGATTTGTTTTACTTAACTGTGTTTACTTGTTACAAGGGAAGATTCTATTGGAAGGGGTAGGAATGGCTGGATACTAACAATAATGTTTTTGAAAAAGTGTACTTTTCAATAACATTTCTTTTTTAATTTAATTTAATAATAATAAAATATTTTAATGATAATTGTGTATTCCATTGCTAACACATTTTCCAAGAACTCTTAGAAACCTTTGGTTTGTTGGTGTTGAATGAATGAAGGAACAGAAAAACTTTTATTAGGCACTTAGTAAATGCCAAACACTATGCAAGGACTGGAGATATAAATACAAAAGCAAAGAGAGTCCCTACCCTTTAGGAGGAGATTCACTCAAAAGAGTGGTATCCTAGAATAGGTGCTTTGGTTTAACAGTTACAAGAATAACATGCAGGGTTGTTAATGGGGTAGATTGCCTTCTAGGAAGAGTGGAAATTTTGATTTGATCTTGATTCCAGAACTGGGGTGGGAACAGAGGAAAGATAAGTACTTTGAGTCAAAGTTATTGAGGAGACTATGGAAAAGATCATGGGAGTATAGGGAGTGAATTGAAGCATGACTTGGCCCTGCCTGAAATAATAGCTTGATGAGATAGTCACAGATCAGTGCAATGGCCCTTATCATTCATTTATTCGCTTCTTTATTTATTACATTTAATTCAACTAACCATTATTAGGTGCCTACTTGTCACAGATAAAAAGCCAAAATTGTTCCTGGCCCTCCAGAAGCTTACATTCTGGTGTAAAAGTTAAATTTAGTTTCTACTGATAAAAGTATTATATTTTATGAGGTTTATTAAGATTATTAGAAATCAAGGAAATAAGAAAATACAAAATAAGAAAAGCACATGCCTAGGGCTGATTAGTCCATTCAGAATTCACTTACATCTTGTTGCAATCTCTGAGTAGAGGAAGAGCACTAGTAGGCATTACAGCCAGTTTAAATACAAATTGTGATCTCACCCAGGTGGGGATCTCAGGTGAGATTATAGGGAATTCTGGGAAGTACCAAGGACTTCTGGGGATTGAAGTCTGGGGTTCAAATCTCCATTTTTACACTGGGAGGGGGATAGATATGTCATTCAATGTCAAAATATGGCCAACTGGGAGAGTATGCCAATAACAGGTAGGACTTGTGTAGAATAGACACCCTAGTTGTACTATGAAGGAAGCTAAGGATTCTAAGAGATGAAGAGCAGAAAAGAAGTTATTCCAGCATTCCAGACATGGGATCCACTTGTGCAAAGATGTAGAAAAATGTTGTGTAAAGAAGAGCTATTGAGCCAGTTTGACTGGAAAAGAGTATAATTTGTCTTCTATGTAGAAAGGTTCCTGGACACTACACTAGGCACCAGACCTCATTCACCCTGAACAACTGGGAAAATGAAATCTCTTTATGCAATTAACAGTAGTTTGACATGGGTAAATGGCCTGCACAGTCAGAAACATCATACATCAAGTGTGATGGATTATGCCCTACCAGCAACTTCATTGGCAATGCTGTTTTGGGAGTGGTTATCGGTCTGGGCTAATAGGACACTGTTGTGTTGCTAAATGTTCTTCACTGTTTGCATGATGTGAAAGGGAAGAATCTATTTCAAAGGGATTTTTATTTAACTCTTCTTGAGTTCAGTTGTCCCTACAGAAAGATACTTGGCTTGGTGTATCTGTCCGGCCAATGAGAAGATTTATGCTTCTGGTATGTCCCGAATCCTTCTTTCCATGCCTATTCTGAAGGGAATGACTCAACTACAGTTCTGAAGCTTTTCCTTCTTTCCTGCAGAAGACATGGATACAAGAGGGCAAAGCTCTCATTCCATGTAATTGCAGGCTTCCTTCAGACGATCCTCTCTGGTCATGATTCAGCAGGGCATGGGTGGCCAGAGGGAGCTCACCTCCTCGCCAAAACCTCTCACTTCCTTTTCTCTTCATGATTTCCTTCCTAGCAACAGATAGATCTGCATGCTCTAGGTAACAGACAGTGCCCAACTAAATTGATCCCATATTCCTAGTACTGAATTTAAAGAATTTCTTATAAGAGGAGTGCTAAAGTCTCAGCTAGCCATTGCTGGAACAACAAATTTTGGAGTGAGACCTTCTCTAAAATCCTAGCCCCTGTCAGTCACTGCCTGTGTGGCATCCGGCAAGATGACCTCCAAAATTTCTTGTAGCTATAAATTGATGTGGTTATAATTTGCTTCTCATTGAGGCACCTTTGCCAAACCTGCGACAGTTATTATTCACATGCAATCCATACAGTTCAAAGTCACCTTCTAGTCTCACCAAGGGAAATGCTCCAGGGATGCCTGCACCAACTGAATCTTTGCCCCTCCACTCACAAACACCAGGTATTTGCATAGACAGAGTATTTGCAGATTCTTTTTCTGATTTTAGCAATTGGGGAAAATTATCCCTCCTGGTCTAGAGAACAGAGCTGACTGACTGCCCTGTGTCTGCTGTGATGCCTTGGAAAGTTTCCAGACCTTAGCTTCTTCATCAAAATGCATCAAACCAGGCATATGATACCCAGACTTGATTAGGTACATCCAGTGCACCCAGGATGACAGCACATGAGGAACAATCTTTTTTTTTCTGTCTTTTAGCCGCAAGTCTTTGCACAAGCTTGTTCCCTCTGTTTGGCTTACACTCTCCTCATCTCTATGTCTTAGAGTTCCTAATTTTTAAAAAACTCATGCCTTCTGTTTTAGAATCAATACTAAGTATCATTTCTAAGGTAGGAGAGCAGTAATGGTTAGAAAATTGGGACTAAATGACTTGCCCTGGGTCACACAGCCAGGAAGTCATATTTGAACCCAGAACCTTCGATCTCCAGGCCTGGCTCTCTATTTACTAAGCTACCTAGGTGCCTCTAGATCTCTAATTTTAAAAAAATGCTCAAATGCTATCTCTATCAAGGCTTCTGTTTTCTACTAGCTCCTAGTGACTCCCCACTCAAAATAACCTTGTCTTCATTTTGTATATCTTTGTTTGTCTCCCTGAAGAAGGTAAACTCCTAGAAGGCAGGGAATCATTTTTGGTCTTTGCATTCCTAGAATCAAACTAGCACATTGTAGATGCTTTAATAATTACTTGCTGATGGATAAACTATCTGATGAATGATAACAGTGTTGGCACATATTTCTAAGGTACTTTCAAGTTTCTAAATGAAGCTTTCGTATACTTTGGCATCCAGTGAGAAATCCCCAAGCTCAAGACAATCACTTACTCTGGGAAGCCCAAATAATAATCCCTTATAACTGTAGGACACTTGATTTGCTGACAAAGAACTTTTGCAATATCTTGGTTAAGTCCATTAATCTCTTTGAGTCTCAGTTTCCTTATCTGTAAAATGAGACTAGATGGACCTTGAGGTCCCTTCCAGCTCTAAGTCTATGATGCTATACCCAAAGAAGGATGACCAGGATAGCAGTATGCTTGGGAAACTCTTTTTTGTTTCATATAATAACCTTGGGAGATAGGACCCTGATTAATGCACCATTACAACAAATAACTTCTCTGAGGCTCAGAGAGATTAATTGATTGGCCCAAGGTTTGTTGTTATTCAGTCATTTCCAGTCATGTCTCACTTTTTGTGATTCCATTTGAGATTTTCTTGGCAAAGATACTGGAGTGATTTGTCATTCCCTTTTCCAGCTCATTTTGTGCATGAGGAAACTGAGGCAGAGTTAAGCAAATTAGTGTCTGAGGCTGGATTTGAACTTGGGAAGATGAGTCTTCCTGACTTTAAGCCTATCACTCTCTCCATTATACCACCTACCTGCCCTTGAGCCGAGGTTACTAGGAAGTAATAGAGCTAGTTCAAGGTTTCAGTGTCTTTTCATGTCCTCACTAAATCTTTACATTGTGATGAAAAGTATTTTCTTTTTCTTTTTGCAATCTCACTGTTTGAGTGAGTGCAGGCAGAGCTCTGGCCTCTCTGGGCAGTCTTTCTTCTCCTTGGGCTGAGGTTACATCACACACACACACACACACACACACACACACACACACACACACACACACACTCCCCCCCCCCACTCTCATACAATCTTCCTGCCCTCCAGCTCTCTCCTCCTCTGCTCCCTCTCTTCCCTCCCCCCCTCCCCATCCAACCTGGGGAGTCAGCTGAACTGCCACCTGCAACTGGGTCATCTCTTACTTATCACTTGTGCTCAGGAGAAGAAATCCAATGATCGTGTTAATTGAGGACTAGGTTAGTCAGCACTCCTGCTCTTTCTGCGGGGCTTTATTACAGTGTAAGCTAATATAACCTTAACACCCAGGTTTAGATGGAACGGAGAGTTTCCAGGGCTTGCTGGCAGCGATCACATTTATTCCAGACAAAGCATAATGAACTTTAATCTCGTATTACCTAATCACATGGAGGCAGGCCCTGCAATAACAATGCAGTATTTGGCATTTCTCTAGGGCCTTCTAGCCAAGGAGCTCAAAAGGCTTAAGGAAAAAAAGAAGAAGAAGAAAGAAAGAAGGAAGGAAAGAAGGCAAGAAAAGGACACCTTTATTGGGGAAGTATTATTATCTGGGTTTTATGGAGCGAGATATGCATAGGTCAAGTGACCTGCTGGAGACCACACAGTAAGGGGGACGCAGCAGGAGAGGAGCTGAGAAAAGAACCCAGTCAGCTGATTCCCAGCAGCTCCCTAGGTGAGATCACCCTGCCAGGGACAGAGGCATACAGAGCAGAATTCAATCATGCCCAGACACTGCTTGACTCTGTGAAGGCCTTACTGAGAAGAGGGAATTAAATGCAATAACAAAACAGGAGTTTCAGTGAAATTCAAAGGAATCTGCCCCAGGAAAGAAGGGAGTTTAAACAGTAAGATGGATGAAGACCTTGCCTGATCTCAGAAGGAGACGGATGCCAGGATTGAGAAATGCAGAGCCCACAACCAGGGATGGGGGACTTGTTGGATGTTTGTAAGACATAAACATTGGGAAGGTCTTCTGTCAGGCAATCGAGAGGCTGGTGCTGACTGTGGGGTCAGCTGAGGATGCTCACCCCAGTTCTAGAAGCAAGACAGAAATTCGACTGGGATTCTTAGCATGTAACACCAAGGACATAACCTGAGTAAAACGAGGAGACAGGCAAGGTTGTTTCCTCCAGTTTCCTTGTCAATGCTCCCTACACTTTTAGGCCCCCCCCCCATTTACTATGGTTGTTTTTTCTTTTTCCTGAAAAACAAAACAAAACAAAACAAACAAAAAAAACTCTAACAAGTATTAAACCAGATGGTCTAGTCAGTCAATAGACTGACTTTGGGTCAGGAGGACCTGAGTTCAAATCTAAGCTCAGACATTGGTGTCTGGTCCTGGGCAAACCACTCTGCCTCAGTTTCCTCAACTGTAAAACAGAGATAAACTATAGCATCTACCTCCAAGGATTGTTTTAAGGAACAAATGAGATAACACATGCAAAATTTTTTGTCAACATTATAATGCTATATAGATAATAGCTATCATTATTATATTTTAATAGAAGACTCACTAAATTTGGAGTTAGCCAGGGTGGATATGTGCTCCAGTTCTGCTACTCACTGGCTGTAAGAAGAAAGAAAGAAAGAAAGAAAGAAAGAAAGAGAGAGAGAGAGAGAGAGAGAGAGAGAGAGAGAGAGAGAGAGAGAGAGAGAGAGAGAGAGAGAGAGAGGGAGAGAGGGAGAGAGGGAGGGAGGGAAGGAGGGAGGGAGGGAGGAAAGAAGGAAGGAAGGAAGGAAGGAAGGAAGGAAGGAAGGAAGGAAGGAAGGAAAGAAAGAAGGAAGGAAGGAAATTCTTTTTGTAGAAAAATCATAGGTATTGTCCAAAAATGTATTAAGGACTACTCATTTATCTTTCTCTTTCCATGTTACATGAACACGAAGCCAGGAAAAGATAATATCATCTCCTTTTCCTTTTCTAGATGTTTTGGGAAACAGCCCCAATTAATTTAAATGACTTGACCCATATGCCCTAAGGGAATGGAAAGATTAATAGAGGATAGAGTGAATCCCCACCTCCCCATGATAGAACAGAAAGAGGTAACTGGAATAATGGACATACCACACAGATGCCAGGGTAGAGAGGAGGCAAATGTGTGAGAACTTATTTTTCATATGCTGTATTGAATTCTCATATTAGGGCTCCGGAATAGAAAAGCCCTAATTCTTGTATATTAGGCAGGATTACTTGTGTATTTCTGTGTCTATGTCTGGGTCAGAGATTCCATTCAGTTTATTTTTTTTTCATTTTCTTTATCCTTAGGAATTCCAAAAAGTGTCTTCCTTTTTAACAGAATTTCTTGCCTATATGACAGATCTCTTACCTATCTACCTGTGAGTATGTGGAGGGGTGAATAGTTGGATGGACCATCTCTTATTTAGCTATTCATCCATTAGAAATGTCTTGGTATATTCAAGGGAGGGGCTGAATAATGAGCTCTTAAAACTCTATTTATTATGCTGGCTGACCCAGTTTTGGGATCTCTGGTCATTCGAAAGGAGCTTAGACCAATATCACTTATCAGTTATGATGCTGGCTACTCAATTGACTACCCAATAAATGGAGACAGAGAGACAGAGAGAGAGAGAGAGAGAGAGAGAGAGAGAGAGAGAGAGAGAGAGAGAGAGAGAGAGAGAGAGAGAGATTCAATAAACATATATTCTACCCCCAAATCAGTCTTTTGAGGTAATTTTATTCCAAACAAATGGTAATGAGTCACCATGAGTGTATATGGAATAGGTTATAAAAGTTGTCTCTCAAGGTACAAGGATGGAAAATCTCTATGAATCTGAGAAAGGACAACTCTCATGTGTACTGGTGCTGCATGGATTATGTACAAAGGAAGACTTTAAAATAACAAAATTTTGTGCTATTAACACCTGAGGAAAATGTTCCTATAGGGGTCAATGTTAGAAATCTGGTCCGCTGGGAATCGATTCAGCTATCTGCTAGAGACTGAGGGCAATGGTAGAATTGCTGTGACAAAACAACTGCTTTCGAGGAGCGGAGGAGAGGTTCAGGAATGGAGTGGAGAACTTTACCAAGCAATGTTCAGCAAGAAGGTCCTAGGAAGATAGTGTGATAGAATGGTCATCCCTGCCTACGACCTGAAGTGATCTTCAAGAATCAATCACTCAAATAATAAACAAGAATTTAGTAAGCACCAATTACTATATGCCAGACACTCTGATAACTTTGGGGATAAAGAGAGGCAAAAAATCAGTCCCTACCTTCAAAAAGCTCACAGTCTGAGAGAGGTAACATGCAAACTACTGTGTACAAATGACATACACAGGACAAATTGGAATAGTCCCAGCAGCAACTCACTAGGATTAAACAGGATTGGGAAAGACTTTTTGGAGACAAAAAGAGGTTAGCTGAAACTTGAAGAGAAGCTAGGTGGCAGACATGAGGATGGAGAGCATTTTGAACATGGGAAATAGCCACTGAAAATATTTGGAGTCTGGGGATAGAGTGTCTTGTTCAAGGAACAGCAAAGAGGTCATCATCACTGGATTGCATCCAATTATATCAACTCTGGACTTTCTCATTTTCATTAATTCTATTAATTTTAAATAAAACTATTAATGCTTTGACCTTTTTGAAACTGTGTGCTTCTAAGGAGATCTGGTAAATGCCTTTGCAAGATGGTAGTAACAGAGAAAGGAGTCTCCAACCATCTGGGTGGGGGCAAAGAAATAGAGAAACAAGAAGTTTCTAAACTATATCTGGACTTTGGGGTGACAGGAGGGAGTTTCTGACATGAAAGTTATATTCGGCTTTCGAAGGAATAAACTTGAGAGTGCAATGGATAGAAACTCTGGGCCAGGTTCCAAGAAGTCCTGAGTTCAAATCCAACCTCTGATACTATCTGAATAACCCTGGGGAAGTCAATTAGGCCTCTATTTGCTTCAGTTTCCTCAACTGCACAATGGGTTAATAACAATATCTATTTTGCAGGATTGTTATTAGGATAAAAAACGTAATATTTGTAAAAGTGCTTGTAAATTTTAAAGTGCCACATAAATGCTAGTTATTATTATTTTATAATTATATATGTCCTTGTTTTCCTCCCATTTGATTGGAAGCTCCTCGTGAGTAGGTATTATTGTGGCACAATGTAGGTGCTTATTCTCTATACCTTTCCTATCTTCTACTTTGTAGTTTTCAGAGCATTTTAATATTAATTTGACCTTTGGTTTTCATAATATTCTGTAACATCTCTTCTTTCTCTTTTTTTAAACTCTTACCTTTTGTTTTAGTTTCAGCTCTATGACAGAAGAATGGCAAGAGCTGGGCAATTGCAGTTAAGTGACTTGCCCAGGGTTACACAGCTAGGAAGTATCTGAGGTCAAATTTAAACTCAGGTCCTATTGACTCCAGGCCTGGTTCTCTATCCACTGTGCTACCTAGATGCCCCTTGAAAATCTTTTCCTTCCTTCCTTCCTTCCTTCCTTCCTTCCTTCCTTCCTTCCTTCCTTCCTTCCTTCCTTCCTTCCTTCCTTCCTTCCTTCCTTCCTTCCTTCCTTCCTTCCTTCCTTCCTTCCTTCCTTCCTTCCTTCCTTCCTTCCTTCCTTCCTTCCTTCCTTCCTTCCTTCCGTAAAAATGGAGATTTGAACCCTAGACTTCAATCCCCAGAAGTCCTTGGTATTTCCCAGAATTCCCAATAATCTCACCCAAGTCTCCACCTGGGTGAGATTACAATTAGTATTTAACTGGCAGTAAGGCCTACCTCACCCTGTTCAATGTTCTTGCTTGCCATTGCAATGATGTAGTAAGTAAGCTAAGCGTGGGGATTATGAATGGGCTAATCAGCCATGAGCACAAACATGGTTATTATTTTGTGTCCTTGATTTTCTAATAATCCTTAATAAACCTCTTTTAAAATATAATATTTTTATTACTAGAGACTAATTTAATTTTTATACTTCCTTCCTTCCTTCCTTCCTTCCTTCCTTCCTTCCTTCCTTCTTTCCTTCCTTCCTTCCTTCCTTCCTTCCTTCCTTCCTTCCTTCCTTCCTTCCTTCCTTCCTTCCTTCCTTCCTTCCTTCCTTCCTTCCTTCCTTCCTTCCTTCCTTCCTTCCTTCCTTCCTTCCTTCCTTCCTTTCCTTCCCCTTACTTTTTATCTTTAAATGGATACTAAATATTGGTTCCAAAACAGAAGTGATAAGGGCTTGGCAATTGAAGTTAAGTGACTTGCCCATGGTCAGACAGCTAGAAAGCACCTGAGACCAGATCTGTACCCAGGACTATCCATCTCCAGTCTTGGCACTCTACTGAGCCACCTAGCTGCCCCTGAACTCCCATTTCTTAATGGCATCTACATCACAGGGTTTTTGTGACGATTAAATGAGAAAAGACATGTAAAATATCTATCAAGGTGCTTGGCACTTAGTAGATTTTTAATAAATGCGTATCTCTTGCCCTTTCCATTCCAGCCATGCCACTTTGTATCACAGCAATCTCTTCGGACACTTTGTGTACTGATGCATTTTGTCTGACATACATATGGATATTCCTAAGACCTGGGTGCTCTACAAGAAATCTAAGTCTCTTCAAATGAGATGTTATTGGTAAATACTTAGTGTAGTGCCTGGCACATAATAGGTCTTAATAAATGCTTCCTCTCCAGCCATCCCTTATTGTCAGGAATCTTTCAAGTTCCTGACTTTCTGTTCTTCATACTTTATCTCAAGAGCTAGGACTGCCACCTGGGGCACTACCAGTCATCATCTGCCGTCACCTCAAACAAGTCACTTTTTTTTATTCACTCACCTGTAAAGTGAGTTAGACTAGAATAGCCCTTTCAACTCCAATCAGTGATTCCTTCTGGAAAGTCCAGAATTAAGCAATAGAGTCATCAGATCCCAAGAAATCTCATAAAGGAGATAGTTCCAGGGAAAAGGGAAACAGACTATCTGCCCTGTAGCCTATCAGACCCGGAAAGGTGAAAGGAGAAACAAATCCAAGGGAAATCAAAGCCTAGGATGTTAGGAGAAGGGGAAGTTTCTAATAGCTGGAATGCCTAGGTAATATCAGTATTATTATAGAAATTAATCAGCACTGGCTGCATTCATTCCATGGATAAATGGCGCTGTAGATTCAGCTGCTTTTTGGAAGTAATGAAAATTAAACACCCAGCCTACCCCTACAAACACATTTGGGGACCAATTCATATATTTGTAAAAAGTTTCCTGTTGTTTCTTGCCCTATTTTGGCCCAAGAACAACTTCCCTAAGCTTAACCTTTGGAATTATCATAGCCAGATGAGTATGAGAGCCAATATATTCTGATTCAGTGATTTCCCAATCTCCTCAAGTCAGCTTTGGTATCTAATTAAATTTTTAGAACCTATCTAAATAATTTTTTTTTGCCCAGTAGATGATAGACTACCTAGTAGTTGATAGATTGCTGAAGTCAAGAGGACCTGGGTTCAAATCCTACCCCTCAGCTCAGCTTTTTGTATCTAATTAAATCCTTAGGACCCATTTTTCATCTTTTTACCTTGGAGATTATAAATTGCCTAGTAGTTGAAAGATTGCTGAAATCTAGAGGACTTTGGGACAAAGTTCTACCCCTCAATTCTTTTTTTTTTTTGCATCTAATTAAATCCATAGGAACTCATTTAAATCTTTTTTATCCAGTAGATGATAAATTGCCTGGTAATTATTTGAATGCTGAAGGCAAGAGGACCTGGCTTCAAATCCCCACTAAAACATTTCATAGCTACATGATCCTGGGCAAGTCCTCTAAATTCTCTGACCTTTAGTTTCCTTCTATCTAAAATGGGCATAATAATAACACCTATCTCATAGAGTTGTAGGAAAGATAAATGGAAGAACATATGTAAAGCACTTTTCAAACCTTAAAGTGTAATTTAAGTATTAGCTGTTACTGTTATTATTGTTTCCAACATCCAGTGTTTTCTTATTTTAATGACAGTCTCTTTCCTTCTGTCTCTGCCTTAATAATCAGCCTCAACTGTTCCTCCTTGGCTTTTGAAGATATGGCAGCCTTACAGCATGTGTTTGATTTGACAACAGATTTTTGACTTTGAAAATTCATACCTGAAAGAAAGTAACAAAAAAGAACCAACATATGACTAAAATTAAAATTCATTTTCTTTTGGTAATTTTGTAATAACTGGAAACACCCTGGAATGTCTCAAAATCAGAGGTAAGAATTCCTACCCTCGATGTTTTTTCTATCAAGCCAGTATTTTAAAGTTTTTTAAAAAACCCATGAAAAGCCCCTAAATCCTTTCCCCTCTATAATAATAACTGGCATTTATATAGCAACTTCAGGCTTGCCAGGTGCTTTACATACATTACCTCATCTGAGTCTCACAACAACTCTGTGGGAAGGACTACAGGTGTTATTATTCCCATTTTCCAGATGGGGAATTTGAGCAGTTTGATCTGCCCTTGGTCATCCCACTAGCAAAATGTTAGAGGCAGATTTGGATCCGAGTCTTCTTGTTTTCAAGTTCATTGCCCTTTCCACCCATACCACATTGCCTTTCCTGTGCCAAGCAAAGGGTGTTTTTTTCTTAGTCTGTTCTCACTACGTAATTAATAAACTAATGGGAAGTTTTCAAGACAAAAAAAAAATCAGGAAAACTGACTTCTAGATCCATCCCTAAAACTAACTAGACTATGAATCCAAGAGTAAATCTTTTCATTTCTCTGCCTCAGTTTCTCCATAGGGATAGTCATCCTTGTTCTGTATATGCTCGTGCTGCTATAAATGATAGGCTAAGAACACTTTAAATTGTTAAAAAGAATTTTATTAATAAATAACAAAGGGTCCCTGGGTCTCAGAGATAGAGAGCTAGAGGTCATCCATCCTGGATCCTGTAAGTCTTTGCCCAGTTCAGAGAGAATAATAAGCAGTGGAATCTATCTGGCTTCCCATGCCCATCTCGACCCTCTCTATCAGCTCCTTTCTTCAAATGGCATGTTGGCTTTCTTTCTTTGGGTTTCTGCTTTCTTTGTCTATCAGCACATTGTTGAACAATTGGTTGCCAGATAGCAGAATCCGTTGACAGCTTACAGGTTTGATTTGCCAACGAAAATGTTTGGCTGGGTGTAGGGTTTCCCTGGTGCAGTTGGCACACGAATTCAGATTTCCTCAGGTTTTAAGTAGTCTCACAGAGCTGCACAAATGGTTCACGGCTTCTTACAAATTCCTTATATTCTCACATGTGTACCTGTGAATACTTAAAGGGAATGGTTGTTGTTTATCCTTCATTCTTGAAGAGGACCAATGACATTGTGGATTGATGTCTTGACTTGTGTAGGAATTAGATTTCAGTGAGGCAGAGGTGCACAAAGTTATAAGCCTCACTCTCTTCCAGGGTCATCAATGACCAGTGGCAAGACAAAAGTCAGGACAACTGGAGATGACCTGGGAGGTAGAGGTTGACCTTCATCATGTCTGACCAAGCTCTAAGTGCTCCACAAGGCACGCTTCAGCCATTTTCATGATTTTTGGAACAAATTGTTCTCATCCACCCATTCAATCAGGGGAAAGCTTTGCATGCTTAGGGTAGATATCACTGTAACTCACCAACAGATTTGAGACTTACTGGTTATTATCAATCTGCTTTAGCCCATCTGCCAAAATGGTATTCTTGGAGTGTGTATGCTGAGCATACTACAGCTTCTTAGAGCCATAGATGAGAGCTGTATGAAAGACAGACACCAAAGGTGGATGAGAAGCCCTGAAAAAGGCTGGACAAGCCTTCATACCTGAGGTACTAGTATCCCTGGATACCACATACACCCCCAAAATGGAATGGTATAGTTCTCCCAGTTCTCCCATACCCAGGTACATGGAGTGCTTATATGAAGGCTCTTGGATCATCCTTATCCTATATAATACTTACTTCTTGAGGGCAAAAATCATCTTATTTTTGTCTGTTCACTCTAAATACCTAGCACAGAGATCAGTACATATTCGGTTATGGAAAAATATTTTCTGAGGGAATCATTGTCTTCATCTCTGACAACATTTATGAGAACGATACTGTCCTAGATACCATGGAAAGATGTAAATATGTATGACACAGTCTCTTCTCTCCAGGATCTTGCAGTCTCCCTGAGTGGAGTGGGGTAAATGGCCACAATAAATAAGGGGTCTAGGTAACAAGACCAGAGCAATGGAGAGGAAAGTATGAGAATTTCAAGCTGGCAGACTCATAGAAGGTATCACAGGGGCCATGAGAATTAAGTAAGGGCTTGAAGAATCAGTAGGATACAGACAGCTGTAGAGGAGAAATAAGGGCATTTCAGATGGGGCAAAATATGTCCAAAAGCACAGAGGTGGGAGAACATGATTCTATGTCATTTGACTGGAAAATCTTCCTAAAGTAATAATAACATACTTATTTATAAAGCCCAAGATGATTTACATTACAAAAACACTTACACTTGGATTGACAAGGCTCTTTCCTCACCACAGATCCTTTGAGGAAGGGAGTTCAATATTACCATCCACATTTGACAAATGAAGAAACTGAGACTCTGGGAAACTTACCTGTCATCAAACAGCTGTTAAAATCCCCATTT
Organism: Monodelphis domestica; assembly: GCF_027887165.1. NCBI lineage: Eukaryota > Metazoa > Chordata > Mammalia > Didelphimorphia > Didelphidae > Monodelphis > Monodelphis domestica. The sequence goes on along the minus strand of NC_077228.1, from coordinate 154,530,914 downwards.
TCTGCCTCCATGTAAAGTGTTCTTTCTATTATACCACAGTGACTTCTGCAATTTAAAGAAAAGATTTCTCATTGAAGCCTCCAATGTGTCTGCATAACATAGAACAGGGTCCTGCCTTTTGGGGGGGAAAGGGGAGATTGGGAAGGAGAGTGATTTTTTTTGCTGAGAGTTACTTAATGCTGTGGAATCAGAAAAGCAGTCTTAGGTAAAGGTTTAAGAATGTTTCAGTTGTAAACAGGGAGCCTGGAGTACTAGATGAGTTTTTGAGGAGATAAAATGGGCTAATCTAAGCAAAGCATTTAGGAAGCTTTGTAGGGCTATATAAAGGTGAGGTAAAATTAGCATCGGACAGTTAGGTGGACCAGTGGATAGAATCTTCCTGATTTTAAATCTGGCTTCAGATTCTTACTAGCTGTGTGACTCTGAGAAAGTCACTTAACACTGTTTGCCCCAGTTTTCTCATCTGTCAAATGATCTGGAAAAGGAAATAGCAAACCTCTCCAGAGTCTTTACCAAGAAAACCCCAAACAGGGTCACAAAGAGTTGACTACAACTGAAACAACTCAACAACAACAACAAAATCAGCATTATTGTTGTCATTAGGTAGAAGAGTAGGCTAGTGTCCCCCCAGACACAGAAGGCAGTATAGATCTCACTATCAATTGTAGCTATGATGATGGCAGCGACCATCCCGAATTAACAAGTTTGAGGGTCATATGGAGAGACTGATAAGATAGATGATTGCCTATGTAGAAAGATTTCTTTTCCTTGAGGAAAAATGGAGACAGAAATGTAGGAAGTTCACTGGACTGGGAAATCAGGAAACATAGGTTCTAGTTATAACGCTATTGTTAGATTATATTAGTGTTCTCATCTATAAAATGAGTCCTCATGTCCATCTTTTTAAAAATTTATGTATTTTTCTATAAAAGATATACCCCAACAACCACCCAAATAAACTCCTTACAAAGGACATTTTCTCAGTCAACAAGCATTAATTAAGCATTAACTATGTGCCAGGCACTAAACTAAGTTCTAGGACTACAAATGCAAGCAGAAAAAAATAATAGTCCTTTTGCTCAAGGAGCTTACATTCTAATGGAGAAATTATGGTTGTGAATTATTATTATTCTCTGGGAGGAAGTTAATGAATAAGTTATTTTAACAGAAAGGAGGGATGTATCTAACTGACTTCTGATACTTAAATCAACCATGTTAATTGACTAGAGTGCTTTTCTTCTCCATCTTGTCATTATTTTCAGTGTTATAGTCATTGTGTTATCATTCTTTAGTTTTGATTTTTAATTTAATACAAGACTTCTCTTTTTTAACTCTCTATTTTCATCATTCATTGTAATGAAGTATTGCATTGCATTTCTATTCATTTGTTCAGTTATTCCTTAATCATTAGATATATATTTTTTGTTTCCAGTGTTTTGTTATCATAAATAGTGTTACTATAAGTATTTTTGGACACAGAAGTTTTTTATTCTTGAAGTCAATAACCTTTTGGGGGATAGAGTTGTAGTAGTGGAATTTCTGAATCACAAGGTGTAATCAGTTTAGTAATTTTTCTTGCAAAATTACAAATAAACAGATTACTTAACAATTCACATGCTGTTATTTCACCACTCATTTAGCAGTAGGTTTTCATGGCATAAATCCAAACTAGTAATAGCAAATTTAAAAATATTTCCACATATATAGTAGTATATATAAAACTATAGTTTCTTTGTTTCTATTTTATTGAATATTTTTTCATTAATATCTACTAACAATTTGGCCTAAATTTTTCTTTCCATTTCTGTGGTTAAGGTATAAGGATCATACCTGTCTCATAGAAGGAGCTTTGAAAGGTGTCATCTTTCTTTATTTTTACAAATGATAAACAATTGTAAACATTTTAGCCTAGGAATATTAGTTCATATGTATTTTATAGAATTCATTTGGAAGTCCATCTGTACAAAGGAATTTTTTCTTTGATGGTTCATGTGTGGCTTACTCAATTTCCCTTTCTGAGATCAGATTGTTTAGATTCCTCATATATTTTGTTAATCCTAGTATTTTGTACTTTTACAAATGCTGACCCATTTCATTTAAGTTTTCCATTTTGGTGGCACATCATCGTTATTCTAATGTGTGATAATTCTCTTTATTTCCTCTTTAATCATTCTAAATTTCCCATTCTCACTTTTTATTTTTGGTAATTTGGTTGTCCTTTGTTTCTTTGTCCCTGAAGCTGTCTCTCTCATAAAGTTAGCCAACAATTTTAACAGAATGTAAGTCTTTTTTTAGAAAATAGCTATTTGTTTAATTAGGTCAATTTCCTTTTTGTTTTTTTCATTTCGGTGACCTCTTCTTTGATTTTCAACGTTTCTATTTTGGGACTTGTTTGAGTATTATATATTTTTTTAATTTCTAGATTTTTTAATTTCGTGTTCAATTTACTAGTCTTCTTTATCTTTTTCCCCTCTTCTCTCTTCTGAATACTGTTCAAAAATATACATTTTCCTCAAATAACTGCTTTGACTATAAAAAGATATGTATGATTTTTCATTATTATCATTTTTTTCAATGTAATTATTTGTCTACATAATGTGTTCTTTGACCCATTCATTATTCAGGAAAATATTAGTCTCCATTTCTCTATGTAACCTGTTCATATTTCCCTTATTGATTACAATTTTATTGCATTGTTGTTTAATCCCACTTCCAGCTTAGTCACTCCTCTATCCCCTCCTCATACCAGCTCACTCCCTTCTTCTACTCATCTTTTTGAGGTCTCCCTTGCATGGTCCAGAGAGATAGATGATTCATGACCCCTTCTCTTCCTCTTTCCTTTTGACCTTTAGATAACTTTCTGACTCTAAGTTGTAGATACATCATGATATATTTAGGTAGAGGGAGTGCTCACACCCACAGAATCACAGGTCTTTGCCATATTGACATTTATCCCCTGACTGCACAATTCTAGGACTTCCTGGACTTCTCCATGTACCTTCACTTCAAGTTCTAAAGCTGTGATCCAATGATTTTTGCTGATGGCTCCCCAGTTTTAAGAAATATTGTAATTTTTCCTCCCTCTTCCTCTCATCTTCTCTAGGGTATTTCTTTCATTCATCTAGTCTCACTGAAATCTATCTTCCACAACACTGTGCTGCTAATGTTCCTCAAGTACAGGTTGGATCATGCCATTCTGCTCAAGAAGCTTCTGTGACTCCCCAATAACCCTAGAATAAAATATAAACTTCTTTAGCACTAAAGACTTTCACCTTGGGATCCAGTTTGTTTTCCTCAGATGATTACATATTATTATCCCTCATGCATGCTACACTGTGGCCAAACTAGCCTACCTGCTCTTCCTCATATTTGGCATCCCATCTCCTGCCTCTCCCTACCTTTGCCTCAATTATTTTTCCTCCTCACCTCTGCTTCCTGGAACCCTGAGTTGCCATCAAGGCTGAAGCCAAATATCATCTCTTGAAAAAGACCTTTCAAGATTCCCCCAGTTGTTAGTGCCTTCTCTCCTCTCCCATATTTATTTTGTGTATATCCTCTATCAATGAATATGTTTTATCAAACTCACTCTCAATAAAATGTAAGCTCTTTGAGAGCAGGTTCTATTTTCATTTCTGATTTTGTAAACTCAGTCCCTAGCACAGTGTCTGGGACATAGTAGGCACTCAATAAATGTGTGTTGAATAAAATTGAAATGAATTCTTCATTGTTTTAAGAGGTTGCCTTTGTTTACTCTTATTTTTAGTCTTCACTGATTTCTCTGTGGATATTTCAATGTGAAGATTCTTATCTTTCACTTCTTTTAATTGTTCTTTTAACTTATTTATGCCACATTTCTAGTTGTTTTGATGTGATAAGCTTTGCTGAAACTTTTTAATACCTTTCTTTCCAGTCTCCACATCATCATCATCATCAACATCATCAAAACTAGAATTTATATAGCATCTACTATGTACCAATCAATACTTAAAGAAATTAATTCAGACTATTCACTGGAAGGTCAAATACTGAAGCTGAAGCCTAAATTCTCTGGCCACATAATAAGAATATAGGTCTCAGGACTCACTGGAAATGACCCTGATATTGAGAAAGACTGAAGACAAAAGGAGAAGGGAACAGCAGAGGATGAGATGGAGAGATGGTGTCCTGGAAACAATGAGCAAGAACTTGGACAGTCTTCAAGAGAAAGTGAAGAACAGCACCTGGCATGTGTATTTTCATAAAATCCAAGATTTAAATTTTGTTCGAGATAGATCTTCAGAGAAGAAGCTTGCTAACTAACTGAATCCAGAGAATGAACTATTTGCAGAAAGATACCTAAACCCTTACACTACATGAAGATCCAGAATGAACCTTGGGGTGTGGTTGATTGAACTAAAGGTTGATTGAACATTTATTTTGAATGTACACTCTTAAGCCAAAGGGGACTGCCCCCTAATTGGTTTTTGTCATTTGTGCCCAGCAAAACATTGGTTTTGCTGCCTCTCTCTCTCTCCTCTATTTCCCCTTGTCTACAACTATTGTAGTTTTCCTCTTAGAGGGTAAAATTTTGTATACACCTACAGTTAAAATTTTTTGGGGTGCAGGACACTTATGTTTAGTGATCAATTGGGGAGACGAGTCCCCCAATCATCATCAGGGGGAGTGATTTTTAAATTTCCTCCATCTTGCTTTGTCTAGCACCCAAAAATGTCCACACCCACACTATGTGGGCATGTGCTAGTTAATGACAAATCAAAAATAACTAACTGCCCTCCTGGGCTGTCCTAAGCCAAGCTTGAGCCACCATTGGCACGTGTGAGGCACAGGAATTAAGGTAGAGAACAGCCTCTGGAGTTCTCTCACTTCCTGTGGAGAGGGCTAGAGACCAGTTTGTTCCTGGAGTTCGAGTTGGGAGGAGCCCCGCAGGCTCCTTGCCTTCAGATCAGTCACGTGAGTGTAAGGACTGATTCCCTTCCCTGCCTTAGCCCTCCAAGGCCTAAAACTCCCTCTGGCTCTGCCAGAAGGTTGAGTTAACCTCTTTCCTTCTCCCCTTCTTTCCTTCTCTCCCTCTCCTTCTTTTACTCCTGTTATAATTAAATTATCATAAAACTCCATTCTGACTTGAGTGTTTCATTTAGGATTTTCATAAGTAAAATCCTTGATGACCTTAAATGTATATATATATATATATATATATATATACATATACATATATATATATGTCTTTAAAAGTGATTTTCCTTATCACACATGTTATGGTCCATGGGATGACAAAGAATTGGACAAGACTGACTCGATTGAACAACAAAAACTGTCTTCCAGGCACAACCATTATTTGATCTTCACAACAACTCTGAGAATTAGGTGCTATTACTATTCCCAGTTACAGGTATAGACTATAATATATAGCTATAGACAAGTCATTTAATTTTGTCTATTAAAGATGGATGGAATTTGTATGACCTGTATCACAAGGTTATTATAAAATAAAATAAATCTTAAAACACTATATAGTTGATAGTCAATAAGCATTTATTAAGTGCCTATATATGCTAGGCACTGTGCTAAGCACTAGGGATATAAATACAAAAAAAAGAAAGAAAGAAAAAGAAAGAAAATAAAGAAAGATAGTCTTTGCCTTTAAGGAGTTTACAATGTAAAGAGGGAAGATAACAAGCAAAGTGAAGTAGAAAAGGAATGAGGAAAGGTACTGGGTGGAGAAGTTAGTGAAGTCCCAAAGTAGTGTAGTCAAGTGAGAAATTAGGAGTTTTTGTGTTGAGCTCCCTTCTTAAATGGAGTGTTTGCAGTTCATGGTCCCACCTTCAATCAAAGGTTAGTGATGGGTTTGAGTCCTAAGCCTGATGAGATCTTTCAGGATGATGAGATTTTCTCAAAAATGAGCTTCTTTGGGCATGTCAGGAAATCAGAGAAGTTTCAGAATAGTGCATTCAGGCGAGAAATGTCAATCTGACCAAGACCTATGATTTGATGATGGTGAGAACTCCCTCTACCTAAGCATATCACAATATATCTATAACAAAACTGGAAAGCTACCTAAAGGTCAAAAAAGTTAAGTGACATGTCTATGTTCACAAAGATAGTGAGAAAAGTAGGATTTCATATCAGGGCTTCCTGACTCCAAGTCTAGCATTTGATACACTAATCCACACAGATTATTAATGCACCATGTATTTATGATTGTTATTGTTGTTATTGTTATCATTAGTATGTCACCCTAGGCTCATTGGTGTGTTTATGTCCTTTCAACTTGTCTTTGTGGGAGAATTTGGGAGACAGAAACCAGGAAGGAGAATTCATGTTCTATCTGCAGGGAAGAAGGATCTAGCAATGTATTCTTTCCCCAGATGTTTGGTCTCCAGTCACTTCCTTCTGAAGCTTTGGTAAGCTGCTGATGTTACACACAAAATAATTGGAGCTATGAGGCACCCAAAAGACTGCTCAAAACTGAGAGTCAGTTGGCATGGCAATGCAAGCTTATGCCAAGACAATTCCCTATCCCCCTGTCTCCTGTGCAGCAGAAGGAGCAGCTCCTCATTAGCTACCCAATTCATCATACTTCTCTCTTTCCTTCCTTCTCATGAGGAGGAACTAAAGTGAAGATCTAATTTGTATAGAAGAAAAGCCGGCAGCCACCAAATCCTAGTCTGGTCTGATTAATGAATGCCTTCAAAGCTCAAAATTAAGGGAGAGGTTAGAACCACTGTAAAAGGATGGGGGACTCATCATTATTTACAAGGATTTAGGAAAGAGAAGAATACTAACTCCATTTGGAAGTGTCGATGTCATGTCAGCATATTGACAAAATAGCCCTAGGCAAGCACATATTTCCATTACAAGAAAGTCCATAATCAGAGAGAGTGTGTGTGCAAGTGTACATACACACATAGGTACACACACACACACACATACACACTCCCCTCCCCAGACTTACTTGAGATAAATCCTGGAAGAACAAGAGAACCAATTCCAGGAAGGAGTTGATTACCTATCTGTAGGAATTCTCACACAAGTAGGCATACTCCTCTCCTGCAGAAATACTGTATGAGGTAATCTTTCCATTAATCACTCACAAATATTATTATTATTATCTCTCTCTACACTTCCAGAGAATCCTAGAATTCTAGCTAGTCATCTAGTCCAAACTTTACTTATTTCGGAATTTCTTCTACAATATCCTCGAGGAATTCTCTAGCTTTTGAGAGATGAATTTGAGTGAGAAGGAACCCATTAACACCAAAGTTAGTCTATTTGGAATAGCTGTAATTATTAGATTTTCCTTACATTGAGTCTAAATCTGTTTTTCTCCCATCTACCAATTGTTCTTAACTTTGTTTTCTAGTGAAAATGAAACAAGTCTAATTTATCATTCACATGACATTCCTTCAGACAACAAAGATAACCCTCCAACCTCTACCCAGGTCTTCTCTTCTCAAGGCTAGATAGCCTTACTTCCTTCAAATGATCTTTGAATATTATGGTTTCAGTCCTCACACAACCCTGGTCATCCTCCTCTCAAACAATATCTCTCAGCTTGTTAATGTGGTGACAAAAGACACCTTGTCAGTCCAGTGGATAGAGTGTTGAACTTAGAGTCAAAAAGACTCTAAGAGTTTAAATACTGCTCTAGATATTTCTTAGCTTTGTATTCTGGGGCAAATCATTTCACTTCCATCAGCTTCAGTTTCTTCATCTGTAAAATGGAGATAATTGTAGCACCTACCTCACAGGGTCATTATGAAGTTTAAATGAAATGATGTGTCTAAAGCCTTTTTCAAACCTTAATGCACTTTAGAGATGTTAGCTATTGGTAATAATAATAATGATCTGAATTGTATAGTGAGACTCCAGATGTGGTAGAAAAAGGACAAAGTATAAGAGATCTATCACTTCTCATGTTCTAGATATCATGACTCTCTTAATTCAGCCTAATACAGGGTATCCCAAAGTCTTTGTGTAGTTTTAAATTACTAAAGCTCAAACTACACAAAGATATTTAGGGTATCCTGGTTATTTAGGGTTATTTTATGCTAATACCATTCATACTGAAAAGACCTAGAGAAAAGAAAACTGCTAGCATATTGAGTAAATCTTCTGTAAGGCTCTTGGGGAGATCCCAGACAAGAGTCTAACATGATGAGAAGGCATGGCTAGGTTGCAACCTCACTGGAGTCCTGGAAAGAGTTAGATCACAGATTGAAATATTGATTGATTGAGGTCACATTAATAATTCATATTAAGCTTACTGCCCACTAAAATCCAGACATTTTTCACATGAACTTTTTTGTTTAGTCCTGTTTCTTCCATCTAATTCTTTTGAAAGTGTTTTTTTAACATATAATTTTACCTTATTAGATTTGCCCAGTGTTCTGGCCTATTAAGACTTTTTTGAGAGGGTGAGAGGGAATACTAGAATGCTGTGATCTAGAATGATAGTTACCTTCATGTCATCTACACATTTGATAGTCTTGTCACTTATGACTTCATTGAAGTCATTGAGAAGGATGTGAAAGCGATCTCTGGATCACTTGATAGATACTTTCCTCCATGTTGACCTCAACCTATTAATGACTACTTTTCAGACTTAGTCATTGAACCAACTTTCACTTCTAGCAGTCTTATCCATGAGTCTAATATGAGAGACTGTCAAATGCTATGCTAAGTATAGGTAAGCTACATAACTACAGAATTCCCCTGTTTTAATAACCCTCTCAAAAAAAAAGAAGTGAGACTATTCTTGCATGACCTGTTCTTGATGAAACCATGCAGGTGCTTCATGATCACCATTTCTGTTGTTCACAGACCATCCCTTTAATAATATGATCTACAGTTTTGCCAAGAATCAAAGTCAAACTCCTTAACTTAAAGTTAAAAGACTCCATTATCTTCCCTTTTTTGAAGATCAGTATATTTGCCCTTCTCCAGTTCTGAGATACCTCTCCTCTTACCTATGATTTCCCCCCTATAATTCCAATGATCACCTCCATGCAAATAACTTGACAATATAGACAATAGCTTGTCTATCCACAAGCTTATCTCTAATCTATTTCCTACTGCCAGTTCAGTATCCCCAGTTGCATGCCCGATATGAGCATTTCGTAGATTAAGTGTTGGAACTGGAGTAAGGATAGACCTGGATTTAAATCCTCCTCCAACTTACTCATTAGCTGTATGGCCATGGGCAAATAATTTGTTCTCTATAAATTACAGTTTCCAATAGTGATAATATTACCTATAGTAGAGTCTCATGGGCAAATGTGGCCTGAATCTACTTTGGAGAGCCTAATTGTTAAATTTTCTTTGTGAGTATTTATACCTTGGAAATCAACAAGATACAACCTGGGGTTTGGTTGATTGTGTAGAGATGGAGGAAATGTTAATGCAGATTAAACTTAAAAGAATGTCTTGTCTTTTATTCCCCTGAAAGCAAATTGTTAACTTTTATTATCACACTCCTACTCATAGGGGTAGTTGGGGGCATAAATGAAATAAAACAGTGTTTTAAAAACTTTAAAGTGATTTCCATATCTGCTATCAGATATTTCCCCTCCCTGTAATTTCTCTATTTTTGTTCATGGAATCCCCACTCTTTCAATTATCCAGTCTCCTTTGATCTCTTTTTTTCATTGTTGCTGTGAAAATTCTTTCTCAACAAATAATTCTCACATCCATCCCTACTGTTCCTCCCCAACTGGAACCACACTATTTCATAATTTTATCTCTTCCTACCTAGACTATTTTAAGAGCCTCTTGACTGGCCTCCCTACCTCTAATCTGTCCCTTCTTCATTCTAGGCTTCCCTATTGCCCAAGTTATCTTCCAAATGTGCTACTCTAATCGTATCACTTCTCTATTCAAAAAACCCTCAATGACTCCCCTAAAGATAGACTATTTAATAAAACAGGAAATCTTTATCAACACACTCCACAGTCTCTCTCTAACCTTTCTTTCCTGACTAATATTATTATACTATTCCTTTTCATATTCTCCACTTTCCAGGCCAATTGGATTATTTTCCATCCCTTATTCTCTTCCAGATTCTCAATCTCTCTGCTTTTGCTTATGCCATTCACCATGCCCATCAGTCAAAGCCCCCTTCCCTCTTTAGCACAAATACATTTTCCCTTTTTATTAAAGTTCCATATTTAGTTTATCATAAGCTCTTTTGGGAGTAGGGGCTATTTTTCATTTACTATTTTAACTCTAGGGTCAAACACCGGGTCTTACTTTTGTATATTGTAGGGACTTAAGAAACATTTGTTGACTGAATAGAATCAAATTTTACCTACTTAGGCCTAAGGGAATTTTGATGAGTTAATAAAAATAGCTGGGAAAGTACTTTCAAAATATTCAGTGTCACACAAATAGAGAGAATTGTTGTTATTATATAATAACAATGTAGCATATAAAATGTAACAATAAATGCTAGCTATTAATAATAATATGACATCTTATCTCATTAATAATAAGGATAATATGTATACAAAGTGTTTTGCAAATCTTAAAGTGCTATATAAATGTTATCTATGTTTTACTTGGATTTGGGAAGACCTGAATTTGAATCTTGATTGAGAAACTTACTTGCTGTGTGACTTAGAGCTAATTATTAACTGCTCTCTGCTTCCATTTTCTGATCTATAAACCTCCTGGAGTTATTTTGATTCTATAGAGATAGAGACACAGACAGAGACAGAAATTCGGTCAGACAGAGAGAGAGAAAAAGGAGCAATTGGCAAACTTTAAAGCATTCTGTCAATGTTCAATAATACTTTAAAGCACTAGCTATTATTGCCATCATTGACAAGAATAATACTTTAAAGCACAATATAAATGCTATTATTAACAATAATACTTCAAATAAATGTTAGTTGTAAATAATAATAATTATTATTACACTAATTGCTTGATAAATGCTATCTAAAATTAATAACATTTATATAATGCTTTTAAAGTTTGCAAAGTTTGCAAAGCTTTACAAATACTATCTTATTCGATCCTCACATCAATGTTGGGAGGTGGGTGCTGTTTTCATCCCCATTTTTACACAGATAAGGAAACTGAAGCAGAAAGAGACTAAGTGACATGCTCAGGATCATACAGCTAGTGCCTGAAGCAGGATCAGAACTCAGGTCTTCCTGATTCCCAATCCAACATAATAAAAGATAACATTTGTATAGAAATTTAAGGTTTAGGGGGCAGCTGGGTGGCTCAGTGGATTGAGAGCCAGGCCTAGAGACGGGAGGTCTTGGTTCAAATCTGGCCTCAGACACTTCCCAGCTGTGTGACCCTGGGCAAGTCACTTGACCCCCCCATTGCCTAGCCCTTACCACTCTTCTGCCTTGGAGCCAATACACAGTATTGACTCCAAGACGAAAGGTAGGGGTTTAAAAAAAAAAGAAAGAAATTTAAGGTTTGCTGAGCACTTTATTTGTTGCCTCATTTGATTCTCACAACTCTACAAAGTAGTCATTAATATTATGCTTTGCAGATAAAGAAACCAAGACTCAGAGATATTAGATGACTTGCACAAATTTGTTTGGAGTTTGAGATTGTATTTGAACTCAGTTCTTCCTGTTTCCAAGTCCAGTATTCTACCCACTGGAAATATTATATTAAGGAACTCATCTATAATAACAACAATGATCATTCATCTCTTCCACCTTCACTGGGAATTTTGTCCAGTCGGGTGGCTTGACCTACAGAGTTGAGCTGGAGAATGCCATGTGCTTCAGAAGCAAACCAATCACCTCTGTGCAAGGGAACCATTTAAACAAAAGGCTCCCCAGGCCAGCACAGGGGTGATAAATCTTTGCAATTGATCGGTTAAAAAAAAAAAAAAGCTTAGGTAATAAATCCCTGTTTATTATCTTTGTAAATCACAATCCTACCGCCTACTCCTAGACTTATGAAAACCATCAAAAACATTGAAAGGACCTCCAGGTGGTAATTTAGCAGAATTGTCACTCTTAAGAAAAGGTAATGTTAAAGGGCACCACATCTGGCCACACGGAACAATTGATATGCAGTACAGATGTTTAAAGATGATGGGCATTTTTCCCCTTCTTGCAAAGAACAAAAAAAGCCCTTGCATGTCCCCCACTTATTTAAAAAACATTCTTTAGATCATTCTTCCTTCATGACTTATTTAATTCAATTGCCTAAAGTGGGGATTCCCAACATCTGGGCAGCTGCAACACACCATCTCTGTTGGATTTTGTGACATCTCACTATTACCAACTTCCCCCAGAATACACAGCCTGGAACTTATTTTATTTTTTTTAAATCAAGTGAATTGAAATTAATTTTGTCTTGGAAATTTCACAACACACCCGCTGGAGATGGAAGCCCTCCCAAAAGCTGTAAAAGCAAGGTCAGGAACTGCTGCACATAAGTACTAATGAGGCGAAGGTCAAAGGTTTAGTCCCTCAGTGGGGCACTTAATTTCAGTCTGTTCCCTGGCCATAGATTGCACCCTGAACTCTGGCCAGCTGTCTCAGAAATCTGTGCTATTAGCCTCCAAGAAGGAGAAGGAGAGGGTGTGGGAGAAGATGAGGGCAAACCCACTGGAGGCTACTGGAGAGATCACACAAATTGTGTCCTTCTGACAGTATATTATAGACGCAGAGGAGCTCAGAACGGGAAGGTTCTCAGAGGTCATCTGCTTCAATACATATAGGGATACTTGCTGCAAAGTATTTAGATTACATTGATGTCTTTACAGTAATGGGGGATTCATAGCCCCCAAAAGAAACCCATTCCATCTTTGGACCACTTGAATTCTGGTGAAATTTTAAATTAAATAACTCAGCATCTCTGAAACTCGAACCTATTACTCTTAGTTCTGCCAGCTAAGGTCAAGGGAGTAGCTAGATGACACAGTGGATAGAGTACTAGATTTATAATCAGGAAGACTTGAGTTCAAATTTGACCTCAGACAATTACTAGCTGTGTGACCCTAGGCAAGTCACAAATGCAGCCTCAGTTTCCCAGCTGTCAAATGAGCTAGAGAAGAAAATGGCAAATCATTACAGAATCTTTGCCAAGAATTCTGCAAATGCTGTCATGAAGAGTTGGACATGACTGAAATAATATAACTTCTAGGATTAAGTGGAGTGATTTGAAAGGCTCTTCAAATACTCTGAGACAGCTCTCTCCCCAACTGAGTGAGTCTTCCTTTGTCCAAACCAAATGTCCCCTTTTCTTTCAGTCAGTTATCATAGGGCATGGTCTCCAGCCCCTTTACCATTCTGGTCACTATTCCTAGACAGATTTTAACTTGTCAACATCTTCCCTAAAATAAGGCACCCAGAATGTAGCCCAATAATTTAGATTTGATCAGATCATGGCAGAGTACAGGGGATTATCCCTGCCTTCATTTTGAATATTATATTTCTATTTTTGTTGTTCAATCATTTCAGGCACATCTAACTCTTCCGACCCTCATTTGAGGTTTTCTTGGCAAAGATACTAGAGCAGTTTGCCATTTCCTTCTCCAACTCATTTGGCAGATGAAGAAAGTGAGGCACACAGGGTAAAATGACTTACCTAGGGTCACCCAACTAGGCTAGATTTGAACTTAGGTCTTCCTGACCCCAAGCCCAGGACTCTATCCATATTACCATCTAGCTGCCCATGTATCTAGGAATGGAGCCTGAAATCTGAGTTTAGGTCTTTGGGCTATTACATCCAACTGCTGGCTCACTGAGTTTGTAATCCAATAAAAACTTCAGAGCTTTCTGCTTAACCAAACCTCTTCCAGGGTCAGCAGGGTTTATGAACAGACAGAATAGGACAGTATCTGTGCATTGCTATTTGTGGTTAGAGTTGTATCATGTTTTATTGGGGAATGATTAGGAAAAACAGGTTTGGAACTGTGATTTCATCAGAACACTGATATATGCAAGGAGGGTAACTAGATGGCCAGGTAGATGCAGCTCTGGGTCTGAAATCAGAAAGAACAAAGTTCAGATCTTGCCTCAGACACTTACTAGTGGGGCAAGTCACTTAATCTCTGTTTGCCTCAGTTTCCTCATATGTATAATGGTGATGATAATAGCACCTACTTCCCACAGTTGTTATAAGAATTAAATGAGAGTGGGAAGCTGGGTGGCTCAGTAGATTGAGAGCCAAGACCAAGGATGGGAGGTCCTAGGTTCGATTCTGGCCTCAGACACTTCCTAGCTGTGTGATCCTTGGAAAGTCACTTAACCCCCATTGTCTAGCCCTTTCTGCTCTTCTGCCTTAGAACTAATACACAGTATTGATTATAAAACAGAAGGTGAGGGTTTAACAGAAAACAATTGAATGAGATCATAATCATAAAGCATTTAGTGCTGACCTATAAGTACTATATGAATGTTAGTTATTATCACTATTCCATGTATGGAAACTCTGTCCATAACCTAGAGAAAATAGTGAGTTGCCTCAAACACAGAGATAAATGACTTGTCCAGGTTCACACAGACAGTATCTATTGATCGATCCACATCTATTAAGCACCTATTATATTCCAGGCATTGTGCCAAGTGCCAGGGATACAAAATGAAAAAAAGATTGTCTCTGCCCTCAAGAAGTTTACAGTTTAAAGGGGAAACAATATGCAGCATCATACAAATGAATATAGAGAAACTAAACCAGATACTGGGTCAATAGGAAATAATTGGCAAAGGGAAGGCATTGATTGGAATTAAGAGGGGTTAAAGAAGGCTTACTCTAGACCAGCAATGGTATAGCGATGGTGAGCCTTTTAGAGATTGTTAGCTGTGCCCCTCTTCTCCTCCCCACCCACCCAGTGCTACATGCATCCTGTCCCCACCTCTTACTCCCATTGGGCTGCTGGACAGAGAGAGCAGTGGGTGAAGTAAAGAATGTCCTCCATGAGTGTAGAGAGGGGGAGGGGAGTGACCTGGCTTTACTCCACTTTACTCACTGTGTGCTCCTATTAGGTTGTTGCGCAGAGGAGGAAAGGAGTAGCTCTGCCCAGTCCCTCTGCCTTTCTAGCAATAAACTCTGGTGGGCAACAGTCCACGTGCCCAGAGAGAGCACTCTGCATGCCCTCTTTGGTACACATACCATAGGTTTACCATCATGACTCTAGAAGGTAGGATTTTATTTGGGACTTAATGGAAACCAGGAGGGAGAATGTCCCAAGTGTTCAGGAGAGCCAGAGAAAATGTCAGAAGCTGAGAGATGGATTGGTTTGTTTATGGAACATCCAGGAGGTCAGCACCACTGGATTGAAGAGTATATTTTAGTGAATAAGGTATAAGAAGACTAAAAAGGTAGGAGAGTTAGACTATGAAGGGCTTTGAATTCTGAATAGACCATTTTGTATTTGCTCCTGGAGCAGTTACTGAATATGACTGTGATGTGTTCAGATCTGCACTTTAGGAAAATCATTTTAGTGGCTGAATCGAAGATAGATGGGAAAGGAGAGATACTTGAGGCAGGGATGCATTTCTCTATCTATCCAAGAAGCTGTTGTAGTAATTGAGGCATGAGGTGATCAGAGGAGAGAAAGGGGCATATTCTAGGGATGTTGCAAAAGTGAAATCAATAGACCTTGGGGATACCTTGGATATTAGGGGGGGGAGATGGTAAGGAGTCCATGATGATCCCTAGCTTGTTAGCTTGAGGGACTGGGAGAATGATGTCCTCTACATTAATAGGGAAGGTAAGAGGTGGGGAAGGCTTAGGGGAAAGAGAAATTCTGTTTTGAACATCGAGTTTAAAATATCTACTGGACATCCAGTTCAAGATGTTTGAAAGGCAGTTGGAGAGGCAAGATCAGAGGTCAGCAAAGAGGTTAGGAGAAAAAAGGTAAATCTAAGAATCATCAGCATAGAAATGATCATTAAAGAAAATTGTGTATAACTTTAGATCTAGCAATATTATTCCTAGGTCTGTTTTCCTAGGTCTGTTTTCCTAGGTCTGTTTTCCTAGGCGATCAGGAAAAAATAAAAAGAGCTAAAAATGTTCCAAAATATTTATAACATGTCTCTTTGTGGTAGCAAAGAACTGGATATAGAAGGGATGCCCATCAATTGAGGAACAACTAAGCAAATCATGGTATACAATTATGATGGAATACTATTACACCATGAGAAAACATGACAAGGTTAATTTTATTTATTTTTAAATGATATTTTATTTTTTCTCTAATTAAATGTAAAAACATGTTAAATATTCATTTTTAAAAGCTTTGAGTTTTGATCTCTCTCTCCTTCCCATCCTTTCTTCCTTACTCCCTTCCCCTTTCCTGAGATAGTAAGCAGGTTAATTTTTTTTTTAACTTAGAAAGCCCTACTTGAAATAATGAAGAGTGGGAGGCAGGTGGGTAGCTCAGTGGATTGAGAAACAGGCCTAGAGATGGAAGAGGTCCTAGGTTCAAATCTGGCCTCAGACACTTCCCAGCTGTGTGACCCTGGGCAAGTCACTTGACCCCCATTGCCTAGCCCTTACCACTCTTC
Organism: Monodelphis domestica; assembly: GCF_027887165.1. NCBI lineage: Eukaryota > Metazoa > Chordata > Mammalia > Didelphimorphia > Didelphidae > Monodelphis > Monodelphis domestica. The sequence continues at coordinate 154,514,427 of NC_077228.1, read as the reverse complement.
TGCCTTGGAACCAATACACAGTATTGATTCCAAGATGGAAGGTAAGGGTTTAAAAAAAAAAGGAAATAATGAAGAGTGAAATGAATAGAACCAAGAGAATATTATATACAACTACAGAATTATTATTTGAAGAATAATCAACCTCTAGAGAAAGAACTGATAAATAGAAACATGAAAGACATCATTTATATATACATATCTTTTTGTCAAGTAAGGCCTTCTGTGGTGTGGGGAGGAGTGAAAGGAGGTAAAATACTTAAGAACAAATTATTAAAAATTTAAATAAAATAGTAATAAATTAAAAAGAAATAAATAATAAAAGAAATTATTGTTAAATTATTGAGAGCTGATGAGATTACCAAGTGCAGTAGCATAGAGGGAGAAATGAAGTGGTCCAGAGCAGAATCCTAGGGGAAATCTATGGTTAGAGGTAGTAGTCTGGATGAGGGTCTAAAAAAGGATTCTGAGGAGCTGTCAGATAGGTAGGAGGAAAACCAGAATAGAGAAGTGTCCTAAAAACCTAGAGAGAAGAGAGTATCAAGGAGGAGAAGGTGGCCAACAGTGGCCAAGGCTGCAGAAAAGTCAAGGAAAAGGAGGACAGGAAAAAGCCACTGGATGTAGTAACTAAGAGATCATCAGTAACTTTGGAGAAAGTAGCTTCAGTGGGATAATAAGGTCAAGAAACCAAGGTTAATATGCCCAAAGGGCGACAAAAGACTGTCTGCCCTTTGATCCAGCCAGAGCACTGCTGGGTTTGTACCCCAAAGAGATAATAAGGAAAAAGACTTGTACAAGAATATTCATAGCTGGACTTCCAGTCAAGATGGCGGCTTAGAGAAAGCTAAAGTCCAGATCTCCTGAAACCCTTCCTTACCGATCTCAAACCGAATGCGCCTAGGACACCAAAATTCAAAACGATCAACCAACAGCATAGACCCCGGGAGTCCTCCTCCTGGACCTGGACCTGGATCAAAAGGTATGGCCCCCCGCCAAAAGCCAGAACCCGAGACCACTCAGCCCTAAGGGGTAGGCAGAAGGAAGGTCCTAGGACCCATCCCCCCCAACCCAGAGCGCTGAGTCCGAGTCCGAGGCAGCAGAGGCAACCTCAGAGCCCCACGGCCTGCTATTCTGAAGGCCACATCCTGAAAACAACCTAACCCAGTGGAGGAGGCACCCAGACAGCAGGGAAACAGAGAGAGACGGGGGAGCTCATAACCCCCTGGGAGGAGCCCTCGGAGCTCCAGGAAGCCGCGGCCCCTCCCCCTCAGAGAGCAGGGTCTTCTGAAACAACAGCAACCCTCAGGACTGGCAAAAGGGCCTCAGGAGCCAGCTATTCTGAAGGCCACATCCTGAAAAAAACCTGACCCAGTCACGGGGGCACCCAGTCAGCAAGGAAACAGAGAGAGAGGGGGGGAGCTTGTAACCCCCTGGCTGGATCTTTCTATCGGAGTCTCACGAAAAAAGTCCCTACCTCTGATGAAGAGGAAATTAAGGCAATCATTAAAAATTACTTTGCCCAATTATATGGCAATAAATAAACCAATTTAGGTGATATGGATGAATATATACAAAAATACAAACTGCCTAGACTAACAGAAGAGGAAATAGAATTCTTAAATAATCCCATATCAGAAAATGAAATCCAACAAGCTATCAAAGAACTTCCTAAGAAAAAATCCCCAGGGCCTGATGGATTCACCAGTGAATTCTATCAAACATTCAGAGAACAGTTAATCCCAATACTATACAAACTATTTGACATAATAAGCAAAGAGGAAGTTCTACCAAACTCCTTTTATGACACAAACATGGTACTGATTCCAAAACCAGGCAGGTCAAAAACAGAGAAAGAAAACTATAGACCAATCTCCCTAATGAATATAGATGCAAAAATCTTAAATAGGATACTAGCAAAAAGACTCAGCAAGTGATCAGAAGGATCATCCACCATGATCAAGTAGGATTTATACCAGGGATGCAGGGCTGGTTCAATATTTCTTCAATATTCAATATTCAATAATTCAATTCTTCAATATTCAATATTCAATAATTCAATCAAAATTTCTATATATCTCCAACACAGCTCAGCATCAAAAACTAGAAAGAGAAATCCCATTCAAAACCACCTTAGACAAAATAAAATACCTAGGAATCTATCTCCCAGACAAACACAGGAACAATATGAACACAACTACAAAACACTCTCCACACAACTAAAACTAGACTTGAACAATTGGAAAAACATTAACTGCTCATGGATAGGATGATCCAATATAATAAAAATGACCATCCTACCCAAACTTATTTATCTATTTAGTGCCATACCCATTGAACTCCCAAAATATTTCTTTACTGATTTAGAAAAAAACATAACAAAATTCATTTGGAATAACAAAAGATCAAAGATATCCAGGGAAATAATGAAAAAAACAAACACATATGATGGGGGCCTTGCAGTCCCAGACCTTAAACTATATTACAAAGCAGCAGTCATCAAAACAGTTTGGTACTGGCTAAGAGACAGAAAGGAAGATCAGTGGAATAGACTGGGGGAAAGCGACCTCAGCAAGACAGTATACGATAAACCCAAAGATCCCAGCTTTTGGGACAAAAATCCACTATTTGATAAAAACTGCTGGGAAAATTGGAAGACAGTATGGGAGAGATTAGGAATAGATCAACACCTCACACCCTACACCAAGATAAATTCAAAATGGGTGAATGACTTAAACATAAAGAAGGAAACCAGAAGTAAATTGGGTAAACACAGAATAGTATACATGTCAGACCTTTGGGAGGGGAAAGGCTTTAAAACCAAGCAAGACATAGAAAAAAATCACAAAATGTAAAATAAATAATTTTGACTACATCAAATTAAAAAGCTTTTCTACAAACAAAACCAATGTAACTAAAATCAGAAGGGAAACAACAAATTGGGAAAAAATCTTCATAGAAACCTCTGACAAAGGTTTAATTACTCAAATTTATAAAGAGCTAAATCAATTGTACCAAAAATCAAGCCATTCTCCAACTGATAAATGGGCAAGGGACATGGATAGGCAGTTCTCAGTTAAAGAAATCAAAACTATTAATAAGCACATGAAGAAGTGTTCTAAATCTCTTCTAATCAGAGAGATGCAAATCAAAACAACTCTGAGGTATCACCTCACACCAAGCAGACTGGCTAGCATGATAGCAAAGGAAAGTAATGAATGCTGGAGGGGATGTGGCAAAGTAGGGACATTAATTCATTGCTGGTGGAGTTGTGAATTGATCCAACCATTCTGGAGGGCAATTTGGAACTATGCCCAAAGGGCAACAAAAGAATGTCTACCCTTTGATCCAGCCATAGCACTGCTGGGTCTGTACCCAAAGAGATAATGGACAAAAAGACTTGTACAAAAATATTCATAGCTGCGCTCTTTGTGGTGGCCAAAAACTGGAAAGCGAGGGGATGCCCATCAATTGGGGAATGGCTGAGCAAATTGTGGTATATGTTGGTGATGGAATACTATTGTGCTAAAAGGAATAATAAAGTGCAGGAATTCCATGGAGAATGGAACAACCTCCAGGAAGTGATGCAGAGCGAGAGGAGCAGAACCAGGAGAACATTGTACACAGAGACTAATACACTGTGGTATAATAGAATGTAATGGACTTCTCCATTGGTGGTGGTGTAATGTCCCTGAACAATCTACAGGGATCTAGGAGAAAAAACACTATGCATAAGCAAAGGATAAACTATGGGAGTGGAAACACCAAGGAAAAGCAACTGCCTGACTACAGCAGTTGAGGGGACATGACAGAGGAGAGACTCTAAACGAAACTCTAATGCAAATATTGACAACGTAGAAATGGGTTCGAATCAAGAACACATGTGATACCCAGTGGAATCACGCGTCGGCTATGGGGGGTGGTGGGGAGGAAAAGAAAACGATCTCTGTCTTTAATGAATAATGCTTGGAAATGATCAAATAAAATATTATTTAAAAAAAAGAATATTCATAGCTGCACTCTTTGTGGTCGCCCAAAATTGGAATATGAGGGGATGCCCTTCAATTGGGGAATGGCTGAACAAATTGTGGCATATGTTGGTGATGGAATACTATTGTGCTAAAAGGAATAATAAAGTGGAGGAATTCCATGGAGTCTGGAACAACCTCCAGGAAGTGCTGCAGAGCGAAAGGAGCAGAACCAGGAAATCATTATACACAGAGACTGATACATTGTGGTACAATCGAAGGTGATGGACTTCTCCATTAGTGGCAGTGCAATGTCCCTGAACAATCTGCAGGGATCTAAAAAACACTATCCACAAGCAGAGGATAAACTGTGAGAGTAAAAACACCGAAGAAAAGCAACTGCTTGACTACAGGGATGGAGGGGATATGACTGAGGAGAGACTCTAAATGAACACTCTAATGCAAATACCAACAATGTGGAAATGGGTTCAAGTCAAGAACACATGTGATACCCAGTGGAATCGGGCGTCGGCTATGGGAGAGGTGGGGGGGGGGGAGGAAGAGAAAATGATTTTTGTTTCCAATGAATAATGTTTGGAAATGACCAAATAAAATAATGTTTAAAAAAAAAAAGAAACCAAGGTTAAGAAGAAAGTGATAGGAGAGTAAGTGTAGAAATCTAATGCTGATATCCTTTTCAAGGACTTTAGTTATAAAGAGCAGAGAGATATAGGATAATAATAGATGTGAGAGTCAAGTGAAGGGCTTTTCTGCATAGAAGAGACATGGGCATGTTTGTAGGCAGTAAGAAATGAGCCAAGGAGGGAGGGAGAGGACAGAACAGGTGGGAGGGAGAGAGAGAGGGAGAGAGAGAGACAGAGAGATTGAAAATAAATGAGAAGGGGCAGCTAGTGGATTGAGAGCTAGACCTAGACTAAAGAGAGGTCCTGGTTTCAAATCTGACCTCAGACAATTCCTAGCTATGTGACCCTGGGCAAGGCACTTAACCCCTGTTGCCTAACCCTTACCACTCTTCTGCCTTGGAACCAATACAAAATATTGATTCTAAGGTAGGAGATCAGGGTTTTTTTTTTAAAGTAAGTAAATGATAGTGGGGATGACAAAGGGGGCAATCTATTGGAGGAGGCAAGATGGAATGGAATTGCTTAAACACGTTTAGGGGCAAGCCTTGGCAAGAATTAAATGAGACATGCGAAGAAAGAGAAAGTAGAAGAAGGCACCCAAGTGAAAGGGGTGAAAAGAGGGAGTTCACTGTGCTTGCCTCAATTTTTCCTGTAAGATATGAGGCAAAATTCTCAGATAAAAGAATTGGAGAGGTAGCCAATTTGAGGAGTGATGAAAAGATTTTGAAAGGCCACTGTGGAGAGTGGATTAATATGGGAGGTATAGCAGGATTGCCTAGCAGCAGTGAGGGTCCAGTTGAGATTATATAACATAAATTTGTAGTGCACCACATCAGAATGGTTAAATGACAGGAGGACAATATTGAGTTGAACTAATTCACCAAGTAGTCAGATGAGGAGATGTCTAGAGCAGGAGATCTGGGAGAAAATGGAGGGTTTAAGGGATTGGATTGTTCAAGTGTGGTTGAACAGTGGGGTTCTATAAAGGAAGGAAAGGGAGAGAAATAAAAGGATAATAGATTATAGTTGGATTAAGAGGATTTCAGAATTCTTGATTGCTGAGGTAGTACATTTATAGGGGATGGTGAGATCAAGGATATAGCTATTTTAGTGTATGATTAAGGAAAGAAAGAAGAGTAGCTCATATAAGTTGAGGAATTGAGTAGTTAGGGTACTTGAGAGAGAATCAATATATTTGTTGAAGTCTCTTAACATGAAGGCAAGAATTGGAGAGGAGAGAAAAAATGTAAGCAAGGTATCGAATTCATTGAGGAAGGAAGGAAGGGAGACTATTTTGAATGGTTTGTAGATTTGAATAGCATGAACCTCAAAGGAAGAGAGATTTCTGAGTGATGGAAAAGAATCAATCAGAAGTGGCAGTGGGAAGCAAGGCATATTTCAATCCCTTCACCTTGGCCAGTGAGCCAAGGAGAATGAGTAAAGGTTCAACCAGTACTGGAAAGAGTGGTGGAAGGCTGTGTCATTAGGAAGAAGCCAAGTTTCAGTAAGAGCTAGTAGATAGAAGAAGTGGGAGGGAAATAGATTTAAGATGAAAGGAAATTTGTTGACTCTGCAATGGTCATTAGAGAGGGCAAAGTGGAAGGGCTGGATGGAATTAGGATGAAACTTTGGGGTAGGAGGATTGAAGGGGATGGGAATGAGGAATCAGGTAGTAAGAGTTGAAGAATGGGGTTTGGATGATAATTTATAGGAGTTCAGAGTCACTGGGATATATCTGTAAGAAACAGGACTTGAAATCTGATCTTTGCTGGCTCCACAGCCAGTTGTCTATCTATTCTCTACCACATACTGCCTCTCTAGTTAGATTAACAAAGCAAAACTGATGAGCCCAGTGAGAAGCAGATAGATTATCCTTGGTTCTAAAGCTTTAGAGTCTTTGCTCTCAGCTCACTAGAGTTTTGTTAACTAGCTTGATGTGTACCTAATGATTAATTTCCTCAAGAGTATGACTATATTGTCAATTCTCCTTTGTGCTAAGGGAAGAGAATTATGATGTGAATAATCCAAAGAGCAGATGCCAAATATCACTCATATTTGCTTTGGAATACATGATACGATTTGGGCAGTACATTTTCCTCCTTAATTATGCTTTTCTTGGGCCAATAATAAGTCAGGTCTATATTTCCTAAGCATACACATAGTGATGATGGAGGGAAAGGCCTAGAAGCTTTCTGGATGTCAGTGGAAAGTTGACTTGAAATCTTAAATTTGCCCTAGATAATTCATGGAGCAGGACAACCCATCTGAACATGATCAAGAATAAGATATCTAAATCATAATCTAGTCACTATTGGCACTCCAGACATTTTCACTGACTGTCCCCCATGCTTGGAATTCTCTTCCTCCTGTTTCCTCCTGGCTTCCCTGGTCTCCTTCGAGGTTTAGCTAAAATCCTACCTTCTATAAAGGGTCCTTTTTGCACCCCCCTTAATACTAGTACCTTCCATCTGAGATAGTTTCTAATTCATCCTGTAATGATCTTGTCTGGATGTAGTTGTCTGCATGTTATTTCCCCCATTAAACTGTGAACTCCTTAAGGACAGAGATTGCTTTTGCCTTTGTATCCTCACACTCAGCATGGTACCTGGCCCATAGAAGAACTTAATAAATGCTTGCTGACTTGTTGGAAAATGGAATTTTCTGTAACTTCTCCACTACCACCACTTTTTACCCATGCACATCTAAATCCTACCCCACATCCTCCTTGGAGCCCTCTACTTCAGACTATTGATTTCTTCCTTTTCTGAATTTCTTCAGTTTCAATCAATTCAAAACAAGTGTTTAAGTGCCTCCTACCTACAAGACCCCATACTAAATACTGAAGATGAAAAAATAAATGAAAAACAGGGAGTTGGTATTCTTCTGGGGGAGGGAGATTTTACCTAGATAAATAAGTGAATGAATAACTGAATACAAGATAACTTGAGGAGGAAGAGACAAAACACATCCCTGAAATAAGCATTGAAAGAAACTAAGAATTCTAAGAGGAGGAAGTAAGAAGCCAATGTTTTCCACACATGGGAGGCAGCCTATACAAATGAATATGGAATGCTGGGTTCAGAGGAATAGCAAATAGGTCAGTTTGACTAGAATGCAGAAAGTAATGAAGGGACATAATATAAAATAAATCTGGAAGGGTGAGCTAGGTCCAGATTGGGAAGGGCTTTAAAGGTCGAATCAAAGAGCTTGCATTTTACCAAAGGCAATGAGTAGCCATGGAAGATTCTTGAGTAAAGGTCAAGAGTAATAATAATGTCTAACATTTATATATAGACTACTGTCCGCTATTTATTAAGTACTAGGTTAAGCACTTTGCATATATTCTCTTGTTTGATTCTCAGAACAACTCTTGAGAGCTAAATACTATTATTATCTCTCTATGTTACAGATAAGGAAGTTGAGGCAAAGGGGGGATTGTTTGTTTTGTTTTGGTTTTTTGTTTTTCATTTATTTAAAAAAGCCTCTTATTTTCCATCTTAGAATCAATATTAGTACCAAGGCAGAAGGACAGTAAAGGCTAGGCAATTAGAGTTAAATTATTTGCCCAGGGTCACACAGCTAGTAAGTGTCTGAGGGCAGATTTGCACCTCCCATCTCTAGGCTTGACTCTTTATCCAGTGAGCCACTGAGACACCTAGCCCTCCCTGTTTTGTTTTGTTTTTTAATGACTTGCCCTGGGTTACACAGCTAGTAAGAATCTAACTAGTAAATTGGATTTGAATTAAGGTCTTCCTGAAGCCCAACTTTCTATCCATTATACTACCTAGTTGACATTTACCTGTCTTTTAGGGAAATTATATGAGAAACTATGGGGGAAATGGATTGAATAAAGGAAGAGTTCGAGGACAGATAGAGTTTAAGTCTACTTCATTTCCCACTGCTACTTCCCAATCTGAGTCCCCAGTCTATGTTCTCTACTCAAAGTGAAGCCAAAACTCTGGATGGACTCTGATCCTGTGACTCATGGCCCAAGGATTAAAGCCAAGATCCAGGTGGCCTGAAGATGTTGGCTCAGCCTAGGGGATAGAACTTTTCATTGGCAAGAAGTTCCAACTACTTTGGGATGCATTATAGGGTTGGGTGAGGGAACTGAGTCAGTTCCAGAAAGGAGAAGCCTGATTCTTGATTTCTGTGATCCCTGACCTTCATCCTGGAATTTCTCTACCTCAGTTGCATCACTCCCCACTTCCTATCAGCACCCCTAACCAATTCCCACTGCTCTATGGTACAAGTCTGAGAAAGGGTGGACAGGGGAAATCTGGCAGGCAACAATCGTTCAAACAGATATTATGTTAAGTGCTAGGAATATAACTACAAGAAAAAAGAAAGATAATCCCTTCCCTCAGGGAGTTTACATTCTAATGGGAGAAGATAACACATATAAGGGAGCTGAAAGGGCAGGGGGAGAAAAAGAACTCGTATAAGGGTACAGTGAGTTCCAGACAGTCAGAAGCAAAACTAGAAGAGGAATGAAACATGGCTGGCCTGGACAGTCCCCTGGAAGGAACTCACCAGTTGGAAAAAGGGTGATGACATGGTAGAAGGGTTTTCTAGAGTGAAAAGGCAACTGAGTCATGGCAATGAAGTCCAGAGAGTCAGAAGGTCAGGTAGGATGGGAATAGAATATGGTGTTTTTTTTAACTTCCTATTACTACTCAAGCTAATTCATGCAACTTTATGTAACAAGGAATAGTCAAGTAGGTAAAGCAAAATCTAAACATCATGACAGTGAGAATAAAAAGCAATATTTTGGGAACTAAGCAAATGCCATAAAACAAATAAATGCCAGGAATTAGGGCAAAACAGGTAACTAGCCAAATGAGGACCAGGGCACTGAATGAAGAAGGCAAAGTGAAATATATTGTCTGAAGTCTGGGCAGACAGTTAGGAGCCAGGAGATAGAAATGGGCTGGAGAGCTAAGACACTAGAAGTTCATAAAAACAGCAATGTGAAAGGTAAGGTGCTGACTAATGTAGGAGCTTCTTAAATACTTCCTGATCTGTCAGGAACCAATCCTAAATATGGGCAGTCTAGAACACACAGATGAGAGCAAGAAAGGAGAGGATACTGGAAAAGGGAATGAGAGTAAGCAAGTGTAGGACCTGAGAATTTTAAAAGCTAAAGAGACCAAAAACAACAACAACAACAACAACTCCCCATCTACTATAGTTCCCTCATTTGCCGGATTTGGATCCAAATATTCTTATTCTAAGTCTAATGTCCTTTCCATTACATCAGATGATGATACAGAAGCACCCTGGGTCTGGCACTTTTCATTCACATCTCAGACATCATTAAAAATTATATTCTGTTGACTCAAATTTATAAGAATAAGAGTCCTCCGTCAAATGATAAATGGCCAAACAACATTGAGATAATCCTTAAGCAATCAATAGCTATTTGAAAGGGAAAAATGCTCCAAATAACCAGAAATAATTAAATAAATATAAATTAAAGCAACTCTGAGGTTCTACCTCACACCCATCATTTGTACAAAGTTTAAAAAGGAAAAAGGAAAATGACAAATATTGGCAGAACTAAAGGAAAACAGACACATAAATACAATGAATTGGCCCAACAATTCTGGAAAGGAATTTGGAATTGTTCTCAAAAAGTTATTAAACTATGAGTACTCATTGACCTAGTGATACCTCTATTCCCGTGCTCTTAGATTCCCAAAGAGGTCAAATAAAGAAGAAAAGAATTCATGTCCCAAAATATAGCAACTCTTTTTTTAAATTGGCAAAGAACTGGAAAATAAAGAGTATCCATAAACTGGGGACTGGCAGAACAAATTATGGTATATGGATATAATGTAATACTATTTTGCAATAAGAAATAGTGAATGGGATGGTTTCAGAGAGCTTTTGGAAAATTTATATGAAATGATGCAGAGCAAAGTGAGTAAAACCAAAAGAACAACTTATACTATAACAACATTGTGAAAATGTTCAGATTTAAAAGGCTTAAGAACTTTAATCAACACAATGACTAACTAAGATTCCAAAGTACCAGTGATGAAGGATTTTGCCCATATTCTTACTGAGAAGTGATGGACTAAATATATAGAATAAGATATATATTTTTGAATGTAGCCAGTGTAGGTATTTGTTTTACTTAACTATATAATTATTTTAAAAATTTTTGCTTTTTTGTCATGGGGGTGGGGTGGTATAGGGATAAGGAAGAGAAATGAATTTTTTAATTAAAAAAAGATTTAATTTAAAAAGAAACTATATTCTATTGGCCTCAGAGGGCAGAAGTAGGAACAATGAATTAAATTTGAAAAAAGCTTATTGAAGCTTAATGTCAGGAAGTTGATATTGTTGAGTCATGTATAACGCTTTGTGACTCCATCTGGGATTTTCTTGGCAAAGATACTGGAATGGTTTGGCATTTCCTTCTTCAACTTATTTGATAGAGGAGGAAACTAAGCAAGCAGGGTTAAGAAACTTACCCAGGGTCACAAAGCTACTATGTGTCTGAAACCAGATTTGAACTCTGGTCCTCCCAATTCTAGGCCCTGCACTCTAGTCACTACATCATCTAATTGTTCCATGTCAGGAAATACTTCTTAGCAATTAGAGCTATTCCAAAACAGAATGGCCTGCTTTCAGAGGTGGCAGGTTTCCCCTCAAGGAAGGTCTTCAAATAGAGGATGAATGACCTCTTATTGTGCATATTATAGCTGGATTTCCTCATTGGCATATTTAGATTATATGGTTGCTAACTTCCAACCCTAATATTCTGTGATTCTGTAAAAAATTACTAGACTAAGTGCCAAAAAAATCTTTTAAAAAATTCACAAAAGAAGAGAAAAAATTAAGAAGATGATATAGGTATGATGATACAGGTATGTTGGAATTACCAAATCTAATTTGAAAGAGAGAGAGAGAGAGAGAGAGAGAGAGAGAGAGAGAGAGAGAGAGAGAGAGAGAGAGAGAGAGAGAGAGAGAGAGAAAGAAAGAAAGAAAGAAAGAAAGAAAGAAAGAAAGAAAGAAAGAAAGAAAGAAAGAAAGAAAGAAAGAAAGAAAGAAAGAAAGAAAGAAAGAAAGAAAGAAAGAAAGAAAGAAAGAAAAAAGAAAGAAAGAAAGAAAGAGAGAAAGAGAGAGAGAAAGAGAGAGAAAGAGAGAGAAAGAGAGAAAGAGAGAGAAAGAGAGAAAGAGAGAGAGAAAGAGAGAAAGAGAGAAAGAAAGAAAGAAAGAAAGAAAGAAAGAAAGAAAGAAAGAAAGAAAGAAAGAAAGAAAGAAAGAAAGAAAGAAAGAAAGAAAGAAAGAAAGAAAGAAAGAAAGAAAGAAAGAAAGAAAGAAAGAAAGAAAGAAAGAAAGAAAGAAAGGAAGGAAGGAAGGAAGGAAGGAAGGAAGGAAGGAAGGAAGGAAGGAAGGAAGGAAGGAAGGAAGGAAGGAAGGAAGGAAGGAAGGAAGGAAGGAGGAAGGAAGTCCATAGACAAATGATGCTATCTGACAAGGACTACAAAATTCTGCTTTGCCACCTCATACTTCCTGTACCGTTATACTAATAACATTTCCACATCCTTGGGTAAAAGGTATGGTAGAAAAAGTTAGTAGAAACTCTACATTAGAACTCAGCATAGAGGTAGAGATCACTTCTCATTGTGATTTCCATAGAAAACTTGACTTATCTTTATCTAGAAGAGGAAAGTGAACACATAGCCATCTAGTGACCCTATCAAAATGTGCTAGTTTCCCTCAAGGCCATTCCCTATCTTAAAACCACTTTCTGATGTCTTCATGTGTAATATCTCAATATCACCTTTACTCTCACACACTATTTTTAATTTTCCAAAGGGCTTTCATATCTATTCTCTATAACAATTATATCAATTAAAGGAATGGAGCATGTTTAAGCTGGGGGAAGATTACCATCTTCAAGTAGAAGAATGGTCATGTGGAAAAAGCACTAGGTTTGTTCTGCTTGGTCAGAAGACAATGGAGTGAAGTTACAAAAAGGCAAATTTAGACTTGATGGAAGGAAAAATTTCCTATAATAGGAGCTATCAAAAAGTGGAATGTGCTTCCTTGAGAGATAGTGTTGATGATCTTCATGCAAAGGCAGAGAAATCATGTTTGGTATGGTATAGGGAAGTATATTCAGATATAGGGTGAGGAGATAGCCAATAAGGTCTTTTCCAATTCTAAAAGTCTATGGGTATGTGTGAGAGCTCCTTTTATTCTCAAGTGGCTTTCCAAACTTACGAATATCTCAGAACTAGAACTTAAGAATCTCAGAAAGACCAAGCTGTGGGGGCAGATGGATGGTTCAGTGGATTGAGAGCCAGGCCTAGAAATGGGAGGCCCTAGGTTCAAATCTGGCCTCAGACACTTCCTGGCTTTGTGACCCTGGGCAAGTCACTTGATAACCTCCATTGCCTAGCCCTTACTGATCTTCTGCCCTGGAACCAACTCGTGGTATTGATTCTAAGATAGAAGGTAAGGGTTTAAAAAAAAGAAAGACCAAGCTGTGTCTATTGATATAGTACATTTGCATATACTAGAAGTAGTTGGGCAAAAATTTTATTTCAGAGTAAAATTATAATATAATAAAAATCATAATGTAAAGTTATGATACATTATTTTATTATAATTAATATCAAAATATGAAATTATTTAATGCAAATTGCTAATAGAGTATAATTTTTTTCATTGAAAGCATATTAGTATAGATAGAAGATAATTGTAGTAAAGTTATTTAAAATTATAAATATTATTTTAAAAATCTTCCATCAGTTGATTCACTAGTCCTTCCTTCTGCTGATTATCTTCAATTTATCCTGCATATATATTGTTTGTATATAGTTGTTTGTTGATTGTCTCTTCCATTAAATTATAAGCTCTGTAAGAGCAATGTCTTTTTTTCCTTTTTTATTTCCTTCCTCCCTCCCTCCCTTATTTTCTTTCTCTTTCTTCCTTCCTTCCTTCCTTCCTTCCTTCCTTCCTTCCTTCCTTCCTTCCTACATTTCTTTCTTTCTTCCTTTCTTTCTTTCTTTCTTTCTTTCTTTCTTTCTTTCTTTCTTTCTTTCTTTCTTTCTTTCTTTCTTTCTTTCTTTCTTTCTTTCTTCCTTTCTTCCTTTCTTCCTTTCTTCCTTCCTTTCTTTCTTCCTTCCTTTCTTTCTTCCTTCCTTTCTTTCTTCCTTTCTTTCTCTTTCTTTCTTTCTTTCTTTCTTTCTTTCTTTCTTTCTTTCTTTCTTTCTTTCTTTCTTTCTTTCTTTCTTTCTTTCTTTCTTTCTTTCTTTCTTTCTTTTCATGGTTACATGATTCTTGTTGTCTCCTTCCCCTCTCCCCTTCCCCTTCCCAGAGCTGACAAGCAATTTCACTAGGTTATACATATATTATCACTTAAATCCATTTTCATATTATTCATTTATGTAACAGGATAACCTTTTAAAACCAAACCCCCAAATCCTATACCCATATAAACAAGTGATATATATGTTTTCTTCTGTGTTTCTACTCTCACCATTCTTTCTCTAGATGCTGATAGCATTCTTTCTCATAATCCCTCAGAATTGTCCTGGGTCATTGCATTGCTTTTAGTAGCAACGTCAGTTACATTTGGTCATCCCACAATTTCATTTGAGTTTTAGAGCAGAAAGGGATCCTATAGAGGCCATCTAGTCCAATTCATGGGTATTATAGACAGGTTGAGAGGTTAGCCTAAAATCACAGTTAATATGTAGCACCCAGATGTTTTGTCTGCCTGCTCAGCCTGCTATATCATCCTCACTGCCCATAACCTAACATGGGCAGCACCCTGGGTGTCCCACACCCACCCTCCCTCCCATAACCTTTGGCCCTGCCCAAGGTAAATCTCCACCCTTTCATTTTTCTCAGCTGCCAGCTCACCAGTGGGGCTCAGGTCTTTCCTCAAATGGATGCCTGAGGGCAGCTGATTCACTGAAAGGATTTGGGGCTTTGGCTCCCACACAAACATCCAGACAGGAGGTACAGGTCTAAGACTATTGACCCAGACATAACTCTTCTCCCTCTGCATGACCTTTGGGGTGTCTAGTAAGTGCATTTATTTTGAATTTGGTAATTCTTCCTCCACCCCCCCCCCCAGTTTCTGAGATACCAGAAATGTTTATAAGATTCCACTTGATAAAGCTGATAGTGCTATAAAGTCTGCTGGTTGGCAGGAGGGAAGGGACTGCTTGCTGACTAGTAACCAGGTCCTTCCAGGGGTTTTACTGTTGTAAACTTTACCAGTAGTAAAGTCTGAAAATAAAAACAATCATGATGCATTAGTATCATAGATGTAAAGTTAAAAGGGACCTTAGAGGCAATCTGCTTCCATCCTTCCATTTCACAGATAGGAAAATTGGGGCCCAAAGAGATGAAGTACCCAATATCACACAGGTAGAAAGTATCCCCTCTGATTCCAAAGCCAGCATTCTTTCCACTGTATCACAGCGCCTCTTATGTCTTCAACTTTTATGTTGACTTTCCTTCCAAAGGGACTCCTAATACACACATTAAGAACCTCTTCCTATGATTCTAGAGCATCATCCTCTCTGGCCTCCAGATAGAGAAAAGTTTCCTCTACAATACTCTCGAATTCCTTGCTCAGACTTTGCTTATCCCATTCTCTAGTAATCTGGATGATTCATGGCTTTAAGAAGTGTTAAAAATTCTTTGAAAATGGCATGTGGAGGCACAAACATAAGGTCCAGTGCTGTCCATCCAGGAGAATATCCGAAGTATCCACAAGGTCCAACTCCTATCTTCACAATTCTTTTGCTCTATTCCAGACCATGAACTCTCAAAAAGGCATAGAGCCTAAAGAAAAAAAAAACAAGTCGAATTTAGGCTCTGCCCTCACTGGGTGTATTTATGTGGGGAAGGTGGGGGATTTTGAGGATCAGATATTTTATTCTCTTCTTTATACATATAAATCTATGGAAGAGCATAAAAACTCAAACTTCTCAACCCCATATAAAATCAAGAAAACAGGTAAGTTTACATAGCTGATATGCCATTTATCTAGGGATTCACACAAATTAAGGTTCATTATATGGATATTTGGGATAATAATTTAATCTGCATTATTTGCCTCCAAAGTTGTCCAGTCTGAAACTTAGAACTTAAATCATTCAGGTCAAGATTCATTTGCCCACCATGCTAACAAGACCTAAGCTAAAGAAAGCACTGATTTTGTCAAACATCTAGCCCAAAGTGAAACAAATAGGAGAGTAAAATAGCTAGTCTTACTCCCATATTACCTAGTACAATCTCTTTCCTCTCCCCTCATGATATTTCTGAAACAATTTCACCCAAATTTAGTTTGGAGAAGAGTTTGCATCAATAGAATAAATGACTTTGCTGTCACTCCTCAGAAACTGTTTTGCTGGTATTTGTTTCTCCCTCTTTCAGTCTACATCTTTATACAGATGTATATATAAAACATGTGCTGGTCTCAGGCACTTCCTTGAATCCTAGCTGAACCAATCTCCATGAAATACAGCTAAACTCTCTCTGCTCTAGGTCACTATCATCAGCAAGAGTCACTAGTTTTCTTATCCTATCTAGTCTCACAGCAACTAAAGTTCTAAAAATTTCAATCAGGCCAATCCTCAAAGCCAGGAACTTCATGGGAACTGTAATCTTCTTCAAAGAGTCATTCCCTCCAAAATAAAGCATAGGCACTATCAACAACCATTTTGAAAAGTGCTTCAAATCACCAAAAAGAGAAAAACAATTTTAAACAACTCAGAGGTTTCACCTAACTCCCATCAAATTAGCAAAGAAGATAAAAGAAATAATGTTGGTTGGACTAGGGGAGGGCAGGTACACTAATAGACTGTTGGTAGAGTTATGAATTCGTCCAATTATTCCAGAAAACATTTTGAAATTGTGAAATAAAACTAAGTAGACTCTTCGTGTTCTTTGCTATGCAACTATTGGTCATATTTTGCAAGGAGGTCAAAAACAGAGGGAAAGTTCCCATATATGCCAAAAAATTCACAGCTGTACTTTTCACATGAGCAAATAATTGTAAACAAAGTAAGTCCCCATTCTCTAAATCACTGAACAAATTGTGGCATATGAATGAAAGGGAATACTTTCAGGTCATGCAAATGAAGAATGTGAGAAAGTAGAGAAACTTGGGAAAAACTTTGTGAATTGATGCAGAGTAAAGAAAGCAGAATCAAGAAAAGAAAGTACACAGTTGTCTCAATAATATAAAATATTAAAAGAAATCAGAAATAGATGAAAACAATGACCAGTTGATTCCAAAGGACTGACATATGAATATTACTTTCCTGTTAATAGAGAGGTGAAATATAGCAGAGAGGATAGAGAGCTATCAAAAACATATAAAAACTGAATTTGAATCACCTCCGATATAGATTGTGTGACCCTGAGCAATTCACTTAATCACTAAGTGTTTTAGGTAGTTCTCTAAGACTATAAATTGCAGAGAAAGGTCAACCTGCATTGGTAGAAGGTGTTTCCTCACTAGAAGTTCCCTCTGCCACTGGTACCACAGGTCTAGTCCCTATCAATAGCTATTAAAAGTGAACTATGGATACAGAATGTTGCATATACCATTAGCCATGTTAATTTGTCATTATACTTTCTTTAAATGTTTCTCTTTGTTATAAGGGAAAACTTCTATAGCAGAAAGGATTTTGGAGAAATGGCAATATATTTTATGTTGGTTTTTTAAAGCCTCAATAATCCATTTTTATAAAAAAAAGTCTTCTTCAAATTAAATATGCCCCTCTTATACTTGACTCTAAAAATATGGAGGAGACAAATAGAGGAGGGTCTTTTGCTCCATAGGGATTATGCCAAGCACTAAGTAGAGTCCTGGTTATGTTCTTGGCTGGTCTATAAATCATGGGCCATGTAATGTGGTGCCCAGAGCATCAATCTGAGAATTCTGAGGTCTCAGTCCAATCCCATGATCCTCCATGGGTTTCAGCAAAGGAGAACATAGTATCACTATGATACCTTGTAAAGGCTGGGGATATTTCAGGGACTTCTGCCAATGGCCTCTTATAGTTGCTTATTTATATCACACACACACACACACACACACACACTCACACACATTGTCCCTACTTCATTCTTACATAGTAGGTAGATGAGATGATCATTCCTCCACTGGAGAATGCAGCAGAAGGAAGTCAAGTGATTTATATATATAATGTAGGCACTTAAATATGTGTTGAGTTGAACAACAAAAAAAAAAAAGGTCACTTGCTAAGCTAGTGAGAGAACTAAAGTTAAAGTATTATAAAATATTATTACTGCCAAATCTAGGCTTAGCCAACATAGAATCTTCTTTCTGCAAGCATGTGGTAGGATTTCGGATCTTTGCAAAGACGATGCCCATATTGGGAGGCTTCAAGTTATTCCTTATGCTAGAGGTTCCAATTTGTGAAATGGGACAGTAAGTCTTTCTTCACCTACCACCCTATTCAGAGCAGGCAAATTTCCATAAGTCTAACCCCGATTCTGCAAGATTCTTAGAAGATTCCCCTGGTTTCTGGATATTTCTTTTCCTCGTCTGTCCAATTTTCTAAATTATTAACTATATAAAAGAGAAGCGTTCTCTTTCCTCAATTCAATTAAGCAAATGCTTATTAACCTTCTACTTTGTGGAAGGCACTGGGTGTTCACCCTTTCATTGTAGTGAGCTCTAGAGAAGAATAGATCACTTACTCTTCCTGCTCCCAACAGCTATGATTTCCCAAGCCATGGCCCCAAGTTTCACAGTTTGCAGACCCTGGGCAATGAGACTTATAGTTGGTAATGACCCAATTACTTTCCCCTCAGCTCAGAGGGCTCTTGCCAGACAGACTCAAAGTCACCACTGTGAATTCAGTTTTCTCCTTGTTTCTTGGAAAGCGCCACTCAGTCCCATGTCAAGAAAAACAAACTGTGAGGTTTGCTTAGCCTCTATTTAAAGCGACTCATCAGTGCTAGTTCCAATAACAAACCAGGGACTTGTCTTCATCTTTAGGACAAGACTGGGGCTACTGTGAGTCAGTGTGTAACTGCAGGTCAGGAATGCTACAGGTCTTCAGTTCTAACGTTGCCTCATGTACCCTTCTTGTTAATTCAGAAATTTAACATTTGCTATTATCCCAACCCACACCTTCTTCTCTGCCTGTTAAAATGGAGCCAGGAGTGACAGTGGTCAGAAAACAACAATTTTAAAATAGTTGGGTCTATGGTTCACCTTAGTAATAGTAATCTGAGCCAAAGAGCTCCCTTTCCCCCAGGAATTTCAAATCATTTCACTTATAACTGGCCTGCTATGAACAAGGCATTCTGTTAGAGTCCCAGGCACTCTAAAATCATTAAGGTTAAGGATCAGCCCAGACTCAGATGCTAGCAGAAATCTGTACAAGTTGTCCTTCTGTTGGGAAATTTCTGTTTTCCATAAATTCTCAATGTAGAAGACACAAAAAGGTAGGGACAGAGATGGAAAGAAAACATTATTTCACCATGCAACAGAGTAGTATAGCCAAAGAATTATTTGTCTACTTCTGGACTGGCTATCCCCTCTTCAGGGCCAGAGATCCTATTTTAACAATTATGTGAAGAACGGCTTCTAGGTGGCCCTAGGGAAACAGTCTCATAACTACAAAGGAACTGGGCTCTATTGGCCCTTGGTTCAGTTTGAGGCTGGATGCTCCCTAGATGCTATTGATGCTGATCTCCAGTGAAACATACTGGCTCTCTTAACTTGGTGATCTACTTTGGACAGTTGGGTGACAGCTTTCATTTTTGTATTTTCAATGAAAATCTTTGAATGGATGTTGCATTTACCCCATTTCAAGTTGGACTGTGATTGCAGGGCTGACTTTGTAAAAAGGTTCGCCTCTTGCAAGTTTTCCTCTATTACCACTCCCAGATCAAAACTGACAATAAACAAAACAAAACAAAAACAAATAAAAAAACCCAGATGACTCCCTCACATTTTTTTAAACCCTTACTTTCTATCTTAGTATCAATTCTAAGACAGAGGAGCAGCAAGGGCTAGGCAATTGACTTACCCAGTGACTTACCCAGAGTCACACCGCTAGGAAGTGTTTGAGGCCAAATTTTAACTCAGGTAATGCCAACTCCAAGCCTGGCATTCTATCCACTATGCCACTTATCTATTCCCTACACAATGATTTTTGACAATACTTATAGAGATGTTTCCCTTAATACTAAAAGTAGTGCCTAGCATGACTTATGTTCTTAAGCATGGCTAAATAAAGCAAATGGAATATAACATTATTATCTAAGATTTTTTTTCCTCCACTGGTGATTGGGAATAATTTAAATGGCATGTTAGTTAATTTTCAACTGTTTACACTGCTGCCATGAAGTAACCTTAGCATCTTTACAGATTTCTCTGAATAATTAGTCAAAAACTATCTTGAACCTATGAAGTACTCTATAGTTACAAAATGCTTTGCACTATCATATTTGATGTTTAAAATAGTGTGGTATAATAGGGAATTAAGTTGGAGTCAGTAAGGCCCAAATTCAAATCCTGCCCAAGACATAAGCTTATTTGATCTCAAGTTACTTCATCTCTCTAGACCAATGTAAATTAAGAGGAGGTGGATCTGATTAATTCTAAGATTCCTTTATGTTTTAAACCTAGGAGCTTATGAAAATCTTTTTGACAAAAATAGTGCAAATATTAATATTATCCCCATTTTGTAGAAAAGGCAAATGGACGTCAGAGAGTTTAAATAACTTGTCCAGGGTCACAAAAAGTAAATTCCAGAACTAGGACCTGAACTCAGAGCTGCTTAATAGTGGGTTTTTTTTTTCCAGTATATTAAAGGAATTGCTCTAACTTCCCCTTTTTGGATGATGGAGTCACAGAAGACCAAGAATTTAATCACAAACTGTTAATGATGTGTTAAACTAACTGTAGAGATATTAAACTCTAATCTAAACTGATCACCTTATGAGGTATAAGCATCTCTTTAAATGGGTCAAGAAGGGGAATAATTCATTTGGCTGAACAAACAAATTAGTCACACCTCTTAGAGCTTTAAATAGCTAAGCCCTATTTGAATTTCAGCAATTCAAGAGTGGGAGACACTACAGATTGGGACATCCCAGTGGAAGACACCCTTCATGGAAAGAGGAAACCATTTTTATCCCCTCCCTCTTCCTTTCACCCTTCCACATCGAGCTTTGAAAGGGAACTACTTGGCCAATAAGAGGCACTGAATTCAGGAGAGGGCAGAAAGGTAGAATTTAGTGTGTAATTTTCATAAAATTCAAGATTAACAAAAAGATTTTTGAGAGAAATTTCAGGAAAAAGAAACTTGCCAACTCCCCAAATCAAGAAAGTGAACTGTTTGGAGAAGGCACCATAAAGAAGCCTGCAGAAATTACACATTGCATCAATGGATCCAGAATGAACTTTGGGATGTAGTGAATTGAACTAAAGGGGGTTGAACACATTTACTCTGAATATAAGCTCTTATGCCAAAGGAGATTGTCCCCCAATTGGCTTTTTGTCAATGAGCCTACCAATCATTGGCTTTGCTCTCTTTCTCTTTTATTTCCCTCTTATCCCCAAATTATTATAATTTATTCTTAGAAAATATAATATTGTATGCACCTCTAGTAAGAGATCTTTAGAGATATAAGCCAGTTATATGAAATAATTCACTGGGGAGGTTAGGCATGTAAATCTGGGAGATTTTAACATGCTTTCCTCCCAAAAGAATCACAGGGGGAATTGTGTAAAGGAAACTCCTTCCTCCCAGGGTGGTAAACTTTCTGCCCATCCAAGTCAGCCCACCAGAGAGAGACTTTGATTGGTTCCTGAGATGTGATAGACCAGCACACAGGAAAAGGAAGTAACATGGAAAAAAAGAGGACTTTTTATAAAAAATGAGACTATAGAGGAAGAGGGGTCTTCTCTGGAGGTCTTTGGCTGGGGGTCTTTCTGCAATTCATCTTGGTGGCTTGGATGGAAGACACTCTCATGGGCTGGTAAGATTAAGGTGGCAGGCTAGGAAATATTTCTTTTTGTATTTTCTTCCCTCCTTATTTCTTTCTTAGACTATATTTACATTAAAATTAAATTGTTAAAAGCTACTATCATCCACATGCCTTAAGGGTTAATTATTTTATAAACAGTGACCACAACAATCTTTTTTAAACTATCATATTTCCAAACCAATTTCTAAATATTACATTTAGCATATTTCTTTTGGCATTTTGTTAATTTTCAATATTATACTAGACAAAGCATACAGAGAGATAGTCACCTGATAGAGAATGCAACTTTAAGCAGGATGACCCCTGTTAGCAGAGAAGAAAGTCAATCAGAGAAAGAGACTCCAGGAACCAAGGTGAGTAATCTGCCCAGAAGAGACACTGGGCCCAAAGGGAACTATGTTAGGACTCCACATAAAAAAAGCACACATTTCTAAGTCTTGAATTACCAGGAGATGAGAGTTGCCTTTATTACACATACATCCTAAATGGGTGATTCACCATCAATATACTCTAAGTTTGAACCCACTCTTCCCATGAACATTATATGTACTATTGAAAGAGTGCTACCCAAGTGTGTTGGGGTGGGAGGAAGCTTTTGTGACTACTGTTCTTGTCATCTAAATAAATGCTGAGAGCTAAAGGGCTCTACCAGTTAACTGTAAAGGAGAAGTACATCAGAGGTGGCTCATGGGTTGTATATTAGGAGTATAGCTCTATAGTGTTACTCCCAGAAAATGATGTAGCAGTCATCATTTAGGGAATATAAGTGCAAGTTAGAGAAATATCCCAGAGGGAAATGTTAACACTAGTATATCACTTCTTGTGAAAGAAAAAAAAAGACATCTAAGTTGCTATTTTGAGTTGGTTAAAATCTATGTGGAAAACAAGATACAGACAAAAGAATTAACAGTACAAAGCATTATGATGAAACATGTATAATATAAAGCATGCTGGCTTTGTAGAGAACCTGGGTTAAAATCTCAGTTCTTATGCTTACTATGTGTGTGTATTGGGGGAAGAGCTTTGTTTGTTTTCGTTTTTATTTGGGAAAGTCACAACCTCTCTGGGTCTCAGTTTTCTTATCAGTAAAATGAGAAGACTGAAATAGATGATCCCTGAGGTCTCTCCCAGATCTAAATCTTTGATTCTATGATAATATCTTAATAATTGACTACACAAAGACTTAAATGACAGTCATTTTTACTTGTTAATTGGATATCTCACACTCATTATAATTTCACATTAGTGAAAAGTATAATTTCACAGATAAAATTTAATGCACAGGAATGTTAAGAATCATCAGAAATATTAAGTATATGGCTCTATAAACTTCTATTCCAGGAGATATAATCAAAGATTCACAATTCTAAACTTCAATTCTATTTGAATTATTCTTCTGTTGCATGATTGTTACAGTATTTTCTTTGACTCCACTGTAAATGTTTATTCCCTTGATTGAGTTTCACTTCAAGTTATTAAACATTTGAAGGCCACCATCATAGTTAAAGACAAATGAGCATTGTTTCCTTTTCTTCTTTGTTCATGAAGAAAATTCTATACTTGCCAGAATCCCAGCCCAGTCCCAAAGTTACTAAGAGTTACAAATAGCTTTGTAATTCCACAGTCCAACAAACCTACCATTTGTAAAGTATTGTGCTGGAGTTCGTCAGCTACTTAAGATTGGAGGGTTAGGGGAGTGATGATCTACACACAAATAATTATTGTTCAAAATACGAAATTATATTTAATGGGGACAAAGAAGAGGCCCCAATTTAACCATCAGGTGGCACTAGTGTTACTCACTGGATTGTGCCCCATTCACCCTGGAAATTTGTGTGTGTGCCATTTGGATGGAAGTGCTGGGCAACCTTGAAGATTGCTATACTTTCAAGAGAATCAAAGACTTTCTCTCCCTACTGCATCTTTCTCTATAGGAAAGTGCCACTCATAGTCTAGGAAACTGGAGATTTGTGGGTTGAATGTTAGCTCTGAGCCCCAATCTGTTGGCTAACCCTGTGTTATATACTATACTTTAAGGAACACAAGTCACATGACATTGGTATAATTGAATTGGTACCCTTCAGAAGACATACATGCTAGAATTTTATATGCAATATGTTTATTCAACATAGAATCAGTTAAATAAGTTAATTGTTCACCTTTCATACCTAAAGAAGACCAATGACATCACAGGGTGAGGTCTTGACTTGCTTGTGAATTGGATTTAAATGAGACAGAATTATCCAAAGCCATCAGTCTCACTCTCAGACAAAAGTCAGAAAGACTGGCAATTGCCCAGGATGAAGCAGATGGCTTTGGCATCTTCAATATCTGAATGAACTCTAAGCACTCCACATGTACCTTCATGACTGTTGGAACAAACTGTTCTCAACTGCCCATTCTACCAGAGCGAATCTTCACATGATTGGGATAGACCTACCCTCTAACTCATTGATGGGCTTGAGGCTTATTGATTACCTTCAGCTTGGTTTAGGCCATCTGCTGATACCATTTTATTGGGGTGTGGCTGCTGCATATACATATATGCAAATGGGATGCATGAAGGGCTCCTGGATGTGAGGGCTTGCTGAGCCCTTTTCAGGACTGCTCATCCACCTTTGGTGTCTGCCTTTCATAAGTAAATAATACTTAATAAGAAAGGAGCATATATTAAAAATGAGACATATCAATGATTGAATGGGTGGATGGATGGATGGATGGATGGATGGATGAACAGATGAATGAAAAAGCATTTATTAAACCCTTCCTTAAGGCCAAGTTTTCGGTGATTATCTGAAGACACAAATATAAAAGAAAAGTTCTTATCTTCAAAGAATACGAAAAAGACTAGAGAGGGGAATGATGACCAGTATTTCGGTCCAAAAAGTTACAGACATGTTGAGTGGAGCCATAGAGGAGTAGATTGATATATCCCTTGCAAGAACAATGGTAGAGTTTATTTGATCATGATTCCAGAATGGAAGAAGGGGAACAGAGCAACAGAGAGGCAATTAGGAGTAGATAGTGAAGTATAGCTGAGGCCCATCTGAAAGAGTATATATAAGGTGGCCAACCAGAGACAGGGGCCCCAGGGATCCAGGGGGAAAGGGGTTAAAACATCCATACTGTGGTCTCTGATCCAAGCAGCTGGGCAAGTAAGGTGGCCAGAAAATTGATAAAATACAGCTAAAATGCAGGTTAAAACCCACCACTCTCTTCAATTCCAGAAATACTCCCTGCTTGAAAAGGACACAAAATCTGGACCCAGGAATTCTAGGCAATACATAGAACTGAGATAACTGTTTAGCAGGCAAGAAAAAAGAATTTAAGTATCCTGGTCTATCACCAGTCCTCTTGACTTTTGTCAGAGACTGAGACTGATAGCACTGTGCAAACTCTGCCTCATTTAAATCCAATTCATGAGCAAGTCAAGACATCACCCTGTGAGGTCACTGGTCTTTTTCAATTCCCACAGGGCATTTGTCTTCTCTTGGGCATCAAGTACAACCACAGAGACTTTGGAAAAAGAGACTTGTATCACTCACAGCATGGAGAATGAAACATAGAATCCAGTATAAACTAGAACTCAGGAGATTTGATTCCCTCTTTCCACTCAATTGTTAATGCTCTGGCAAGCTGGAACCCACTTCTACAAGTTCCTGAAAGTCAACTGTTAAATTTTCAGTGTGAACATTCATATCTTGAAAATTAGAAAACACTAAAAATCAAGGTTTTATTTATTTTTGTTGATAATCTAAATTTAATAAGTGATACTTTTTTTGAAGAGCCAGTTGTTAAATATTTACCAGAGTAATCCTGGCTTTGCCCACTTTACCTAGAAATTACTTTGTATATACTTCGCATCTACTTATCTATGTTAACTATTTTTAAAAATTGTTACCTTTCATCTTAGAAGCAAATCTGTGCACTGGTTTCAAGGTGGAAGAGCATTAAGGACTGGGAGATAGAGGTTAAATGACTTGCCCAGGGTCACACAGTTAGAAAATATCTGAGGCCAGATGAACCCAGGTCCTCCCATCTCTAGGGCTGGCTCTTCCCCACCACTCTCATTCATGTCTTTTCATCAGTTCTCAGCAGTAGATGTACCCAATATCATCAAGGCCATCATCTAGGGTTTTTAAAGAAGCAAATACATTTAAATCCAATTTTATATACGTCTTGGTTATTCTTAATGGTTATTAATCACTACTTGCTCTAATTGTGAGATTCTTCCAAGTCTAGTAGAATCCTTCTCTCAAGTCACCCTGAATCTTTATACAGTACTTTGAATCCAAATCCTCCCTAGAGTGAATTCCTGGCTCTGGAACATTAAAGCTTCAAGCCAGTTTGGCTGGAAAACCTTTGCCTTTGTTCATCGCTCAAGTGAGAAAGCTTCAACTACCTGTTAACGATAAATCCAAAAGCAGGTGCTAGCTTACCTTTATAAATACTTGCTCCTCTCAAATTGTTCCTGGTAGTTCAGTTAGGCTTTCTTGCTGGCTTGCCTGCAGCGGAGGTTTTTTTGGTGTTTTTTTTTTTTTGCTAGTACAAACCTTATTAGCATCTTTTCTAAGCAGGTGATTTTCTACTTGATAATACTCACCTTTACATGTAAAACATAGAATTCCTACTCTTTTTAATCAGACATTTGCCTGTCTTTCACATACAATGGTCCTTTTACCACTCAACCAGTTCTAACTCACAAATTAAGTAAAATATTTTCATATTAATAGCCATTGGCCTTCATACTTGAAAAGGACCAAAATGACACTGGCATGGTGTGGCCATGACAGGATGTAGTGAATAGAGAGCTAGCCTTGAAGCCAGGAAGATCTAGGTTAAAATCCTGCCTCTGACAATTTGGTGAAGCAAGCCAATTATGACTAAAAGTTCCAAAGAAGGTGCTAATCTGCTTTGAAAGATAAAGGTTCCTGATGCAGGGGCTCATTATTCTGATGAAATATAGACCTAATCCCTATTCCTACTTCCAGACTTCTGTGGATTGATGAATTTTTGTGAAGGTCAAATGAGAAAACATATATAAAATGCTCCGTAAATCTTAAAGCAATGTCAGATATTATTATCATTATTGTTACCTCATTGAGGTCATCTGTCCACCAATGCAGATCGAAATTCACGTCTTCATGTGCAGATTTTGTCTATTCCCTTCCACAAATACTTCTTAGAGGATTTACCCAGTGTATTAGAAATCTTCCTCTGGGACTCTGAAAATGTCATGGGTCCCAATGCAGCATCTGGGTTATCCATCTGTTAGCTCTCTTTCTCTCTCTCCCTCTCTCTTTTTTAAACCCTTACCTTCTGTCTTGAAATCAATACTATGTATTGGTTCAAAGGCAGAAGAGCAGTAAGGGCTAGGCAATGGGGGTTAAGTGATTTGCCCAGGGTCACACAGCTAGGAAATGCCTGATGATTTGAACCCATAACTTCTTATGTCCAGCCCTGACTCTCTATTCACCGAGCCACCTAACTGCCCCCATATGTTATCTCTTGTTCTCATACAAGACCCCATCTCTTTTTTTGGTCATAAATATTTATAAAGTTTTTAATATCATTTCTTTGGGGGGTATTTTAATTAATTAATTGATTTAGAATATTTTTCCATGGTTACAAGATTCGTGTTCTTTCCCTCCCCTCCTCCTACCTCATTCCCATAGCTCACGCTCAATTCCACTGGGTTTTACAGGTGCCATTGATCAAGACCTATTTCTCTTTTATTGATATTTGCACTAGGGTGATCATTTTGAGTCTATTAATATCATTTCTTGAGGGCAAGTCATTACTGACATGTTAACACCTATTTAAATTAACCTCATCCTAAATATTCTTCCATTTTCCTTTGGTTCATCTGCTTCTTGAGAGTTTTTTTTGTTTTGTTTTGTTTTGTTTAATATGTAAAGCTGCACAGAAAGAAGTTCTCTAGACACAATACAAAAATAATATAAACTGAGAACATGGCACTGAGGAGATCTTGTGGTTTCCATGGCATGTCAGTGAAGCTCAGAGTCCCTGGTAGCGGTTAGGATGAGCTGTTTGTTCTCAGTTCAAATAAGTAAATATCCTCTCTCTGAAGCTAACATCAGTACCCCACACTCAGCTATTCCGATTTGTTTTCCGTTTTTTGGTCCTCCCAGAAATATAACTCAGATTTTTTTTTTCAGTTCCCTACCTTGAAAAGCACAGATTTGCAAGTGTGAGCATCTTCCCAAGGAAGCTAATCCAGCGGGCATTCATGACAGTCAGGCGAGAAAATGAAATGCATCTCATTGGAAATTTTCCATTGCCAGCACATTTTTTTTTAATTCCTGAGATAAATGGCTTTTTTGCTTACAAAACTAAGGGCTTCATTATTTTCAAAACACTTCTCTGCTTCCAAGAGGCCACGTACCTGACCAGCTGTTCCAACTCAAAACCATTTGACCTCAATGCAAAGGCTTTCATTTTTCCTCCCTTTTAATAAATGTTAGAGGAATTCCCCACCCCATTTTTTTCCCCAGCACTCAGTTTACATTTAAAATGTGGGGTGGGCAGAGGGCAGGGTTTATGTAAATACACAAGAACACCTGATTCTTAAGGATATCTTTCATTGTCACCTCTCCTAGGAAACACATCAGAGCTGATAGCTTCCATCTTTCTCTCTGATGCAAAGGATAGGGGAAGTGTGGACTTATCCTGTCCCCAAGACATTCAGGCTCAAAAAGGCACTGGTATGCTTTTGTCAAATGAATAAAGATGTTTGTCAATTTATCTATGCCTTTCAATGAAATCACAGATTCAGTCCCAATTTCAATCTCTGTTTCTATAGCTCAAGTGAGTTATCTAAGAAGGAAGGCTGGTATGGGTTTTTTTTTTTTTAATTATTGTTTTACAGATTACATGTTGATGCAATTTTTGATATTCATTTTCTGACTTTTTGCAATGCATGTTCTCTCCCTCCCTCCTGTCCCTCTTCCCTCCCATCCTCTTCCTTCCCCAAGACAGCTAATATGATATAGGTTGTACATGTGTTATTATACAATATATATTTCCATGTCCATCATGATGTGAAAGATACATATCACATACACTAGAGAAAAGTTCATGGAGGAAATGAAGTGAAAAATGACATTCTTCAAACTAAATTCAGACTCCATCAATTCCTTCCTTAGCATGGGTAACATTTTTTTTTGTCATGAGTCCTTTGGAGTTGTCCTGAATCCTTGCCTTATTGGTAATGGTCAAGTCATTCATAGTCGATCATTGTACATTACTACTTTTACTGTGTACAGTGTTCTTCTGGTTCTGCTCACTTCACTTGGCAAGACTTCATATGAGTTTCTAGGCTTTTTTTGTGATCATCTTGTTGGGTCATTTCTTATGGTACAATAGTATTCCAGTACAATCATATACCACGACTTGTTCAACCATTCCCCAGTCAATGGATGTCCCTTTAATTTCCAGTTCTTTGTCACCATAAAAAGAGTTGCTATAAATATTTTTGTACAGGTAGCTCCTTTCCCCCCTACCTTTGATCTCTTTGGAATATAGACCTAGTAGTGATATTACTGGGTTGGTTGATATATTTTTATTTATTTTTTGAGACCTTTACCTTCTGACTTAGAATCAATTCTAAATATCAGTTCTAAGATAGAAGAGCAGTAAAGGGCTAAGCAATAGGGGTTAAGTAACTTGCCCAGGGTCATAGAGCTAGAAAAGGCAAATTGATAAACTAGATTCAAGGCTTATTAAATTCACTAAATTGATATCTTTCATTACAACCCAATTTAGTTAAATTAAACTCACATTTTAGCACCTGAGTACAAACAAAATGCTCTAGTCCCATGCCGGGAAAGATAAAACATGTTCTCTGCTCTCATAGTCCTTATAATCTAGAAAGGGTTTGAGACCTCCTCAACCTGGGACATCCAATAATCTCTACATAACCTCTCAATCTGGCATATCCCTCTGTAAAATTCACCCCCTTCTCCTATCAGTGACTTCTTCTTGGGTCATCTATCTGGTGGAAGGTCCCAAGTAAGCTTTTATTCTCTCTCTGTCTCTATCTCTGACTTCATAACCAAGCCCCCCCAGCTTTGTGAAACTTCATCTTCCCCATATCCCTGTTCAGTTCTCTTTTATGTGCTTTCTTCCTACATTAGAATATAGGCTCCTTAGGGGCAGAGACTATTTTTCTTTTTACTTATATCTTCAGCTCTTAGTACAATGCCTGGCACATAGTAAGAGGTTAATAAATAAATGATTCCTTCTTTCATCCCCTTCCCTTCTTCCTTTTTTTCTTCTTTCCTTCCTTTTTCCTTCTTTCTCTTGTTCTTTTTTCTTTCTTTTTCTTTCTTTCTTTCTTTCTTTTCTTTTCTTTTTCTTTTCTTTGTTCCTTCTTCTTTCTTTCTTCCTTTCTTTTTCTTTCTTTCTTTCTTTTTCTTTGTCTTCCTTTCTTTTCTTCCTTCCCTGGGGAATGACTTATTCATAAATTGCTATAGTAAACAATATTGTAAGACAAAAATATCAAAGCAGAGTAAAACCAGTGATATATTCTCTGAAGGGGAAGATTGATCACTTTTAATAAAAACAGTTCTCATATTCTTGTCACTAATAAAGGTAAACCTTAGAAACCCTGGATAGGTAAGGTGCTACAAATAGTAAAGGTTATATATTTGGAGTCAAAGGATATGGGTTCAACTCTCAGCTCTGTCACTCACTACCTCTATGACCTTAGGTATGAGTCATACACCTCTTTTTGATGTCAGTAGCCACACCTATTGACTAAGGCAGTTGGACTAGATGATTTTAAGATTTAAATTCTAGCTCTTAATCTATAATCCCATACAGAAAAAAAGAAAGAAAGATTTTGGTTTCAAAATACAAAAAGATCAGATCCCAGGAAGTATAATAAAAGAGTTAAAGTTACATACATAAATCTAACTTCTGTGCTACAAGATTCTAGAAAAACTGGAGGTGCCCTTAAGAGTATTTTTTGTATGTAACAGAGAAACATGGGGCAGTAAGATGGGCCTAGAGTCAGGAAAACTTATCTTCCCAAAGTTTAAAACTGGTTTCAGACATTTACTAGATGTTTGCCTGCCTCAGTTTCCCCATTTGTAAAATGAGCTGGAAAAAGAAAAGGGTAAACCACTTCACTTCAGTACCTTTACCAGGAAAACCCCAAATAGGGT